>NC_079480.1:2808165-3120184 GCF_026230105.1 Diorhabda sublineata
GCACTAGTGCGGGAAAGTGACATCTCTAAAGGAGAAACAACTATCAAAGCGCCCGGGTTTGATATCAGTTGCTTGGAAGTGACCGAATAAGTACAATCTTCTTCTAAATTAAACCACATTAAACCAAATCCGATACAATAATATTAATGGATTCATCCGACGAAGAACTTCCCTTTTGAAGCCATTTTGAAGGCTGCAAATGAAGCTAATTCCGAGCTGTTACCTGCCAAATCCAAACTAAGGTATGAGAAGCAATACGCGACCATTTTGTTACATGGTGTAAGGAGAATGGGGCCAAAAAACTTATAAGGAAGAGGTATTTCTGGCGTATTTTTCAGACCTAAGTAAGGTTTTGAAATCTAATACATTATGGTCCCGCTATTCGATGGTAAAAAGTTTAGTAAAAATAAAACAAAATTTGGATATAGGAAACTTCCATAAGCTAACGTCGTTTCTTAAACAAAAAAATATTGGTTTTCGACACAGAAAGTTTTTACCAAAGAAGATATATCCAGGGTTACGCTAGCTCCAGATGATTAAAGTGAGTACCATTTTTGCACTGGCTGGCGCTCTCCGCAGATCCGAGCTTGTAAATATCACTGTCGACGACATTCAAGATAAAGGCAACCTAATTGTTGTGAAAATTTCTGAGTCCAAAAATCATTCGTCAAGATCATTTGTTTTATCTGAAGAAATAAATGATGGAACCTATTTGACGCTGTACAGAAAGTACGCAGATTTACGACCACCTACCACTTCACACCGCCGATTTTTTATTCATTATAAGAATGGAAAATGCTCAGTTCAACGTGTTGGCGTAAACACTTTTGGTAAGATGCCAGCAGAGATTGCCGCATATTTACGCCTACCTAATCCGGAACGTTATACAGGACACAGTTTCAGACGTTCTTCGGCAACGTTTCTAGCAGACTCCGGCGAAGAAATAACCAACCTAAAGCGCCTGGGTGGCTGGAAGTCTACTACTGTCGCTGAGAGCTATTTGAAGGACTCCGAGAATCAGAAGAAAAAAATTTCAAATAAAATTCTCTGTACTACAAATGACTTAAAACCGTTATCGTCATCGTCATCTTTATGCGACCTGCAACCGATGCCATCCTCACCAACGTCATCTACCTTCCAGTTGAAACCAAATAACTCCACTGGGCCGGCAATTCTTACTGGTCTACAGAATGCAACAAATTGTGTTTTCAATATTAATATTTATAATAATTAGTAGTTTTTAGTTAAAGTTTTGTATATTATTATGTTTGTTGGAATAACATAATTTTTTAAAAATGGGTCCTTGTATATACGGTCGTAGAAAAAATAATGTTCCTAACTCATGCGTAAAGTGTCTTTCCCGCACTTGACCGCTTGCCCGAACTCCGCTCCGCGTCGTTCGGGACAACTGCAGTCGCGTGCGGGAAAGTATCACTTTCCGTACTTGTTAGGAAAATAACTATTTTCTACGCCCATGTTTGTAAACGTCAAAAATCGCACTGTCATCATTCCTTGTAAATGACATTTAACAACAACATGCACGTGCGTCTTGAGAAGAAAACTTCAAATTTTCAAACAATCCCTAAATGTAGGCAGCACATTATGCAATTTCTTTAAAAAAAGGACACGTTTTCTTAAGTAGCATACATGAATGGGCGTAGAAAAAGTTTAGTACGTTACACGAGTTGTAAGCCCATAACGCACTCGTGAAATTTGTGCGTAGTGAGTTACTTAAAACTCTTGTTTTGTAATATACTATTACAGCACAGATTTTCACGAAAATTTGAATTTAGCTTCTACTTTTTTTCTATTTCAAAGTCTATCCTGAACCGGGGGTTGCTTTTTCCTTGAGAATGATGCCACTCGTTCTCTAAGCGAACAATTTTTCATTAAAAATAAGAGCGGAAATCGATGAATTGACAATTCTAAGAAACTTTTGTTCTATGAAGTTTTTTCTGTAAGTCAATACTGTTCGACTTATTCGCGAGTGAAATTGTTGCTTTCTAGACAATAAAACACGGTTTTTCGTGAATAACTGGAAAAATATGCATTTAATCAAAAAACCTTTAGATAGCAAAATTAAAGCTTATAAAAAAAACAAAACAAATCGTGTATATATTATTTACGCAAATTCATTAAAATCGAAATTATTGCTATTTAAAAAAAATTATCTCTATAAAAGCTCTTAGCATTAAAACGGATACTATTTTTTTATGTTTTGATAATACGTTTTGAGTGAACCATTGTGAAGTACTTATTTTTGGAAAAAATTTCATAGAAATCGGTGTTGTATGAGATAAATACACAGTTTACATTTTTTTTACCGTCATTGACTGGACTATATTCATTTTTCTGTAAGCTCAAATCTAGAAGGTCCCTCTGTGTATTAAAAAACTTTCTCAAACATTAATAAATCCACAATACGTATCAATGACACAGATTTTAATGAACCTTCCTCCCTATTTTGAAATACATTTTTTTTATACAAGACGAGTATTCAAAAACCGGCACTGATTATTCATTTTAAGTGCAAAATGTTTTAATACCCAGATGAAAATGCTGTTTTTCATTTTTATGACTCCGGATTATATTCACGATTTCCCCATTTCCATCTCATTAAAATTGATTGTTTAACGTCTTAATTTATCTGTTTTTAACTGGAGGTAATCTGACACTTTGTTTTTGTAATTGAACTATTTATCTATTTAGGTATTACTCCTGCTATTCCTTTCTAGAGGTCATAAAATTTTACAACCACCTCAATTTTAGATATCAGATCGTTAACTGTTGAAACCATTTGGCATTGATATAAAACTACCACCGAAAATCGGTGGTGTAAACATGTTTTTCTTGTAATTCTTGTGCAATTATAGAGTAATAAAACTTACAAAACAAACATAGGATTAACAATGTTAGTGAATTTTTAGTATATCGTTAAATTATTACTCATAAGGACGATTAAGGAGAAGATATCCACGAATTTATGAAATCATTATATTATCCCAGGTCCTTATCAAATCTCTGCAGACTAACTGCGTCCGGGTTGACCATTTTCTAAACTACAAGCTAAGGTTCCGTATCTGGGGGAGTCGGGTGTAGGAGACCAAAAGTGGTACACAAAGAAACCTTCAAACGAGCTCCCGAGGATGGGGTGACTCCGAAGGAAGTGATTGCTCTTGGTCTCTCCATTTTTTCAGAGGAAGCACGACCAACCAAACGGATTAGTTATATAATAAGGAACTAATGTGTTCCTCAATAATTGCACGCGACTCACAAGGACCTAGAGGAATAAATCTCGATAGATGAATCCGTGATTCTGTTGTTAGCCACTGTGGCTAGGGGATGAATGACTGCGCGTTAGTTATCTCAAACGGTGCCTTTGGGATAGCTGACGATCTCCCAGAGTAACCTGCCTTGGCGAGGTAAGGGCGTACTACCTCGCCGGACTTTCG
Source organism: Diorhabda sublineata (assembly GCF_026230105.1). Lineage (NCBI taxonomy): Eukaryota > Metazoa > Arthropoda > Insecta > Coleoptera > Chrysomelidae > Diorhabda > Diorhabda sublineata. The sequence continues at coordinate 2,811,618 of NC_079480.1, forward strand.
TTCGACCTTACTCGTAGGACCTTATGGACAAGAAAACATACGAAGAAACGAGAATGACGATATAGAAAGAAGGATTTTCGAAGAGGAATTAATAGAGCAAGAAGACTTTAAACAGTCTACGATGATCGGGGAGATAGCATCTGAAGGAGATTAAGTTGAATATGATTTCCCAAATAGCCATCTGCATATTTTATGTATCTTACTATATACTTTGGTATAATGTAGCTCGTGTCAAGGTGATGTATTCTTGAAAAAATTGGCGCCCTGCCGAGTACAGATATTATTATTCCATTTTCTTCGATTCGTTTGGACTAGTTTACATATCAAACGGAGTACACTGTGTGTTTTGTTAGAACTTCACAATTTTAATTTGGTAACTTTGCTTTATTCGATGACCCATTTAATGGTTCATGGTGGATTTTTGTTTAGTTTGGTTCGACATTTCGATTATACGAGGATATATTGAAAAATTCGTAGCCTACTATAGAACCAAACAAAATTTCAATGTCAAAATATTTGATTACTCAACATATTCTCCTCTTAATTGGATACATTTATTACAACGGACCTGCAACGTCTCTAGATCTTTTAAAAAAAAAAATGTTTCTTCTTGCTTTGCAAACCAGACCTCCATAGCTTTTATTACGTTCTTGTTGGAGCCAAATCTGGTGAATAAGAGGAGTGTTCTAATAATTCAAACCCTAACTTGAGGTTGGTGTGCAGGGGCGTTGTCCTGGAAAAACAAAACACCTTTGGATAACTTTCCGCGTCTCTTCTCTTTAATTTTTCCCCGTAGTGTGGTAAGTGATGACGAATAATTATTATTCTACCCTTATCCAAAAAATCAATCATGATTACACCAAGACAATCCCAAAAAAAACTGAAGCAAAAACTTTTCCAGCAGATTTTTGGACACGACACTTCTTAGGTCTTGAAGAACCAGAGCGTCGCCATTCCATCGATTTTTGCTTTGTTTCTGGATCGAAGAAATGTACCCAAGTCTTATCCATAGTAACAATACGGTTTAAGAAGTCTACATCGTTTTCAAATCGATGCTTCTACCCTTGCACGCTTTTGGTCAACATTCAAACATTTGAGGATCCATTTTGAACTATATGATAAACGAATTCGTAATCGTATGAAATATTCGACGGTCTGATAAAATCACGTCACGAACTGCATCGATATTCGGGGACTGACACAGATCGGTCATTTACGTCTTTTGGAGCTTGCAGTCCAATTTTTCACGGTCACATACGAAGGACATTGAGACAATGAGAGCCTCAAAAACCCCCAAGATGTACATATTTGGCCAATTTCATATCGAATTTGCACGGGGCTCCAGGATCCATGTTCAATGGATAGAATAGTTACGTTGCTTAACATTTCTTGTCCCATAGGATTTCTTTGATAAGTTTTATCAATTTCAGTTTTGGAAATCATCGCTAGGAATTTGCGGTAGTCACAGGAATTGCTGGAAATAGCTAAAATGCAGTGCACACTTCAGAAAAACTTGAAGAAATAAAATAATTCTTCATTATTAATAAATCAGCAAGTTCTCCTCGTAACTAGAGCAGATCAAAAACTTTCCTTGGTAAACGAGATGGATATTTCTTTCATATAAATCAATAAATACTAAAGCGGTTTCCAATAAATCGGTGACATTGAAATTTTGCAAAATGGTAGGTTGCAAGACACTGGATTTTGAAACAATTTCATTCAATCCAAGGAAACGCAATCTCAGTTGGTTAATGATGATGTTTAATACATGATCAAAATGTTCACTTTAGACAAGCTTCCAGGATCTTGGAGACGTTCATCCTCACAAATTTCATCAAAATGACGTTTCAATAAATTCAGGGTATATCGATCTTTTTTTTGTACTATTTGTAGTATTTTGTTTAACTTGTGTATGCACTTGATTCAATTAAAGATAAAACTAATGAATTTCACTTAATGCTCTAATAATAATATAATAGGATCCCCCTGTACTCGAGCTGGGGGCCCTTCCGGCTGAGGCCTGCAATTTGTTGTATCTTGATCCATCTTACGAAATAAAAAAGAAGATTATCGATACTGTCATTCATTTCAAAAATTATAAAATGTCAGAATTAATTTGACATTTGATTAATTCATATTTTCGATTTTTTTTATATAACTATTTTAAGGATAATTCCAAATTTCTATGAAACGAAATTTCGAAAATGTATACTGAATCGGAATATAAACCAGTTTCTTGTTCGAAAATCTACATTTTCAAAGATGATTGTTCACAAACTAGTACGACAGTAGTGGGATTATGTTCGGGAGTTTTAAAATCAAATCAAATAGTAATTTCTGAAACTATATCAACAACGGATCAAATTTCTGATGGTCATAACAGTGGATCGCCGATGGAAGCAGATCAAGTTGGAAATAAATATACTCAAACTGAAGAACTTTCTTCGATCCGTAAAAATACCACGTTCTTCGAATTATCGAGACACGATCGTTTGAATCGGGGCGAACCACAACCAATGGAACTATCCACGGGATCAGCATTATTAATGGAGTACTTGAAAAATGTTAAAAACAAACAGGATAAATTTGTCGTGGAGAAAAATTGTAAAACAAATACTAATAAAAAACATTGGTTTGTTTAAAAATTAATATTTTAATAAGAACTAGAAAGCGTTTAACGTGGAACCGTTGAAATGTTTCTACTGGTATACTAATAACGTTAATCGAAGCTAAAGTTTGGTGAATGCGCTGGTTAATCGTTGTTATTGTTTGTATTTTTTGTAAGGTGTTTACATTCTATTGTGACCGTTTTTTTGTTTATATACGGCAAATGTGATGATTGAAGAGCGGATTAAATGCAGGAAATTTTGATGAAATATATATGCAATAAAAAGCGAAATATACTCAAAATAAGCACGATAATTTTCAAATTTATATTTCTTTTAACAAAATAGTAGTATCTTTTATAACACATCACTCAATAAGTCGTGAGATTAACTAAGAAAAACACATTTTTTGCCAAAAATCGAACTTATTTATCAATGTAATATCCTTAAAAAGCAATACAAAAAGCATTCCAACGTTTCCCGATGCCGTGCTTGTACAAGGATTTGTCTTTTGCCTCAAATTCCGAGATTTCTTCTTTATTTGAGCTGAATTTCTTACCAGCGATATCGACGTAGAGCCAGTAGACCAGATCTGGACTATACGGTGGATAAGGAAGCAATTCGTTCAATTTAACCCTCGTTGCCATCGATTTGTTAATCGGTGCATTGTCTTGGTGAAACAGTGGCTTTTCCTTTGACATACAAGGCTATTTTTCCTGATTTTTGCATTCAAATGATCCAACCACTCTATGTAGTATTCGCTATCGAACGTTTCCCCCTTTTGAAGATTGTCGATGAACAATATTCCATGCGCATGAAGCCATAACCTTCCCAGATGACTGTTGTGCCATTGGACGCTTCAGACTTTTGGGTCCCCGGCTGCAGTCCACTCAGATGATGATCGTTTTGATTCCGGATCGAAGTGATAGATCCATTTGTCACATGTCGACGCAAAAAATCTGTTTTATTACGTGTAAACATGGACAAACACTGCTCTGAATCGTCAACACGTTGTTACTTTTGATGAACTGTGAGTAAACGCGGCACCTACTTTGAAAAAAGCTTTTTGATGGTCAAAGGTTCATGCATAATTGTCAACACACAGTCCTCTGATATCTTTATGGCCTCAACTATCGCACACAATTTAAATTTACCTCCCAACGTATTTCTGGCTTATCTCCCGTTAATTTAATTTAGTTCGTTTAGCTTAGTTGGGATATAGCTTAGCTGTTGGTCGACAACCCGCTTATTTTTGCTTTTAATTTCATTTCTAATTCATAGAATCCTAATTACGTTAAATGATTCGAGATAGATAGAAAAATATTCCTTCTTCGTGGTCTTGTATTATTAACTAGTAATTATTTTCGGTATATACTTCGCGTGTCTAATTTACATAGTTGATATTATAACTACCATGAAATGGAGCAAAGATCCAGGTGACATTTTCTCTAACCGTCCAAAATTTACTTCCAACAGTCCCAATTTAAATGATAATAGTTTCTGTATTCATAAATAAACTACACATAGGCGGAGGATTGGATTTTAATCATTGATAACTAACTTTAACTTGACCTAAAGTTTCAATTAACTATTTTAAACTTCTTTAATTACATCAATATTTATTTATGTTAGCATTTTCATTGGGATTTAAATGTTTGAAATATAATTTAAGCAGCATCGAGAATAGAAAGAATTGAAAATACCTTCCTATTTCACATTATTCATCATAATCATCGTTATCCTAGAACCTGTCAGGGTTTCAGTAACTGTAGTAAAACGTTAACGACGACCCTCCATTTTTTTATGTTTTTGGCTAGTTCTGTAGCCTCTACTTTAAGTTACTCTGTTGTAGTTCTTCCTCAATTAACCTTTTCTAGATTTGCCTGTTTTTCTTCTGCCTGTATTGTAATTAAATGCTTGTATGGTTGGGTTTGATGTTGGTTTACCTTGTATCTATTTCCGCTTCTTAATCATTGCGTCCTGTGGCTTTCCTCTTCTCCAATTATATATTCAAGTTTGGACCCCATATAAAAGAATAGATTTTATATTGGTCTGATATATTTTATACTATAACTGAAAAACGTTTCGCGCGATGTCTATTCTTGTTTGGATATAATTTTCAGTATCTCGTTGTGTAATAAAAGAAAGATTATAAGCTACTAGATCAACACTTACAGATCTAATTTACGTCAAGTTTATGTCAAGTTATATCAGAATTCTACAACGATGTATGGAATATTGAGTTAAACACGTAATAAATAAAGAATAATAAACATTTTATTTATTCAACAATATAATGTATTACTGTAATTAATTATTTGCAAAATGTAATGTTGATTGTACCTCCAGGTAAACAATTATTAATATTTATTGGATTGGATGCAGATTGATTCGTATTTATGGTGGAAGAATGTATTCTCTTAGCAATTTCAATCTTGTTTGTTATTGAGTCATCTATATAAGCTTTAAGGTTATGCAAAATCATCGAAGTGAAACTGTCGACTGTCAAAATTGAAGTGGCTAGAGTCACATTTGAGGAAGTTAAAGTTGTCTACTCCAGAGTATTCCTAAAGTGTTTTGCAGTACGGAAGTGTCAACTGTCACTACATGGAACACTCAAAACGCAACTTTCGGTATGTAAATGAATACAGAACGAACAACTTTCTGATAGCGTCGTCTGAAATAATTGTCGAAAACTGCAATAATCTACATAAAAATCTAATTCTAATCAATTTTACTTGAAATTTTTGATTTCAAATGGAATTCCGGTTACGGAAATGTTGACAAAAGCAGAAAGGCTTAAGGGAATCTACTTTATTCCGATCGTAAGTATTTGAGTGGCACAAAGCATCCAGTGAAGATTATGAAGTCGTCGATAACTCATGCGAGTCGTCCATCCACCTCTGTTAACCACGATATCATCAAAAAATTGCTTGAAAATCGTGTTGATATCCGAAAAATAACAGAAACGTTCAATATCTCTGTTTTGAGTATGAAAAGTGTCAATCCTAAATGAGTAAAGGCTTGAATCTATTGCAGAAACAACGTCACAAAAGAGATACTTAACGTAGTTGAGCACATCATTACTGGTAGGTTCATGAAGTACATAGTGCTTCAAAAATCATGCTCATTCTTTTTGGTGTTTATCACCATGAATTTATCCAAGAGGTTTAAACGTAGTCACCAACCTTCTATAAATTCTAAGCGATCTTTCAGCGTTGTTCTGATGGAACGATGGCGACATCTACGGTTATTTCGAATAAACAGGAGACCATTTGCTTCGAAGTGCTTCGTGAGCGAAAAACTTTAGTTGGATTTAGCTCGTTTTGAAAGACGATTGCTTAGTTTCGGGTTCATATGCATAGATCACTCGTGGAGTGATCAGTTGTAAACGATCAAATTAGTAGGCCGATATTTAATCACTTTCTACCTTGATTTTTGACCAAACACGAAACAAGAGTCCTCGGTCAGCCCTTGTCCTCGCTAGTTTCGATTCCTTGTGATTTTTTCTTTTCTCATAACTCAGACAACGCGAGACAATGGTAGATATAAATTAAAAGTGATTCGTTTAAAGTACTGAAGGTAATCTCAGTTAAAGCGTACAAGTAAGTAAAATTAGATAAAATGTTTGCGTAGTTGTTTTGGCCGAAAAGAAGTCTATTTTCGAGGCGATAATTTGTAATAAGATACTTCTTTTGTTTGTGAATCCAGCTCAAATTTATTCCCGTTATGAATCTACCAAATTATTTAATTAAAATATTTAGATTATGTCATCTCATTATGCAAACGCGACGCTAATGTTTGGATAGTTCTCATGCAGACATTTTCTGCTTGGCGAAATATCAATAATCTTGTATTTTGTCCTTTTTGTTACAATAATGATGGCAGTCTTTCTGATTTTCTTCAGGTAAAAACGTCGTAATGAGAGTTATATATATAGTTAGTTATTTGCTATTGAGTGTCGATATCGACAATTCGTTTATTTTGTGTAGGTGCGAATAGTGAGTCGATAGAAAAGAAATAAAAAATCAGTGGTTTTCACAAAGGTACTTATTATAATACTTCAATCAACTTTCAACATATAAAACTTGGAAATAATATTATAAATGTCTTTGAACTGTACACGTATAATCGCGTCGTCAGTAACAGCTTGGATTTAACTGATTTTTCTCGTATTATTCGGAATTTGAAATTATTTTACCTACCATAACAGTCGATATATTTTTAATTTTATCAAGTTCAAATTTTTTTTGGTATTTTTTATTCTTTTTTGGCCAGGTATTTTGGTGCATAACCAAGCCGCAATTGATTGTTAAATAATTGGGCAAATCGTCATTTTTTTGCCCTTAAAAATCAAAATATCTCAAGAACTAATAATTTTAGGTACAGGGACTGCTTGATAAGAAAAAGTATATTGTACTTTTCGATATTAATCTATCTAAATATTCTTGATTTTAGGTCTCTTCTATTTTAAAATTAGTTTTTTTAATAATTTTTGGACGATAAAATCTAACGTTTCGATATTTCTTTAAGTCTTTGACATTTATATTAATCAATCGATCACCTACATCATGAATATCAAAATAGAAAATGTTCTAATAAGAAAAAAATCAAATTATTTGTTTTTTCTTTTTCTTGTATTAGATTCCGTTCCAAAAATTTTGGAATCTTATAATTAAATTCATATTTTTTCGATATTTCATGGTTCGATAACGCAATTTTATTTTTTTTATCATATTAATAACCTTCTAGTCTATTTTCGAAATTGATGATGATGATTCTGTTATTATTTTGATGTTCTTATGTAGGTGTGCTGATTAATCTAATTCCAATGTCAATGTCAATGTCAATGTCAATGTCAATGTCAATGTCAATGTCAATGTCAATGTCAATGTCAAAAAACTAATTTTAAAATAGAAGAGATCAAAAATCAAGAATATTTAGATGCATTTAAAAATCAAAATGTCTAAGAAATTAAAGAAAGTTTCACCTCGTATCAGACTCAATGAGTATTAACTAAATAAATAATTTCCCAGAACTATTACGAATATTTGACTGCTTTGGCCGCAACAGATATTCATTCTTGAATTTTTCTTACATTATACAGGGTGTTGAATATGTTACGATTTTTATGGAAACTATTTTCATGCCCTGTAGAGCCCTACATTATTGTAATGGCCCAATACACATAAAAATATAGGGTGTTCGATTTAAAGAAGGCACAGCATTCTGTAACAATTTGTAAGATTGTTAATAATTTTGAAATGTAAAGACTTTTAATGGTTATAATCCCTCAAATTTTCAAATTGATATCTTAAAGGACAAAGGAGGCATTAAGCTTTATCACACTAATCAATCACCCTGTATATAAATCTCAATTAATCTTCAAACTTCGAACAAGTACGACGATTTTGACAACGGAATTGAGCTGGTACAATTCTCAAACATACTTACAAGTGTAATTTTTCTTTTTGTACGTTTTTTCGAGTTAATATAAAATGACTAATTGGTCAACGCAGATGTTTGGAGATAGGAACTGGATGGACTATGAAGTGAGATCTCTCATATTCAAAACTAATTTGGCATCTTTCTAGGAGCGATCAAAGTCAAAATCCACAACATCGGATCATAAAATCATCAGTCCCGAAAAGTGCTTTGCACACATACTTAGAGACAAACATACCAAGTTAATAAAAGCGTTTTAAAGATTCAATTTTCCATCAAATCGCCCTCCTACATATTTCTCATAAAACGTTTTATCCAAGTTTCCCTTATAATATTAATTATAAGGGCGGTATCGTTCAATCTGTTCGCTAAGATTGTCCCATTTCATTTTCTCGTTTACATTTTCCAACGACAGCTTTAACCACTCTGAGGAAATCGAGAAGGACAAACCCCGTAGATTTTCGTAAAATACATTAGCATGTATATGTATGAAGTGAGTGTCCTACCGTATCGATTAAAATTTTATCCACGTCGATCAGGTAGGGGTATGTTAGTCCAGGAAGCCGTGGCACATTTTCCCAAAACAAAATTTCGACATTTAGTATGAGAGAGACAGAGAGAGAAATGCTTTACTGTAAAAAAATTGTTACAATTTATAGAGAAAAGCTTGTAAAAACTAAAAAATAATTTTTCATTAAATATTCCCTGGAATTATTGCGGAATGCGGTAAAAGATATCGATTTTATTTCAATTGGCAAATGATTGTGCATTTTTTGCATTGTAAAATATTGAGCCCTTGACTAACAGGGGTAGGTTATGCAAACGGATTCAAAGATAAATAGGGAAAGAAGAGTCAGAATTTTTAATCTTTTAAAGAAGTCCTGCTGTTTAATTCGAGTAAATATCTAACAGCTCTTTTTGGTAGTTTGAAGATTCGCTCAAATTGAGTCGCACCACATATACCCCTGGAGGAAAGGGTAAAATAAACTGTTAAGGAGATGGATAAGTTCAGTTCTTTGGAAACTGGAGGAACTTATTTTTTTAGATAAGGCGGCAATACGTAAATCCCATTTCAAGGAGTTGTTCACAACAAGCCTTAAGAATTTTACAGATTTAACAACGTCAATGGTGGTGTTTTATAATAAAACAGGCTGTAAAGTATTTTTATTTGATGAAACTTTAGTTTTAGAAACGTTGAGACAGGGAAAATTAGAATCGCACCATGATTTAAGGGTGATTAGGTAACTAGATACGGTCCTATGAAGTGCCTTGAAATCAGGATTGCTCCAAGAGAAACTAGTGAACTAACAACTAAGTATCTTTGTTACAACAAAACTAATTGTCATTATTTCAGTGAAATACCAACTGCAAATACAAGCTTATAAAGAATTTAACGAATTTAAGCTCGCTTGAATACTAATTCTCAATCATGGTTTTATAAGAAATTGATTAAAAACCAGGTCCTTCGGATCCTGTACTATACCCAAATACCCTTGGGGTATCTAACAACGAGAAAGGGTAAAGGAAAAGTGACATTTGAGCCCTTTTAATGAGGAAGATCAAGGCGAAACGTTAATCCTACCTTTACACGGTCTCAATATGTCTACAGTGTGTCCTATGCTAATAAAGACTGTAGATAATGTCAAAATTGAAATTCGTTCAAACAAATCAAATGATGTTTGTCTTTGAATTCGTATTGTATTGTTTGTATGAATAGGTAAATATGTGGATGGTCCCGGAAGTACCTGGCCCAACAAGAATTCACGAAAAGGGAAAGGTTCCTTAATTAATTGCCAGTATTATAAGGTACATTATTTCAAAGAAGCCACTGATATTTTTCACAACTTGACGGTAATAGTTGATAAACAAAACAAAAGTTACAAGAATTATAGTTTGCGCTTACTCAAGATGATGGGTAATGATCTTCCGGCAATAGCTAGAAAGTTGATGTACAAAAACGCTTTTTTAAAGGTAAGTCTGAACATACTGAGATACTTGAAACAACATGGCATTGTTTGTTGAAATGAGAAGGAAAAAATTGATATCAATTCAACATTTCAAATGATTTAACTGAAAAAACGTTCAGATTATATTGCAAAAGCACAAACCTCTAATATAAAAAAAGTTTTTCGGGCTAAGTTGAAATCATAAACGATAGGTACAATTGACTACTGTTTTTATATATACTTTCTAATTAAAGAACACCCTGTATGAGCTGAATTCATAAAAAACATATTTTTAATTCCATTTGCGCCCTCCAAGCCCAATTATGCGATGGTGGGAATTTTACTTTTTCATTTTTTTTTAATTTTTTATTTTAGCTAGAATTTAAAGAAGAATGCAAATTGAAAAATCAATTCTGTTGCTTCATTATGATGCTATTTAAAAATTTATGAATTAAAACATGATATGTTTTAGGGAATTTCCGTTAAACTTTCCAATGAGCTTTTTATTTATGTTTCTTTGGTTTTCTATTTGTATTAAGCTTCATTTGTGATTTCAACGGCTTTCCTTTAGTTTTATCCTCAATTTTTCCATTGCTTGATTTTTTTTCATCATTTTTCTGGAATGTTAATCGAAATCCTGGTTATAAACTCTTTTTTTGTACTTTATAATGCTTTAATTTGTTTCATTGTTATAAATGTACGTGTATTTGTTAATAGAATGAAATCCTGTCTATAAAGGTACGAGACACTGTCCTGTACTTCAAATCATAACCTAAAAAGATATTCAAACAATTACATTCAATTGTTTTAGTGAAACTAAGTGAAACTCATGAAACCTCATACGCTCGCGATGTAAATTTGGGTTGTTGTTTTAGAAGGAAATCAACTACTTTTTTTAGTGGTCTGTCCAGTGGTTTCCGTGTAATTGGTTTCTGGTTTTTCACCAATTTTATCCATCTGTCATTCTTTCGACTTAATCTCACCAATCTCGTTTACGTTCTGTCTACGATATCCTTAATTTCTAGTTCTTCTCTAATATCCTGACTTCTCATTCTATTTCTAAAGCTCTCCGCCTTCATTGTACTTAACGTTTCCATTTCAGTTTTTCGTTATCGATTTTTATGCCGTGATAATATGGGACGAATACTGTTCTCTGATATATCCCCCGCTCATAATATAATCTGTCCTTATTTGGGCAGATTTTATTGTACATTATCAAAACTTGAAGTTATTTATTAACTAAACTTGCAGAGTCCGAATCAAAACGCGTTTTATAACCGGCTTGATTTGGGTGGTACATCGAATCAACAGAAACTGCAATAACCCATCAAACAAACCGAAATCTTCAACTATTACTTGTTCTACTTGATTAATGAAACGTTTTGTTTATGCTTTGGAAGGTATCAACGAGGACGGTCTCAGATGTACCTTGCCCAACAAACGGAACCAAACATTTTGGACAAAAATATATTTGTTTTTCAACGTAATCTCCTTTTAGCTCCATACACGTTTCCCAGCGATATTCAATAAGTTCGATACCGAGGGGGCTAAATCTGGTGAATAGGGTGCATGAGGTAGCCACTCAAACTATTGCAATAACGGATGTGTGAGTTGGTGCATTGTCACGATGAAACAACACTTTCTTCTTAGTCAAATACGACCGGTTTATCTTTATATCTTCGCTCAAACGGTGCAATATGTTCGCATAATATCCTCTGTTGATAGTTTTTCCTTTTTCAAGATCGTCAATGAAAATTATCCCACGCGCATCTCAAGAAACTGACGCCATGACAAATGGAACGGTCTTTGCTTTCTTTGGAGCCGGTTCTCCCTTTTCGGCTCATTGCTTTAATTGTTTTTTTGTTTCGTTTTATCAATTGTTATGGAACGGGTCAAAAATTCGGCTTTACTTCTGTGGTACATTGCCAAACACTCGATGGAAACATCTTCATGGCGCTGTTTTTATTACATTGTTGGCAAACGCGGAGCCCATCTTGCGTATGTCCAAAATTTCAGTTAATATGCGATGTATCGCACTTTTTGAAATGCCTACTATGTCTGTTAGCTCACGTACTTTCAGTCTACGATCATCCAGTACAGGTTTGTGGATTTTGTGCAACGTTTCTGGAGCCGTCACCTCATTTGGTCGACCACTTCGTAGGTCGTAAGGCGTCATTTAAACCTAGAATCTAGTTCAGCTTTTTTATTGGGTTGGGCTAAGGCTTTTCAAATAAAAGTATTGAATCATATAACGATTACCAACGATTACTATTGATGGCTGCCAAATAAATATTAAATTAAATATTAAATATTCAAACTTGAAACATATGCTGTATAGATTGTAATCTTTTCAAGCAACTATCGCCATCTCTAGGTCAGGCTAGGTACTCTCGGGACCATCCTCGTAGAAGAAATCATTGATTAAAGACAGCTTTTGTAACTTTAAGTGTAGTATACGTATACAAGCAAAAGCTTCATTATAAATACTTTCACAAAACAAATCATTCACTTATATATTAATAACAGTTTTTTAATGCTTCAAGATTGCTGTTTCTTCTTCGACAGATCTAGTAAGTTATTTACAATAACATCGTTATCACCTACATAGTGCGATCCATGAGTTCTCAACCTAAGAAAAAAAGAATGGTCATAAAAAGAAAACCTGTAATCATTTTTTTATATATTTCGGTACGTCTGACTAAAGCTTCTACGCCATCATCTTCGCTGTTAAATATTTTACCCCTCAAATTGCTTTTCTGTTTTGCTGTATCCTTGGAAAGCGAAACCGCGTGGACTGGAGCTTTATAAGGAAGCAAGCACATACCTCAACTGAAATTGCGGCACCTTAAAGTCAATCCTCCGAGGCTTCCCTCGCAATACCAATATATTGTAGCCAACACTTTTTTTAGTGATTTGGAATCTCTCTAAAGATCACTCAAAACATTCTACTCGACCATCCCGCACGTGGGTCATCTTCTAATGGTTCTCGTCTCCAGCGAAGCAGCTTAGACCACCGTAAACAGTCTTTTGGTTTGGTGATAATGCTTCTAAACAACACGTAAGCCAATTTGGTATATTATTGAAAACAACCAACAACTGAATGAGTGCTAGTTCAACCTCTACTATAATAAAATGAATTCAAACAAAAGTTAAAACTGTGTGAAGATTGTTGAGACTTGTTATTGACGCGTGAATTAAGATTTTCACGACCTACATTCAAGGTCAAGAGCTCATGGAACGCACTACGTATATCTAGTCAACACAAATCACAAATTTGATTTAGATTAGGATACGATACACTCAATAGAGTCGTAAGCTCCACCGATATCACAAAACCAAGTTGCTATCTCAGCTGCGTTAGTTTAGAAATCGAATATTTAATTAATATAGATCAGGGGCTCCGAAAGTCCAGAGGGGGCGTTATAAAAATAATTTCCTCAAATGTTTGAAATAAAGTCTTTCTAAGTTTTCATAATTGTCTTTGTAAAGTTTTAATAAAGTTGTAAACTTTATCAAAGAAGGCTACAGTTTGTACCGATACCTCCGTATGGCCTTGGTGTGGGTGCGAGTGCACAGGGCGTGTTTTGCTATCCAGCTTGACGAGAATACAGACGTAGCACAATGCTCTAATTTGATTGTGTATGTTCGTTTCTACTGAGCTGGTGACCACTGCTAAAGCTGTAGATGTGTTGAAAGCAGTATCAGACTTTTTTGAGAAACACGAACAAAAAATTGCAGTGCAGTTGGTCGAAGAGAAGAATGCTGACGTGGTTGGGATTCATTGTTTTATTCACCGTCAAGCCTTATCAGCAAAAACGCTTCCAAACGAACTCAATGCTATGTATTACAGTAGTCAACTACAGCATTAAATACTCGACTGTTTAAAAGTCTTTGTGAAGATTTGGGCAGTGACCAAAAAACGCTGCTATTTCATACAGAAGTACGATGGCAAAAGGCAATATGTTGGGAAGACTATTTGAGCTCCGTGATGAAGTGATTACGTTTTTGGAACTGCAGAAACAAAACGAGCTTAGTGCAGAGCTCAAAAAACCCGATAACCAAGTTATTTTGGCCTATTTATCAGACTTTTTTGACACAACCTAAACTTGAGAAACTTGAATCGAGAAATACTGACATTAAATAAGGAGAATATTTTTAATACTCAATCATGTTCATCATCAATTCTTCGCCAATCAAGAAGATGTACGGGAAATCCAGATAACAATCCAAACTTATGTATCATTTGTAATAAATTGCTTAATGAAACTATGTATACAATTTCAAAAATTTCTGGTACGGAAAAGTTGTTACTAAAAGAAACGATGATGTTTTTAGAAGAAAATGTTTGTGGGATTCACCTGGGTAAAAACATATAATATCACCAATTATGTCTCAGTCAATATGAAGTCACAGAATTTAGGTCAAAAAGTGGACAGACCTTTGAATAGTTATTTTTAATCCTAATAAACGAAATTTTCTGCGCGTTGGAAGCATTTTTTTAATAACATAAATAAAACATATAAAAAACAAAATTCTTCAAATCTAATTAGGTCAATTTGTTTAAGATAGTTGAAATATTTGATAAAAAACAACAATTAATGGGTTGGTGATACGATAATGGGTGTAAGGACTTTATTCATTCGAAATATTGTAAAGAATATAAAAAAAATTAATTAATTTATAGCAAAAAATGCATTTTTTCTGGCTTATTCAGTTTTTCTTTTATTAAACAATAACAACAAAAGATATCAAGTGTCATCCCACACTTTTATAATCAGGAAAATCTCCCGGACATTTAAAGAAAATTACATCTACCGTGTCGTAGAAGCAGCTTTTATATTCCATTTCGATAATATTGAAACTAAGATATTCATCAGAATAAAAAAAAACTCTCCAAGTTATCTAATTATCTATACGACAATTACATGTAATCAGATTGATCGAAATGGTCTATAGAATAAAGCAATTCCAAAATTAAATCTTTTTTTGTTGAATAACTAGTAATAGCTCGTAATAACTCGTGCCAGTTTATTCGTTTCACACTATAATACGAAGTAAAATGTTTTCTAGTTGAAATATATGTTTCAAAAGGATTATTATAAACTTAAAAGATTCCAACTGTTTATACCGTCCTCCGAACGAAACGGAAATACGCGTTATCTCATTTTCTTGGCAACGCTCTATCGGTGGACTATAGCTTTCGATTCGAAACGCTTGCCAAGTATTATCCGTACTAATCTCAAAACCCTAAAATCCAGATGTTTGTATCGCTGTTAAAACTTGATTCTACATACATTTTGGTATGGATATTAAATAATTGCGATGCAGAAACACCAGCAGCATTTATCGATTATTGTTGTACAGAAATGGACAAGCAGCTTCCAATGAAAATGTCTTATTGATTGAACCAACAACTCATCATTATCTGCGTTTCAATCTGCCCTTTTTTCTACAATTATCCTCAAAAGCTTGACAATCCCAAATCTTCAAGGTCATTGAGATCTTCTCATCAAATCTCTTGGTATCCAAACTGAATCCTTGGCAGTTTATCTGTCATATGATATACACTTTAATGGCTGAACTATTTCTGCAAGGAATTGCAGGATGGAGCAAAAAACCAAAGCCAAAAACTGAAAGCGGACTGCAGTTGATAATTTTTATAGATAGTGACCAAATAGTCTCTGTTACCGTTAATAATACGGCACATATCACCGACAATGGAAGGCTTCAATCCGATCAGGCTTCTGCAGAGCACATCCTAAAATCTGGTTGGAAAAACATGCTACCGTTTTCCAAACCGAAATATATGCTGTGCTCTATACTTGTGAACGATGCTGCAAGCTCCAGCTTCATCAATGGGCCCAATGTTAATACCATGCGACCTCTGGTTGTTACAGAGCATAAGAACTGATTTGAATAGTTTCCGTGGATGATTAGATCTACCAAAGTATTTGTCTTTCCTTTTACATACTTGCAGCTTTTCCAAAGTACTTATTTTAACTTAATGTTGTGATCTATCTGCTACCTAATGTCTAGAGCAATACCTGTTTATTCTAACCTTTGTCTTGTTATTAATCTTTATCAATACCGCTTTGAATCCAGTAAGCACTTAAGTTCAGATTGATCAGATCACCAGCTGCATTTATTGTTATGTAGTGAATGGAAATACAGTTTTAGTACTACAGAAATGATCAAATCTCTCGATATTCAAACTGAAACTTTGGTGTTTTATATTAGAGTGCAGCTGGATAGAGTTCAACAGTTCTCATATCTTAATAACATCCATACGACAATAACTAGGGTCCTTGAAGATCTTTAATGATACAATTTGAAGCTATGAAGATAACCAATAGCAGGCTGGAGCAGCTGATCATGAGAAAATATGGACACAAGCCTTAGATATAAAAAGGACTTGAAGGCACATGTCACTGATAGAGAACAGTTGACAGAAGACTCTAAACTAGTAATACGAAATAATAGAGCCACCTACACGAGGTGCAAGTCTCACAGTTTGCCTGTAAAAGGCTTAAGTCAACCTTCCTGAATAACTTTATTATTATTATCGGCTTGTGGTACTAACTATACTATGAACTATTATCATCGCTACTTCTAAAAAGATTTATAGCCCTGTTCCATTTCTGATTTGGTTTGCTCTTTGTTATCCATGAGTTTCGGCTTCTATCTCTTTATACATCTCAGAGTTATTTGATTATTTCATGAATGTGCAAACATCTGAATCATGAGTTGACTCTCGATTATTCCGAGTCATCTCGAGGCAAACTTAGCTGTAGAGGATGATTGGACAGAACTAGTATTCCGATTCGACAGCTCTATCTGTGAGTCACTCGGGCGATCTACCAAAGGGACTTATTTAATCCGAAGGTTTTATTCTGTCTGATTGAAGTATAACCTTAACTCGCTCTAAGATTGACCGGATAGTGAGTCAAATTTTGAAATTTGTTGTTTATTCTACAGCGTGTTGGTTCAGTATAAACCACGAAACCAATATTTGACAATTCATTATCCGTAACTACTTGTTTGGTAAAAAAAAATTAGCTTAATGTGATTAAATCACCTCGTATATTGAAGAATAATTTTTTATTACGTTGAATGTAAATGATGTATTATGTAAAAAGTGTCTAAACTGAGCTTGGGCTTAAGAAAAGCTTTTTATTTGTATGAAATTCATCTAAAAATAAAACAAAAACCCTTAACTAAAGCGTCTCGATGTATGCGAACGTTTTTGTCTTACACAAAGTGGATTATTCCATGGCTCGATAAAACTTAAAACAAAGACCTTGAAATCAAAGGCGTGTCCTGATCTTACCTATAGTAAATATCAGTGTTATATTTATTTACTTGGAAGTTCGTCGAGTTGTATGTTGACGAGATTATTTATAATTTTATGTATCTTAAGAGCTTTTATGCAGTAATATTATTAATTTTTATTTCGAAGATTTGTTGTACACTACCTATTTGAATTTATTTTTAATATGGCAACGCTGTAAACAAGTACAAACCTGTATTAGTCGCGATCGAAATCTCGTCAGGTACGGGCGTGTTTTTATG
The DNA here is from genome assembly GCF_026230105.1 of Diorhabda sublineata. Classification (NCBI taxonomy): domain Eukaryota; kingdom Metazoa; phylum Arthropoda; class Insecta; order Coleoptera; family Chrysomelidae; genus Diorhabda; species Diorhabda sublineata. The sequence continues at coordinate 2,829,184 of NC_079480.1, forward strand.
GGTTTATGGACCGCGATCTTTCACCAAGTAAAAAACCTGAAGTGAAGGCCCTTGTGAATGCGAAAACATTCACAAACCGCGAAATTTCACGAAGATTTAAGGTTTCTGAAGCTAGTGTACGACCCATAAAAAAGAAAATTGAATCAGGAAAGGAATTAAGTCGGTTAGAGAGATGTTTGAAGAAAATTTGTCTAGAAAACAGATTTGCTACCACAAAGATGATAAAATCACAACTTCAGGATGCTTCTGAACGCACTGTTCGAAAAAAATTGAAAGAGCTAGTTCAGTGACGAAAGCACATTCGAAATTTTGATAAAGCTCTGTATGTGCGTCGTCGTTGTGGAGAAAAGTTTCATCCCGACTGTGTCGTTCCAACGGTTAAACATCCTACCAAAGTGATGATTTGGTGAGTCATCAGCGGTATATTGACGCAAGATCAGTACAAAGAAGTATTACAAAATCACCTGATTTTGCAGTTCGATCTGTCAAAGCTTTTTTGACGGAAGAAAATATCCCTCTGTTGGATTGGCCGGGTAATAATCCCGATATGAATCCGATTGAAAATGTGTGAGAGCTAAGTATGTGATTACCATCAAAACCCAGCTTTTAGAATAGATTATTCATGTGTGGATTCATCATCTTCAAATACATATGATTTTCTAAATTAATCTTGTTTTATTTATGTTAAATTAATTCGTCATTTATTAGATAATTTAAAAATAAAAAACAATCCAATTTAAAACAATAAAACGGTACAAAATCACTCGGTAATTAATATTTCACATGAAATCTTGCAGTGCGTCTAATAATTTGGCCAGGAACTAAACATACGTTACTCATTACTTCATAGTGAACACACTATTCACACTACCACTACACCGACACTCACAATTATACTGTCGGACGCGCGTTTCGATAACCAAGTTATCGTCTTCAGAGACTGAAGGTAAACAGTTTACTAAAAACTCTTTACTATCGATGCTCAACAGTAGTATCTCGAGTTTTTTCCAAAGTAGTCCCCTTATCGTCGGATATCTGGAAAAGTTTTTCTCGAACTTGAGCTCGTAGAAAACCATCAGCTACAGACACTTTAGCTTTACACCTACAAACGCCATAAAAGTTGAAGTCGAGCTGGTTGCGTCGCAGGATAGCAGCAAACTCAGTAAATTGACAAAAAGTAATAGCTCTGAGGCAATATTCGGCTTTAGTCTAATTTGCATACATCTCATTGTTGATTGGGATCAATCCGACTGAGGGTTATTTCGTTGTAACTTGGACGCATCAAAATCTTCATATGGAGATATTGAATCTTGGCAACCATAAGACCTCTGAGAGAGCTCATGATATCGGAAAGCTGGTTCTCATTGATTCTGGTAGTCGAGCGATCAATGAAATGATGGAAACCGGTTCGGTTAATGACTTATAATAATATGACAGTGACAGAATGAATGATTGATAAGCGTGATTAGAATCAGAAGTGCCACAACTACAACGCGATATACTGTCCTTGCCACAATCCACTATTTCCGTATATCCTGCGCTTCTTTGCTAGCAGAATCGGGAGCAAATATTTCGAAGATGAAAAACATGGTGGATCGAAGTCTATGACGGTAATCGAAGGCTTTGTTGTTCATTCCAATCTCCATAAGCTTCCACGAATATTTTCAGCACCGGGTTAAATATTTATTTATGTAAATTAACCTTTTTTCGTCGAATGTGAATGCGACAATCACACGAGTAAAAAAAAGACATTTACACACGAATTGCATACAATATTTTTCTACTAACGAAAGTTATTGAATTTGTCAAGTCTTCTCTTCGGCATGTATAATTATACTACATAAGTGGAAAAATAAAAACTGGCATCAGCGCGACTTGAACCTGGGACCGCATGTGAGCCTTGTATTCTAACCACTACACTACGGAGACCTTAATAATACGTTTTTTCATGCACTACTGTTTTAAGTACGTTTCTTTACGCACTCGAAAGTGTAGTACGTAGTAAAAAAATATTTTTAACACACTTCCACGTAAACAATTACTTTTAACACGGTCGGCGGTCATTAAAAGTGTACTTTTTAATGGTAGAAAAAATCTTTTCATTCTTATTATAAATGCTTCGTCCTTAATTGCAAATTACCAGGTTTCGAATAGAATTTGTAAGTACTTCATTTCTTGTCCATAATATCCAATAAACATTGGAAAAAACCCTGAATTGAGCTTTTATTTATGTAAATGAGGGAAAGAAGTTGAGATAATTGATTTTTTTATGCATGAATGCATTTTAACGAGTAATAATTTCTGAAAGAATGCAGGAGTATGCAGATTTCTGTGGAGTGGAACAAAGATTTGAGCTTTGAACGCTTTTTGGAATTGCAATCATTTGAAAATGAGTTTTTGTCGGTAAAATAACTAAAATTTTTCCACAGATGAATTATCTAACATAAAGAAAAAATAAGAAATTTTTTCAATATAGTTCTTTTAAGTCTATACACTTGGCCAGGCGATGGTCTTAGCTTTTTGACCCTTCCATCCCCCTATGAGAGCTTTCTTGGAATTCAAGCATATTGTCCAATATATTACTGCATTGGCAGGTAGTTTTTTTAACTATCTTACATGACCAGGTTCGCGAAACTGCTTTTTAATTTTGCTAGTGCATATAGACGGCAAATTTTTATTTTCATCGCCATTAATTTATAAAATTACTCCGTGCCGTTGAATTGGCCGGTTGGCCAAAGATTTTTTGCGCTTGGAGTTGTCGTAATGGATCCATTTTTCATCACCAGTAACAATCCGATGCAAAAATGACTTCCTTCTGTAGCGTTCCGACAGCATTTCAGACATGCAAAACCGCCTTTCGACGTCTCTCGGTTTGAGTTCATGTGGAACCCAATTTCCTTGCTTTTGAATATATCCAGGTGCTTTTAAACGTTTTGAAATGGCTGCTTGAGTGACACCCAAAGATTCTGCGAGCTCTTCTTCTGTTTGGCAACAATCTTCGTCAAGTAATGCTTCCAGTTCTTCATCTTCCAAGCCAAAGTCACTACTTTTAAATCGTGCAAACCAAAATACGATGACTTTCGGCAGCATTTTTTTCATATTAAAATAATGAAGAAGAACTCCCCGCAAAAATACTTTTTCAGGAACAAAGCTCGACATATTTGAGTGAAAAAAAAAATATTGTTATTAACGCTTCAAATGAATGACGTATATTGAAAAGGCGTATACTAAGTAGCTTTCCAACGCAGGTTTGGAATATTGGAACGATGTAATATTATGCAAGTTACGCCATCTCTTATCATACCACACGAATCAAGTTATAATTACATACTACATGAACTAAATAGCAGCGCTCGCTGATTTTGCTTTCAGTCGAGCTAGAAACTCCGAACGAGAGGTTGTTACACCACTCTGAAGAGGCGCAAAAAAGTTGAAACTAGTCAGCGGTTCCAACAGTATCCTTGCAATTGCTACCCATTAGCGGTGTTGATATCAACAAAAAGATCGATGTACATCACGTTTTTCAGAGGAGGAATTTAGGATTACGTAACATTTTTTTCAACTTGAATTAGAAAATATTATAATGTACATATAACAACGTAAATATCAAGTTTCGACGGTTACTGGAACTGGTATAAAAACATATTTCGTTTTGGTTCCTTCTAGGGTGATAATTTCGAGAAATCAAATTCTTAGAATTGTCCATGGGATATATACAACGTGGAATAATTTTTTAATAATTTCAGGGCATCAAATTGGAAGCTTCTGAATCTTGAAAAATCGTGCTCTTAACCTATTTTATTTGTACAATCAAGAAGCATCATAAACTTCAAACAAAAAATAGTCAATCACCCTATATTTAGATACATAAAATAATAAATGGAATCAATACCCTGTCATTGACTTTTTAACTTACATTACCATTGAGTGGGGGTAGAAATCGAAGACGCGCTACCGTTTCGTGTTATTTTCAGGTTGTAGAAAATTACACAATTTTTTAAGTATAACAATGCAATACCTCAAGATTTTTTTCCCAAAATCCCAATGAAATAATCTAGTTTTTTGTAGTTTGGACTAGATCAAACGTACACGTTTAATTCTAAAATCTTAATTTTTTATCGACGACCCAAATGTACTACAATGTAATATCGTTCATTGCCCTTAAACTAATTGCCAATAACTTTTAACGAATATATTACAAACTTTATGTAAACATTTCGATCGATTGCAATAAAAACAAAGTTCAGTAAAGGACATTATTTACTGTCATACTACTCGTAGAGTATGTTAAGAATTGTTTAATAAGAGGTGTTATTTTGAACAGCCCGCTATTTCGGTTAATGTCACTTTTGAAACTGTCAGTTTTTGACATTTGACAAGTAAAAACTACGCCATTAATGAAAATGGAACGATACACGCTTCAACAACCCATTGAAATTATTAAAATTCACTATAAAAATGGTGAGAGTTTGGCAGAGACGGTTTGTGAAAATAATATATTTTTGGGTCGACGTGAAGCTCCTTCTCGGACCGCAATACAGAAATTGGTGGAAAAATTTGAGCTGTCGGGACAAATAGTGATGTGAAGAATAAAACCCGTGCACGTCGCTCAAGAACAACTGAGAATATTGCTGCTGTAGCCCAAAGTGTTGAAGAAAACCCACGTTTGTCCATTCCTCGTCGTTCTTTGGAATTAGCCATTCCACAAACGTCATTACACCGTATTTTACATAAAGACTTGGGTCTTAAGGCCTATAAAGTTCAGTTAACACAAGAATTCAAGCCGGCCGATCATCAACAACGTCGTGTCTTTGTTGATTGGGTCCTTGAAATACATAAAAATGATCCAGAATTTCATCGAAAAATCATCTTAACTGATGAGGCCCATTTTTACCTTGGTAGTTACGTCAATAAACAAAATTGTCGATTCTGGGGCTCGGAAAACCCAAGAATTATTGTTGAAAATCCTCTCTATCCTCAACGCGTGACTGTTTGGTGCGGTTTATGGTCTGGCGGTGTCATTGGACCTTACTTTTTCGAAAATGAGGCTGGAGCAACAATTACGGTAAATGGATTGCGCTATCGAGAGACGATTGATGATTTTTTATGGCCGGAATTGAATGATATTGATTTCAACAAGACGGCGCTACGTGCCACACAAGCAACGAAACCATCGATCTTTTACTGGAAAAATTTACGGACCGTGTTATCTCTCGAAGAGGTGATCACAATTATTGGCTACCGAGATCTTGTGATTTAACACCTCGCGATTTTTTCCTTCGGGGCCAACAAAGAAAGATAAGGTCTACGCCAACAGTCCAGCATCGATTTAAGACCTCAAAGATGGAATTCGTGAGGCTATCGAGGACATAGGGCAGCCGCTTTGCAATTTGGTTACGGAAAATTTCATGACAAGGATTTGGTCCTGTAAGCTCAGTCGTGGCGGCCATTTGGCTGATGTTGTGTTCCATTATTAACGGCATATACCTTCCTCTTTATAATGAAATAAACATTCGATCATTTATCTCAGAAATGGCATTTTCCTTTGAATATCAAAATAACACTTCTTATTGGAAAACCCGCTGTTTTACCAACGTGGTTTTCTGGATCTCACATTGAGTTGAAGCACCGCTTTACTACCACCAATATCTTGGTACTCATCTACGAAACCTTTAAATCCCTTTGTGAAATTCACATACGTGTTTGTGTAACACAAAGATTCGGCTTAAATATAGAGGATATCTCATAAATTATATCGGTTTTCAATGTCCACTTCGTTTATTAAATAATCATACAACAAGAAAAGCGCACTATTCGAAGTATTTTATGCTTTAATCCAACGCTCAGCAAGCAGCAACTCCTTTGGATTCCGAGCTCGAAACGTGCGAGCAAAGATAGACGAATCTGAGTCCTTGTAAAGGATTGTAAGCTTTTTGATTGTAAAGAGTTTTTATGAAGATGCCTCAACTAATTCTGTCACTTGACTATTGCTCTAAAACTCATTAATAGCCCTAAATCTACTGCTTTTACAAGGAGATGTTACTGAGACTCAGTGTTTGATCTTTTGGCTGAATTTTTATCAAATTTTTTTCTTTCTACATGATTCTCGTTTCTGAAGCTTTTGCGTTGAAATTTATTCGGTTAATGCTTCAAACGTGCTCTATTTCTTCGCACAATTCGTAGCATTCCCAACTATAACTATAAATATAAACGGATTCCATATTTTTACTTTCCCGACTACAGCATTTCCATCGACATGGAAATCTGTTTTATTAGCCTTTATCCTATCATAATAACATTTATACATTCTTCTTCAAGTTTATTTTTCTCTTGAAGGTAGTCAATATTCCTGTATTCAAAAAATCCGCCTATGAATCATCGCACTGACTTAACATATTCTTTGACTTTTGAAGTTTCTGCTACACCGTTAGATCGATGGTATTCAGGATTTGAACTACCGACTGCGCCATCTTGTGTCGTGTCATGAATCCTCAAATAAATACCTAACCTCATTCCTCTTCTTTTTCTATATTTTATCTCAACATAGACAAACAAAAAGCGTGGTATAAACTATGTTGGTTCTCTTGTAACCTCAATATCCCGCACGGGTGGACAACCTGATCGCTAGAACGATTAAATCAACGCTGTACGCTCATTAATTGTGTCTTTTCCTTTTTCTTGCTGCCACGACTGTTTTAAACTTTTGTTTCCAATAATATCCTCACAATCTACCAATTTAATATTTATAATATCATTTATTTTAAAAATATACGGTCAATAAACTGAATGATTAAAAGAAAGTGAAGCAATTATACTTTTCAAAGAATTAGAGACTAGTCACAATAAATCCGTAGGAAGAATTTTCACATGAAAATCGACATAATTTATGAGACATTCTACATATAACTCTTGCATGATTTTTGTCTTTAAAACACTTTTTGGATCGACTTAAAGATTTGTACGGCAACTAATATTTGCGTCTTGATGTCTAATACCATTAAAAACATATATTTTGTGAATATTATTTTTTAATTTATCCCGAAAATTGAATCTGATATCACGTAATACATCTGTAGTTGGAATCAAGTCCAAAATCTCTCGCACAAAAATAATTATAGGCTAGTATAATCTATTTTTGTCTGTTAATTCTTATTTTCATAAAACTATTTGCCGAACAATATAGAGAAATTAATATAAATTATGTAATTTCTGCAAAGAAATCGATTTCTAATGGTTTGAATATAAAATTTGATTAAAAGGGCATTAATCATGAAATAAATAAATCTATTAAACACGAATTTCATAAATAAACTTGAATATCTTAAATATTTTAGACGGATTGAATATATTTTTATTTAATAGTGAATAAAATGACTTTTATCTAATTATAAAAATCCCTTAAAACAATCAATCAACTTCATTGTTATAAGTTTTATCGGATAAGCAGTATGGCAACAACAGATTCAATTGTTACATAACTATCACGTCGATAGGGATGCAAGACCGATCTGGACCCAAAACGATCCTCTTAAATAAATAAAACTTACTGGCTATGGAAGTGCTGCACATATCCCCCGGGTCCTGAAACCCGTCGATGTAAACTCCGGATAGACATAAGTCAGGACTGACTAGCATTTCCTGGCATTTACCCTTTGATATCACTCCCGACGACGTGCATATCTCGCGGGGTGCTGTTGTTTCGACCCCGTTACACCGCTAACTGCCGCCCGATAAGAGGATGGAAAAATACGAAGAACGCATGCGCATGCCCGACAACGGACAACGGAGACGCGGCCTCTTCTTCTATATCACCGCCACCGGCTGGCGATCAGATGATAGCGCCGTGGGTGTCAAGGAGAGGGTGTTAGTTTTTTTGGATACGGAATTGTGTCATTCCGATGATAAATTCAAAAGTAGTTGCAAATATTCTTGTGACAAATGAAAAAATAGGAAATCTGGATGATTTGCATACGAGGATTGATTAGAGAATATACTCTATCAAAATTTGTATCGATCTTATTCAGACAAAAAGAAAGATTGACTTTATGTATGTAAAGAAATAGCATTTCTTTAGTTTTGATATGGTTTAATTTATTTATCTACGGGTTATGATGTCTATGATAGATCTGTCATGCATCTCACAAATGTCACTGTCACAAATGTCAATTTTGATTGATTAGAATGAGATAATAGAGGTTAATTAATGTCAAACATCAAGAAACATTGCTTATTTAAGAAAGAGTTGAAGAAATAAACATTGAATAGCGTTTCTTTGTTTTTTAGAGCAACACAAGTGTTTATTTTAATTAATTTATAGCGTATATTTCGAGTTTGAAGACGCTACGTTGTTTAGTATTTGTTTGGCAGCCATCGATGGTGAATTTGTAAACATAGAACAAATTGGTCATCGTTAGCCCAACCAATACAAAAAGTAGACTGCTAGCAGAGTTTAAACGAGGCCGTACGAATACCAGCATCGCAGTGGTCGACCAAATGATGTGACGACTCCAGAAATGTTGAAGAAAATCCAAAAAACGCAAGATGGGTGCTGCGTTAGCTCACAATAGAACAAAAACAGAGTCGTGAAGATATTTCCATCGAGGCATTAACTCAAAAACAGCCTCATTTGACTAAGAAGAAAGTGCACCAATGCACCAACTAACACATCCGTTATTGCAATGGCCAAAATTAACGAATTAAAGTATGAATTGCTACCTCGTGACATATTTAACCTTCTCGGACTATTTTATGTTTCCAAACTTGAAAAAACGGCTATAAATGTGTCAATCTACTTTTCTTAAACTCAAAAGTGTTGATTGCTTCGCTGTCATATTCATTGAAGCTCCTACAGCAATTTTCAACAAAAAAAAAAGGATTCTTTCGCAAAATCTGGTTCGTAATCAAAGCTTTGCTATAAAACTTATCTAAACTCATGTTGAAGAAATAAAACTTCTTTGGTTCAATTAGTAGAATGCAAAAATCACGTTTTCGGCAAGAAAATTATGAAATAAGACGTTGAGAAAAAAATGGCAATCACTCAGTAAAGTTGGAGGAATAATGTCGCAATGTCGATTAGATTTTTGACGAAATAAGTAATAAGTCAAATCGTACAACTTCTCCAGCTTTAGTATAACCCCAATTTCGTTCTACACACTTTTTAACGATGTTTACCCATTCCTAGAATTTTTCGTTAGCTATTCTTCATATATAATAATAGCCCAAAAAACATTGATTCAATAAAGAGACAGTTGAAACTAATCCGACGAATCCACCGAAAGAACTTCCAGGATTGCTTCGAGAAATAGGAAACGTTTAGATACTTCTGAGACACACCTCGTATATTAAATCAAGATATTCCGAGGAGTTTAAACGGAGTTATGAACCGGATTATGATATTTACATATGCTAAAAACAAATCAAATTCCATTGGGTTTTAGGATGTGGTATTAGGAAAACATATGAACATCAAAATTGATATGACCTGCCGCTATTCGAAACCATCCCACGCGTAGCCTACATCCGACTGAAAACCAGCCCGTGTACGAGTTTTTTTTAATAGTAACTCATATTGAACACGGCCCACAATGGCGATTCATAACCAAAACACTGTCAGTATACTGTACATGGTGGCAGTTGGCCAACAACTTCACCATTCGGAATCTACGAGGTCCGTAACATTTCAATATTTGAGGGAAAGGTTACTTTTAAATAATTAGTCGACTGTTTTGATCTGAACTTTTCCATGGGCACTTTTTTAAATACGGAATACTCCATGGAAACATCTTCATGACGCTGTTTTTATTACGATGTGAGCAAAACGCGGAACCCATCTTGCACATAAGTTTCAGTACCGCACTTTTTGAAATACCTACTTTATCTGCAGTACCGCTTTATGGATTTATTTAAACATTTCTGCCGGTCCTTGCAGGTCGTACAGCCTCGTTTAAACTCTGCTACCTAATATTTTACTGTTGATGAAGTAGCAGTCTCATTCAAAGTAGAATCTAGTTCAGCTTTCCTATTGATTAGACTAAGGCCTTCACAATTTTTCCATGTTTACAAATACACTGGAAACGTTCATATGTTTGGACCTACTTATTTTTGAAATTTGTGGATGTAAGTGAACTTCACAATATCAAACTTGGGGATATCAAAGACGTAAGTTCGGCATTAATCGTCGATGTCGCTAAAAAGCCTCAATAATTCGTTATTAATAACAATTTTTATATGATTTGTTGAAAAAATATATCAATCTTCGATCTATAGAAATGACTGATAAAGATTCTTTGTCAACTATCAAAAAGAAAAATGCACAAGGTAATTTGTAGGCATCGATAACTTTAGTAGATTGGTTCAGAACATCGTTAAATTATTGAAGGTACCTAAACCAGAAACTAACTCAGTGTACTTGTTTAGAAGAATATCAGTATAGCCAACAAAACTGGTAATCTTCTAGCTCTTAAACGTCATGGTGGATGGCAATTCAGTGTAACTGTTGAAGGCCAAGTAAACGGTTCGATCAGTGAGAAGCTAGTAATGTCGCAATAAATTGAAGAAGCTTTCCCAAGCCAATCGATGCCATTTGGTGTAACTACACTTGCAGCACCAGAAAAAATTCTCAACTAAGGGACATAAAATAGTCAAGAACCATCTGCAAGCACCAATTTAGTTTCAAAACTGTAGTAACTTTACCATAAACTTGAATTAAATAAACACTAAATGTTTTTCTTGTGATTGTGGAAAAAATATTGTGTACAACACGTGATGAAAAATACAATTTTCCATAGATTTACTCAAGTTGGATTATTGTTTGTGTTTGTTAAGTAGAATTATCGTTACAACTCATTTTATTACTTTTAAATTCTATAGAAATAGAAAATTTTGAGGTTATTATCATCATCAGTGAATAAAAACCAAAATATTCAATCACTAATTATTTGGCAGCTAGGAATCGTCATTTTTTAAAGACGATTTGTATAGCATCCACCATATTTTCACGTATAAATACCAAAATGTTGAAACATAACATCAACAATAATAAAATAGGATAAAACCAATTTCATTGTACCTTCGGTCTCTGAAGACGATAACTCGGTTATCAAAACGCGCTTCAGACAGTGTAACCAGTATTTTAGCATTGAATAACGTAAGTACGGCATTTGACTTGAGATTCTTTAAACTACATTGCCGAGAATAAAATTAGAGCCATTCCGTAAGTTATTTTAAAAAGGATCCCGCTCAATCCTTTTGGAATTTGGGTATCGGCCAATTTTTCTGGAACTTGACACAGTTTCGTTGTTTACACTATATTTATTCACTAGTAGTTTTATTTATTAGTACAGGTTTACAAGCTACAATTTTTTTTATCACTGTCCTCTCTTCTTCTTTTTTTATCTTTTGACGGGACCAAAACTAAAGTAGCTGAAAATGCAAAGCTGTCATTGTCATTGTCATTGTCAGGATTACTTCGTCACTCTCATCACTTATATCTAAATCAACAGATTCGTTTGAATTCTCATTTATCAAAGTTTTATTTTGCGCCAAATTTCTCAACTAGAGATTGTTCAAACTCAGAACTACTTAGATAATCATCAGACGAATCTGTCTAAGAAAGTATTTCAACAAGATTGTCAATATAATTTACAGCGTTAACAACGTTTGTAGTTTCAAAAGTAAAATCAGTTATTTCAAACAATAAATCATCGAAAAGGTTATTTGAAATTTATACATATACCTAATTTGACAAGAAAGAAGTGAGTGGGTTTGTAGTTGCAAATAAATTGAGTCCAATCTTGATCAATGTTCGATTTATTGAACAGGATTTCAAAGTGCGTTCAAATAACAATAATAACGGAATAACAATTTCGGAGCACGTTTTTCTTTCGCCTTTCTTTTCGCTTGTGTCACTATTATATGAAACTGTCAAAAAAGTCGCAGTTTCTCAATCTTCATTTTCCTTCCAAACCACAATTCTGCTGGACTCTTTCCTGGTACGTTGCTGGTTCCTGTCTGGTTGATCGTGAAGATCGCGTGGTTCATTGCCTCTGCCCATAGTTTCTCGTTCAATCCATCTTCATGTATCGCTGCCCTGGCTGCTTCGACAATAGTTCTCATTTGGAATCTTCGTGAATCAGCCTCGGTACACGGAGAAGATCTTGAGGAGGATGAAACTCGAACAGTGCAACCCAGCATCCACACCGATTGAGCAAGGAATGATCACCAAGAAAACAGATTTCAAGAACGACGAGGCACTACCGGCGAAGAACAACTATCGCGAGGCGATAGGGAGTTTGTTGTACCTCGCTACAATATCTCGACCAGACATCAGTTTCGCCGTGAACTACCTCAGTCGATTCTGCAACAATCCCATGAAAAGCCATCAGATGAAACGTATATTCCAGCATTTGAGAAGAAAGAAGAAAGCAGCAGTGAGTCAGACGAAGAAGAAGACAACTGGACGACTGGAGAAAGTGCTGAAGAGGAAAGTGAGAACGAAAGTGGGACACAACCGCCAGAAGAAGAGCCAGGAAGGAGAAGTTTGCGAGATCGTCGAACTTTGCAACCACCACCGAGACTGAAAGACTATGTACTTAATAACAGACGTGGAGGAATGAGCGCAAAAGTAGCCATGATTGGTGAAGCTGAAGACATCCCGGTGAGTCAGGCACTTAAAGATGAAAAGTGGAGAAAAGCAATGCAGGAGGAGTACGACTCGCTAATGGAAATGAAAACTTGGGAACGGGTGGACTGCCCTGAAGGAGTGAAACCTATCACATGTCGGTGGGTACTTCGAGAGAAAGCAGATGGAAGATACAAGGCCAGACTCGTAGCCAGAGGATTTGAACAGAAGGAAGGAGTGGACTACAAGGAAACATTCAGTCCAGTAGCCCGCCATGCATCGATTCGACTACTACTAAGTCACGCAGCGTCAAAGAAAATGAAGTTGGTATCGTTCGATGTGAAAACGGCATTCTTGTATGGAAATCTGGAACAAGTCATCTACATGAATCAGCCTGAAGGATTCGACGATGGATCAGGTAAAGTTTGCAGGTTGGATAAGAGTCTTTACGGACTCAAGCAAGCCCCAAAGATGTGGAACGAGAGAGTCACTACACACTTTGTAAAGAAAATTGGCCTGATCAACGCAGATGACGACCCGTGTATTTACTACACCAAGGACAAGAGCATTATGCTCTCACTCTTCGTGGATGATGGACTGATTATTGGGAAAGATGAAAAGAGAATATACAGACTTTTGAAGAAGATAAGCAAGGAGTTTCAGATCACTTACAGTGAGAAAGTTCAGGACAAGTTGACGTACTTGGGCATGGAAATCAAGATTGGACTCAATTTATTTGCAACTACAAACCCAAAACCCACTATAAATTAACAACATAATTGGTCTTCAGTTCATAACAACATAAGTTTCTGTCTCATGCCAGCTACAAAATTTATATTCATACCTCCATAAAATATTTTTAGAGTTTTGAAATCGCATAATCTAATTTGGGATATTATTTTAATTATATATATTGAGCAAGATCTGTGCAAATAACAATTATCTTCAGACAAAAGTGAAGGATACGAGGAGTTCATTATTCTTTGTCCGTCAACTTGGACCAGAAAACTGTACTTTACACTGTGACTGCTGAGGGCTTATGACCTCAAGAAGCATTGCTTAGTTAAAGAGCTCTCATTTCACCATATAGTTGGGAGTGCAAAGAGAAATCTTTCAAGTAAATCAGCATGTCGTAATCATCAGATTTCAATTCCAAGTTTAGACCAACACAAATATTCATAACAGCACCTGTAGATTGAATAGTCTTGATTACTGTTCTTTTTGTCATGTTTAGAAAGACAAAGTTGAAAAATATGTAATAGATATTTACGATATAAGTGTCGTAAAGATTCATATTACGAAATGAGATGGAAAATTTGTCCCATTAAATATCGTAATATGAATTTACGATACGAATTTAGTACATTATTTTACCTACTACCAATTATGTTAATTATTCACTCAAAATTAGTCAATATTCCTGAAATTAATGATATTAGAATCATATGTAACAAGCAAGCGTTGCCGTTCATTGTTGATTTATTTTGCGAACTGTCAATTTTGACGCGTTCACTTCACTACTTTGGTATAATTGTATCGAGATAAGTTCCGACTATGAAAGTGTGGATTCTAATGTAGAGCTTGCTGCAATACAAACCCTAGTACCCGCTAAATCCCGCAATAGATACGAAAAAGAATAAAAGCGATTCGGAAACTGGTGCGGTTCAAAAAAAGTCCGTGATATATCGGAGAAAATTTTATTTTGCTGGGAAAGTTGAAAAAGAAAAGGCTTCATCATTATGGAACAATGATATCTGTTGAGAAAAATGTGGACATAAGTAAATATTCACAGCTATTGGTTTTTTTGAAGCGGAAAAGTAAAGCCGAAAAAATCCAGTATATTTTCAAAGGAAAATATACACAGATTTTTGAACGAAGCCAATGATGATCAATTCTTGATGATGAAGGTAAGATTATACATAAATATGGTGACATTTCCATGTAGCATATTATTTTTATAGGTTTCCTTAATCGTGGGTGTGTTTGAAGCCTGCCGAAGAGAGTTAGTTGAAGCTCGAAATGTAGAAGAGAAATCTTTTAAGAAATGCTGAAATCGAAAGTCAGTCAGTCAACTGACCAGGAAACATGGACGAGGTTTTCTATGTACTTCAGATCGTAAAATACTTGGTTATAAAAGATATGATGAGATGTATTTTCCTTGCAACATAATACCTTTAACAAATTTTGGAGGAGGGTGTATCGAGTTGTGGGGTGGAATATCTTTAAGGGTTCACACAGAAGTGGTACCGTATTTCATTATACTTTCTGTCTGTAGTTAAAAATTGATGATTTACTTGACGATTTAACGTTCATAACGATCAAAATACCGAATACTAAAACTAAAATTCAAAGAGAATTTGCTATTACTACAGGAAACATCGCTGGTATTGACTGCTTCAATAACGACTTCGACATCAAAATATAGTCCATGACCGGTTTTTTTATTTTATATAGAAATGGAAAATGTTTTTCTCAACCAATTGGTATCAATACTTTTGGGTGCATTCCAAAATAAATAGCAACGTTTCTGGAGCTACCAAATCCATCATAATATACGGGTCATTGTTTTAGAAGATCATCAGCATCCCTACTTGCTGATGCTGGTGTTGATATGCACCTTTTGAAGAGACATGGTGGATGGAGATCCAGTAGTATCGCTGAAGGATATGTAAAAACATCCTTAGAAAAAATTCTTCAATTCCGTCCACGTCAGCTGGAATAAAAATCACTAATTGTACAGGTGTTATGTTTAATTATTATAATAAATGACGTTTAATTTTTTATTCCACTAGTGCGGTAAAGTATTTCATTACGAAACTCATATTAGTATCGTAATGTTTGATATAACATATTGGTAGTAGGTAAAATTTTTTACTGCCTCCAAAGGTTCGTTATTTTATTTGAAAGTTAAGTTTGTAGTTATTAATGCTTCCGATTGTTGTTGACGTTTCGACTGACTTCAACAAAATTTCAATTATTATTTAAAAAAAAAACTAATTTTAAAACAGAAAAGACCTAAAATTAAGACGATTTAGAAACATAAACCTAATAAAAATAAGAAATTCTTATTCTGCAGACTGCCTAGGGAATTGGCAGACTGCCGGCAGATGGAAGAATGTATCATCGAAAACACCTGTTTTCCAACTGCCTAACATACATCTTTTCCTTTAATAACGTTATGTTTGGGACGACTCCTACTAACATAATAATTTTCTTTAAATCAATTTTCACAGTACATCTTTCTCGTCAAGTTTATATATCGAGCGGCATTTACTTTCATAATACAATTTTTCCGTTACTATTACTATTTTCATACAACTTTTTACACCTCGAACGGCTTCTATTTTCATAAAACTTTAACCTAACCCAACCGAACCTAACCTAACCGAACCTAACCGAACCGAACCTAACCGAACCTAACCTAACCTAACCTAACCTAACCTAACGCATCTTTCAGTTTTTGTTCAAACTCATTTCGGTTCACTGAATCACTACCCATTTTCTAATCACTTATGATCACGACTCGCAGAAAAAGTGGGTTGAGGCAGAGCTAAAAGCGATTTACGATGAAAAGAAAACGCGACAGACTTTCTCTTATCGTAGCTGTCAACCGAATGACTGCTAGTTATCGATCATTTTCTCATCCGTCGGCATCCTGTCAACTCCTAGGTATTCGGCAGACTGCCGGCTTTCGAAATATCGTTAAGGTCAGATAATATTGATTTCGATCCATTTTGTCGAAATAACAATGCAAAAAAACACAAGCACGCTAATACACGGAGAATACATCTTATGTTTATCATCCAGGCAAAATGGCCGATTTGTAAAAGTCACGTGTTCTAGAATGGCCCATAAGTCGATGTCATTTCTCTAAAGTCAGCTGTCAACCGAATGACTGTTAGTTATCGATCATTTTCTCATCCGTCGGCATCCTGTCAACTCCTAGGTATTCAGCAGACTGCCGGCTTTCGAAATATCGTTAAGGTCAGATAATATTGATTTCGATCCATTTTGTCGAAGTAACAATGCAAAAAAACACAAGCACGCTAATAAACGGAGAATACATCTTATGTTTATCATCCAGGCAAAATGGCCGATTTGTAAAAGTCACGTGTTCTAGAATGGCCCATAAGTCGATGTCATTTCTCTAAAGTCAGCTGTCAACCGAATGACTGTTAGTTATCGATCATTTTCTCATCCGTCGGCATCCTGTCAACTCCTAGGTATTCAGCAGACTGCCGGCTTTCGAAATATCGTCCTTCAAATTGCCGGCAGTCTGCCGAGTGCCTGGACGAAGCCAGGCAGTTGGAAGACAGGTGATTTCGATGATACATACTTCCATCTGCCGGCAGTCTGCCAACTCCCTAGGCAGTCTGCAGATTGCCGGATTCTTCCAACTGCCTACGACATATATTTACTTTTAATCTTATCAAGTTTGAATAGTTTAATAGACATTGATGAATAATCGTATATATTCTTTGAGAGACGATTTATTTTAGAGATTGATATAATTTACGCCTCAATAAATGATGGTTAATACTATCAAAAGCTTTTCAAAAATATCAAAAACCTTTCTTTTTGGTGAAATTGTAAGACTGACATTCAGGTAGAACACAATTTTCTTCACACCAATAAAGCGATTCAATAAGATGGTGGTGAATAGCTTAGAGACACGATTAACTCTATAATTGTTTGTGTCATCAGGTGCCCCTTTTTTATGAAACATGGGATAGTTTCAAGCGAACCAAATGGTACTGTTTCCTTCCCGAAGATTGTATTGTAGTTTTGGAATAAAATAATAATAAATTCATAAGAAACTCCATCTTTGCCAGGAGCTTTACCGTTCTTGCACCCTTCAGGAGCTTGATATATTTCATCCGCTGTAAAATATGAGTCCAAGTAAAGTGAGTTGACGTCTTAGTTGATATAAATATTCATATAAATGTTCTCTAAAAAATTCTGTACTTTTTATCTCAAGTTTTATTTCCAAATATCATTTTTCATTGAAGAAAAAGGAGACAAACTAGTAAGCAAGTTAATCCCAAATCAAAAATATGTAGAGCTTATGTTGAACTAAGTAATCAAGTTAAGCATCATTTTCACTTAATTTGATGAAGTTTATAATTGAAACGCCCATGAAACAGGATTGTTTTCCATCCCAACATACCCGACCTCTATTTTTTTGTTACTTTCCATACATCCTGATTTCTAAAACTGGAATACGGCCGCATCCTGTTTTGAATCCAAAATTTGTTTTCGGAATAAAAAGTTCTACTGAACTTATTGTACGAGTATGCATAATACATTTTTTAAAATTGAACTTCAGAGCTACAAAATATTTCAATAAAGATCCTACTATGAATAACCGTTAGATTGGAAAAGTATCCTGGAAAATGTACGAAATAAATTATGAGCCTATAAAATTAGATCCATTTGGGAGAAGAAAATTATTGGAAGGGTTAAAAGCTATAATTCACAAGATTTAACTCATACATAAGTATATACAGGGTGCTTCTAAAGTAATATAACTTGCCGATATTTCGATACGTTTACAAAAAATAACTTTCAAGGAAAGATATCTTTAATTAATGATATTTGTACTGTCGGCTTGAGCGAAAAGGGATCGTTGGGGGGGACGGAACACTTTCAAGATAATCACCGTGGTTCGCCAGGGGTTAAAAACGCTTCTTTTCAAATCGAAAATATCCTGATTTTTGAGCGTCTACTTTATAGGTTTTATATGTTTTTGCGGCACCCCAACAACTTTGCCTTTACAACTGAATCCGTTTCAGATAAATTCAGTACAAGAACCGAAAGAAAATTATTCGATTCTAAGAAAAATTTACATTCTAGAAAAGTCATCTTCAAAAGCAATAATTGGTTGAAAACGGACTCGGTGATTGGATGAGTAATTTTGATGGTTGCAGTAATGGGACGAAAAAAACAAACAAAAACTAGCCTCCTTTGAGATGTGTCTACGTATTTTGGAGGCATAAACAAAAAATCTTGATTATGTTAAGAGACTGTAAAGCGAATATCCAAAAAATCTAATCTAATCTAACGTATTATGAATTAACTGATATATGTAAAAATTATTATGAATAATGTATTAATCCTTATTGTTTCACATTAGATATTTTGATTTTTTCATTGTAAACTCTTCTAAGAAACGAACTAGATATAGATCTCCAATTTCCTTGATTCCAAGTTCAAACCAAACCCAAATGAAACCTCTAAAAATAGTTGTTATTATGTAACACTATTTATAGAGCTTCCTCGACTTTCAAGGATAATCTACCGGCTCCATCTATTAATCTTTCCTCGAACCCAGTCCATTTCGCATGATTTACGATGTTGTCGTGTTAATCGTCCAAGTCAATATGTTACGCAACGTCGCGGAATTTTTAACGTGATACAATTTGCTCGCGGCAAGAATTGTCATCAATCAATATCGTGTCACGACGTTTCACTTCCTGTTCAAAGATGGCGCGTCGTTCATTTGTCTTATACGATGGGTTTTTTGACAGACAAAAAATAATTTGAGTACTAAAGGAAATTTGAATTTTGTAGATAGAAAATGCTAATTAATATTGTGTGAAATAAAAACACAAGTTTTATTATAAATTAGGTAACATCAAACCATCTGATCGTACATTTGTAACTGTCGTAAAATTATTTTATTTCGCGCAGATCGTCTAGTCAATCTTCTAACATTCACTATTCCCTAATAATTTTCAATCCTTATTGTTTTTTTATTATCTATAATATTCTTGTTATTTTTGCTATTGGATCATTTTGTTATTAGTTTTATTATTATTCTTATTATTATGTGAAAGACTTATACACTACTCAGCTTAGAGCCGGTATTATTTACCTATCCTGGATACAAAATATCAAAAGCATTAGGCTCGGTTCGCATAATGAACTTGCGCACTGTGTGGTGTTTTTTGGTAATCCCAGTTTGTCTTAGGCACGACGCCAGTTGCTGACATAATACCTGAGGGCGATTTCCTCATTTTCGCTATGCCACATCAACGTTATGAGTGTTCGGTATGACTACTTCGACGAGAAGAACTGAATTGACTCTTCTATCAACCACCACGATGTCAGGTCTATATCTATCGGTGATAATAAACCTATCGTAGTCTAAAATTTTCCATTTTTCGACCACCTCCTGCGACTGGTACTTGTAATACGGTGTATAACGTATTGAGAAGACCGAACTTGTTAGCCAGTTAGCCACTACAAGCAGATGTTATATGTTGGATGGTCTCTGATGTTTGTTGGCACTTTCTCCATTTGTCAGATTGAGTGTTCGGATTTTTAATAATATTTTTCTTGTAGTTATTGGTGTTAATAACTTGATCCTGGATAGCCATCATGAAGCCTTCAGTCTCTGCCGCTAGTAAGCCATCTATTTGAAGCTTCTTAGTCAACATGCGGTTGGTTGAGGTCATGATAAAGTCTACCGTGTAGTGCCTTTCGTGATCACTGTTCTAGCTTCTCGGTGTCCAATACTATATTTTAGTCAGATTCTGGCGATGCGAGGTTGAGAGGTGAATAATTCTAGTCCAGAGTTGAGACTTATTATGAAAGAATTCACGAAGTTTCATTATCTGTCGAGAATGCAGGTTGATAAGGTCGATCAAGCCTCTTCTACCGTCCTTTCGGGGTAATTTTGTTCTAATAGTAGATGACTTCGGGTGGTGATTGTTGTTCTTCGTCATAATTATTCGTGTCTGTTTTCGTCCATTTCAGGATTCCAAAAGAGTACGTTAAAACAGGTATGGCATAAGTGTTGATTACCTGGACTAAGTTGCCTGCATTTAATTCGGATTTCATAGGTGACTTCACTCTTTTGGTGTATTGATCCTGGATTCTAGCTTTTGCCCGCTTGTGATTCAGCAACTTAGCTTGTTGAAATCCTAGGTATTTGTAGGCTTCTCCGTTTTCCATCGCCTGTACGATATCTCCGTTGGGAAGCTCCACATCTCCGTTCAGGATAATGCCTTTCGATAGTCCAAGTCCAAACTCCATATGTATATCGGTGGAGAATCGATGTGTTATATCGAGAAGGTGATTGATTTGACGCTTATTTAGCTTGATATCGTCCATATAGAGAAGATGGGAGATGGTACAGTTGGTGTCTTTGTTATCTTTAATGTTGAATCCGTACTTTGTATCATTGAGCATGGTAGATAGGGGATTTATTGCAAGCCAGAGCCACAACGGACTCGGGGACTGGTATATTCCCCTACGAATTGGTATTTAGTCAGTACTGAGGAAATTTGGACCGATTTGAAGATGTAGATTCGTTCACCATTTGCTCAACGTTGCTTACGCAAGACCACCACAAGCCAGGAATTAGGTATACTTATAAACGCTTTCTTATAGTCCACGAAAGCAGTGTGTATATTCTGGTGATCTTTCTGTGATTGCCGAAGTATCACAGAGTACACGATAAGCTGTTTTTTGCATCCTTGATGATGTCTTCTGCAACCTTTCTGTTCCTCTGCTAAGATGTTATTTTCCTCGACGTGCCTATAAATTCTGTTAGTGATACAATCTGTAAATATTTTATATAAAGTGGGTAGGCACGTGATAGGTCTGTACTGAGTGGGGTCATCCGTCTGGGAGCCCTTTGGAAGCAAATGAGTGGAACCCAGTACTAAAAACGTTGGAATATCTTCTGGATTATGTAGGAGGTGAAAAAATTGCTTCGCTAATTCCCTGTGTACGCTCGGGAATTTCTTATACCAGAAGTTTTGGATATTACCAACTCCCGGTGCTTTCCAGTTGTTAGTATTTTGGATTACGTCAGTGATTTCTTTCAGGGTGATTATTATTATTATTATTCATACCTTAATTCTTTTAATTTTATCATTTACTATTGTTTTGAATTTTCGTATTAATATTCTTATTGTTTTCAGTTACATCTTGTGAGTTTTAAGCTTAGAATTCTACATATTCCTTATTTCTTTATTCATATGTTTCATTCCATCATTGTAATTCTAAATTTTTCCTCGTTCCATTCCTTCCCCCATTGTTCTCATCTCTAATTCTTTCAATCACCTCATGATTTTATATTTTTATAATCAAAATTTTTCTTCCCATTCTTGTCGTTGTATCATTTTCTTATTTCGTTTATGTATCTGATAAATATTATTCTTCCAAATCTTCGAATTCAACTCTATTATTCATGCTTATTGTTTTCTATCACTATTATTATTCTTCTTGTCTTTATTTTCTTATTGTTTTCATTTATTTCACCAATATTATTTGTCCCTATATATTTTCTTGTTATTCTTTTTCTGTCATCAATATTATTCTTCCCATTGGACTCGATTTCTTTTTTACTTTTTACAATCTTATTACTCCTAATCCTCTCGCCTATATTATACGTCCATTTCTTCTTGATTTATAATCATTTTCACTTTCTCTTGTCTTATAATTTTTTCATCCATATTATTTTTACCGATTTTGATATTTTCTTATTCATTTTAACGTACTTATGAATTAAAATTATTATATAATAACTACTTATTGATTATTTCTTCTCATTAATATTTTTCATATTCAATTCTCTTTATTTTTATACTATTATCAATTCTCACATCAATCATATTCTTCTAAATTCTTCATTATTCTTAATTTTCTCACCCAAAGTTTCCCTCTCAAATTGCTTTCAATCTTTTTATTTTCTCTGTGCTCTTACTTGTTTCATTCTGAAATTTCTCTTCTCATATCATGACGTTTTTCCTATTCTTTTCATTTTTTTATTGTTCTTAGTTCTCTCATCAATATTTTCCTTATTTTATACCTTGTTTGTGTTCTATCAGTTGTTTTTTTATTATTTTCTATCATTTCTATGGATTAAATATTCTTGACACTGAACTGTCTCATAAATATTATTCTTTGTATTCTTAATATTATTTTCATTTCATTTTCCCATAGTTTTTCATTTGTTTGCGAATATTATTCTTCCTACTCTCTCAATTTTTTATTTATTCTGCGTTTTCACATCATTTTTCCTTGTTTGTTATTTGTTTTTTATTTTCTAACTGCTTTCAATTATCATATCAATAATATTCTCTCTATTCTTCTTGATATTTTCTCATTAATATCTCCTTATTGCTCTTTCATGATCTCTCTCTTTCGTTAATATTCTGATTTTTTTGTTTTTTATTTGTTAATGAAAATTATTCTTCCTACTACATTTGATTTTTTCTGCATCCCATATTTTCTCATCAATATTATTCCCTCTATTATTCTTGCTTTTTATTCTTCTTTTTTTCTTATTGTTCTCAATTCTCTTATCAATAATATTCTGCCTCTTCTTTTTAGTTTCTTTTTGTTTCCAATTTTGACACTAATAATACTTTTCCCAGTCTTCTTTTTTTCTTCTAAAAGTTTATTTGTCAAATTTTCTCCGCGTTTTTACTTATTAACATTATTCTCCTCCCAATTCTTGGTTTCCTTTTTGTTATTTTCATCCAATTTCTCATTCTTCTTACATTGTATTCTCTCAATTTTATGTTTTGATCAATATTCTTCAATATACTTCACTTTCTTCATGATTTTTACAATTAGTTATTACATTATTGACATAATTTTCTTTTCTTTTTGCCTCCATGTCCATGTTAATGGTAGTTCCTCCCCATAGGACTGTACTAATTCTTCTTCTTATCAATTTTATCTTTCATTGGGTCTGTTTCACTTTTAAGGGAAAATATAAATGAATTTACAAAGTTTCAAATCCAAATTTAATAATAGTTAAGCTTATTAAACATACAAATATATCCTATAAATAAAATACATAACATTATTTTCCATAAAATCAGAGTCTAGTTTAAAATATTTAGTTTCCAAAAAATGTTGTAGAACCATGTGAAAGACATAGCTTAGAGTGACATTCTTTATGGGAAGTAGCAGACATCGATACATTTCAGTTAATTGAAATTCGTTTTTTCTTTGGCACTAATAAACGGAAAAGAACAATTCCCATATTCGTATGGTTGATTTAACAATTTGTAGAACAATTTCAATGAATTTCCATAACTTTGGCACGGTTTCTGGAGTTAAAACTCGAAACTATATATTATAAACCAAACTGCAAACAATATATTCATATAATGGTACATGAAGGAAACAGACAACATTTAAAAGTTTTATAAACAGTCCTTGGTGGCACTAAATGCAAGTCTTCTTCTTCGTCGTCACCTGATATGCTCATTTCTTCTATGCTAAAAGTGTCAGTCAGTTCTTGGTGCACTTTTGATTCTCTGCGAACATTCGGGAAGAAATTAACTATATCTTCTTCACTAGAAAATAGAAAACAAAGAACAGAAAAATAAGATGTAAAAGTTAAACTATAACAACCTACCTATCATCAGTGTCCCATTGTACAAGAGGTTGTTGATCTTTGGCACCAGGTATGGGAAGCCTTTGTATAGGAATCAATGCAGGAGTAGTAGAAGCGTAATCTTGATGAAGTCGCTTAGCTTGTTCTATTCTAGCTTCTAGTTTTCTTTGTAATTGTCGAGAAGTAGCTGATGTTTTTCTGGGAATTGATTTACTGCTACTACTGGCACTCGAACTATCACTACCCTAAAAAAAATAATCCCACGTAGAATCGCGAGTACTAAAAGTCAATTACCCTCGCGTTCGCGTCGAGGCTCGCGCTCGTGTTTAAGTTCAAGCCTAGTGCGCGCTGGGGATGGCCAACTTTTATATTAGACGCTCAAGTTCCACCGTCTAGCCAATGAAAACCGGTTCGGGTCATGTGACAACTTGAAACAAATGAAACAGAGACGAGATTTTTCTTTTAACATGTTATGAAATGTAAAATAAGAAAAATATTTTGTGGTTTAGTCAAATTTCATTAGTAATTGGTCCAAATAGGAACAGCCAATCAAATCCCCAGCGATAAATGTAAGCCAAAACTTTCTAACGTGAACGAGGGCGTCAGCGCAAACGCGAACATAAAATTTATAAATTCAACTTAAGAATTACTCCAATTTCGAATAACTATTCTTTAAAATATAACATAAAGAGTATTCATCCAAACGCAAGCTACAATGAGAACGAAAAACATAAAAAGCTGCTTTTATATTTCGTGTTTACCTTTAGTCGCGTTTTTTTATTTCACATAATGAATTGTTTAATGATAAATACGGTATGTAATGTAACAAAAGAATAAGAAAGATTTATCACGCCATTAATCGAATCAACAACCGTTATAGAGAGTTTTATCACTTACTCAATCAATTTTGAAACGAGAAAAACGATCAAGCAGCACAAAAAACAAACCTATGTAATATAAGGGTATCATTAATTTCTAGAACCAATTTACCATCGATTAAATTTATCTCAACTCTAATTAAGTACACTACAATTATTAACTGTGATAAGAGAGACAGAGTTTGACTCATGATTATGGTGATTGCATCCACTTATTAGGTTAGGTTACTTCCTTTAATGGATCATTACAGTATGACATCATTGACAGCTCCGCCATCTTTGCTAGGCGGTACTTAATGTCATTCGATTATTGTTATTATTTATAAACATAGGCAAGTTTTTCATTTTCATTTTTAAATCTGTGTCTAATTTATTTAGAAATGCCTCATTTTTGTTGTGTTGTGAATTGCCTTTTGAATAGTTTTTCGGATTTTCTGTCCTTTTCAGCAAAATATGAGACCATTTTAATACATTGTCGGGATTCAGAAGAAATGGTTGAATTGGATTTTTGAAACGGGCGCCTTTAAAAGAAAGCATACTTCAAAGTACTGCCATTGATTTGTCTTATTTAGAAACGGTTTTCGTCTTGTGACATGGCGCTTTACATCGCCGCTTAGGGTCGGATAATATTGATTTCGATCCATTTTGTCGAAGTAACAATGCAAAAAAACACAAGCACGCTAATAAACGGAGAATACATCTTATGTTTATCATCCAGGCAAAATGGCCGATTTGTAAAAGTCACGTGTTCTAGAATGGCCCATAAGTCGATGTCATTTTTCTAATGTCATCTGTCAAAATGTTAGAATCAATCTGACAGATTAATTTTGATATTCATATGAAAAAAAAGTATTTCTAAAGTTGTTTGATTATTATTATTTATGTGGTGGCAGAAGCAAACGTGTTTTTTACAACGAAACAACTTTTTTTCATTGAAAAGAAAATTTTCAATTAAACTACTACATTATAATACGTGATAACTTTGACTTTATGATATTTATAAGTATATAGATGAATTTTATATTACATAATGATTTACGAGGTTAATATAACCGCTGTGGTTACCATTCGAATAACATTATCTTTTCGAAATAATTCCCCATTTTGTTCTCTTCTTGAACAACTTCTAGACAAACAAATTTCATTTTACCATAAAATATCTAGATAAAACCCTCTACCGTATGCTTGTAATTCGATCGTTTTTTTTTTCACGATTCTGGCTTCGGTGTCATTGATATCATTCACAACCTAATTTCTCCAGTGAACTAATTTTGACGGAAATAAGTATAACACATGACATTCAACTTTTTAAAGGTTACACTATTCGTTTCGCAATGAAATCAGGAATTTAGAAAATGTGGTAAAATACTTTGGAAGGAAATTAGTGTCAATATATTTTTAAGAAAAGACCGAAGGTTTTGATTTGATTTGTAAAAAATAACCTAGCAAGACCGTCAAAGCCCATTTTAACAGTTTTTCAATTATAAGTGTCGGTGATTTACACATAGTTATTAAAATATCTCAAAGTCCCTGAATGAAACGTCTAAGACATATATTTTAAGCCTAACCTGGGCACTGAGACTACCCAGTTGTCATCAAATAATTTGCAACTGCGCCTTCTTCCTATTTCTGTTGGTATTTTCCGTTTCCGTAACAGAGGTTAAGTCTTTTACCTTGTTTAATAAAAACATTGAGCAGTTTTTTGCTTGATGATCACGATGTTATCGTTGCCGGCAACGTAGCGTGTGCTGTTATAATACAGCTACGTATAAGTAAAACATTTTTCTGTATATAAGAATAAAGTGAATAAACCTTTTATAGGTTACGTTCGTCAATCAGCGAATTGTAACACTTATTATCGTTAAAAAGGCGAGGAAGTAATTTTAGAAGCGTTTTTGGAAAACCAAAAAAAGTTCAATTCCAAAACTTCGGTATGTTTAGTCTTTTTTCAGCATACATTTGTCCTTATGGAAAATATAAAAAAAGGAGTGTATTAAATCTAGATTAATGCAGTTCATGAAGAAGAAGTATCACCTGCTCATTATACAAAGGACGTTGCGGAAGCTTTTGCAGGGTTGAATAATCCTTTTATTGAGAAGCCTAGGAATGTTCCTGACGTGCCTCAACTGAGACCAATTGAACGTTTTTGGACAAATTTGAAACGAAACGTAAATTCTAAGGGTTGGGAAGCAACTACACAGGAAGAATTAATTCTTGTACGCGCCTCAACCCGCCTAGATAGTCGATTAACGATTCGGTGGATAATAGACGAACTAATATAAATAAAACCTTCAGAAAGTATCCAGAAAACCCTTCAGTTTTTTTAGAACGGGTAGAAAGTGATTCTAAGCTGGTCGATCTCTTTGTTACGGTTGAATAAAGTTCAGTAAAACTCTTAACGAAATGCAGCAATGGCTATCACCAATTGATCCAAGACCTCTAATGGCAAGTTTGAAGTGAAAACAATGTTCATCAGCTTTAGACACATGCGTGATGGACCATAAGAAGTTTGTTCCATCTGGTCAGACTGTGAAACAAATATTCTTTCGCCCAAAAGACACGAGTAATCTGGCTACTACACTTTAAGAGTGTTTTTAGTAACCAGAACGATAGCAGTGTTGCCATAGCTAACCTATACGCCAGATCCATTACAATGTGACTTTTTTCTCTTCCCGAAAATGATAAAAGATGATAAAAGATTGAGGTTATCCAAGGAACTGTAGGAGTTCTGTTGGAAGTTCCATAATTTTAATAGTAACAATCTTATTACTTGATTGTCAGATCATGTATCAAAATATTGTTGTAAATAGAAGAACGAGGACAAGGAAAAAAAATAAAGCGCTAGTTTTAAGCGTTAGATCAGCTAATAAGACAATGAGCAACTAGAAACTGCACAACGTCAATGAAAATCAGGATACTGCTCTT
The DNA here is from genome assembly GCF_026230105.1 of Diorhabda sublineata. Lineage (NCBI taxonomy): Eukaryota > Metazoa > Arthropoda > Insecta > Coleoptera > Chrysomelidae > Diorhabda > Diorhabda sublineata. The sequence goes on from NC_079480.1 coordinate 2,856,968, forward strand.
CATAATAAAATTAAACTATTTTCGGCATTGTAGAAAAAAGTAGAAAACAAAGAAATAAGAGTTTAAAAGAAATATTTACTTTTATAAATGTACTTACGTTAGGTTTGGAATTCGATTCTGTGTTAAGATCCCCGCTGTCGATCCCGCTGTCTTCCATCACAGATTGACTGCTGAATGTCGAAAATTAAAATAAACAAATTCGATACCAATCACATTATATTGATATTTAATTGGTTTACGATATTTTGAAGGCCCTGTATGCGATATTATATTTTCGATACATAAACAGTACGTAGTGGTTCAACTACCAACTGGATGTCAATTAATACTAAACGCGAAAACATAGAAATGCAAGTATTGAAAGAAAAATCAATACTTTGGTTCGGATACGGACTGAAAGCGGGAAAACTGAAAAAGCGAAACGTACTACGTGGAGAATACTAACTTTATAATTAGCTAAGGAGGATTTCGGTAAAAAAATGGGATATTAATTGTATGTCACATTAATATTAATATCTAATCAAACGTGTTTTTCTAATAAGAAACTTCATATCAACAGTGTTTATAATCCAAACGGAATAAATCCAATATGGTAACAATCAGCGAACGTAGCCACGGTCTTTGCAGTTTAAACGTAAAGAACCATTTACAGGGATGCCACATCTCACGATGTCATGTTGAATCTCACGATCTATCTCATCAAAATGTCGGTTCAAAGAGGTTAAATTACGATGGAGGTTTAGTAGGAATTGGAAGGATTTTAGTCGGAAATTATAAGATTATATGTGATATCTCAGAATATATTAAGTTATCCTGGTATATACCGTTAGTGACGTCAGCATTGTGGGATAAAATTCACCTTTAGATTTAGAGCGAACTGATAACAGTGAAGTTTATAGAGAATATGATAAAATTTGAAAAATACAGATAACGTAAGAAGTAAAAAAGTTTGAAATAAATTTTATACGCCGAGATATTTGTTTTATCGCCTTGTATTTCTCCTATGACACCTGTAATGTTTTGTCAATAATATAGTTAGCTAAGCAACGTTTTGTCATCTTTAATGTCATATGTGATGTTTTAACAAAAAAATCTTCACTATTTCATGAAAATAATTTAAGTAAAATGCCTCCTGCCAATATGAAAAAGACTATATCAGCAGTTGCTACTGCTGCACCTACAAAAGGGGTAAATGCTACTGTTTAAATAATTTTTAAACATATATATATATATATATATATATATATATATATATATATATATATATATATATATATATACAATAAACATGCACTAATAGTACTAATTAATGTATCAGAAATCTCGTAGTAATTTGTTTTTAGAAATATATCATTTTTAACTAAATAGATTATTATACTTTGTATTAACAGATGTTGAATAGATAAACAAGTCGCTTTTCATTATTTAGAAAAAGAATTCAAAGAAAGAAGAAGCGAACGATGATTTGGAGGAATGGAAAAAAGCAAAACAACTCCTGAAACCAAAAGATCAGCTGGAATTAACAGACGCGGTGAGTAATTTTCATGAAACTACCATTTTTTAGAATAAACCAACTTAGGATGTTTATATTTTGTCGAAAGAACATCATCGAGGCGAAAAATGTTGGTAATAACTTTGGGATTGTACGGTCATTTGTGTGGAATAAAAAATATATAGTACTCTGATAACAATTTCCTCATTATATCACGATATCCAGATTAGAACATTGCTTAAGTTTTAAAAAAAACTGTTGGGAACCATGACTATTTTAAATACAACAAACTTTCAAAATTTCTCTGAATTTAGGATCAAATACTTGTCTAAAGTTAACTCAATATTTGTCCCATGAAAAATAACCATTCCCTCGCAGCATTACCAACAGTCGATAAGTAGGTATATTTTTGGGGACTTTGGTAATACTCGCATTAGTTTTTGACAGTTGGTAGTACGATTATTTGTTCGGAATGTCAAAGTTTAAAGATTACATTTCATTCAATCATTCCATCAAAGTGAAAAATAAAAAAGATAATTAAAATATTTCGAATTTAATGGCGTAATATGTTTTTAGAGGTAGAAAGCGTAGCGAAAAGCTAACGAAAGGTTATGTTGCGAGATTTTTTTAGGTTATGTTTTATTTTGTCATTTCCTCATCTTGAATAAAAGTCAGGTGATGACTTACAAACTAGATCGACTCGGTTTTCGTACATTTTTGCTTATTGAAACTTTTTAATTACCATTTTACTATATTTCATAATTTGTAAGTTAATATTACCTAGTCGCATTTCAAAAATAAATGAGAGATTTCATGAAAAATAAATATAATCGTCATTTCCTCACATTTTAATCGTGAAAACTCATTTAATCTGGGAACCGCGACGTGTTTCACTTCTAATAAGATAAATAGTACAAGTTTCATAGCAAATAAGAATAAATTAATTTAAATATTAATTCATTGATAGGTAATTTCGAGATTTCATTAGAATTACCCTGATATTATTTATGATTAAGTTTATACGAATATTTTAGTCAAATCCCGTCGAAGTTTTCTTAAATAAATCATCATTAGTGTAGGGATTTCCTAGTTGCTTAGACTTCTCGTAAGACTGCGTAAAATACCGGGTAGCTACATGTAGGTACATTCATGAAAAGACACAAAATTGATAGTAAAAATATCAAATCTCAGGCTGATCCCACGCTCGTGTTGTTCGATGGCTAGTCGAGGAAAGCTCGTGGCAGTGTCGTGCCTCAAACGAAACAAACATATTATTTTTATTCACACGACTCCACTGGTGATTCCCCATTACCTTGACATTTCTTGAAAATTAAGAAGTGGACGAAATCTGCTAATTTTCTTTCAAACTTCAATTTAAGTGAACAACAAGCCAAAATACGAATTAATTTTGTTGTTTAAACTGCTATTGACCACAAATTCAAAAGGTGCACTTCGAAAACCATAAAAACGTGGTAAAAGCTTTAGTATTACAAAGTTACTAGTTGTTAAATTCCTATTCTAGTGGTGAATGAAAATCTTGTACAACTGTTTGGCAGATATTCAAGTCTCTTCCTAACGTAAGTAAACAAATACATTTCCAATCTTTAACTACATCATTCAGATTCATTGTTGGCTGGAAAGTTATACCTGACATGTGTAGACCCCAAATTTTAATGGTTTTTGAACTTGTTTCTTCTAGACCACATAATATTAAATCTAAACTTTCTTTTAGTGATCCGAAACTACTAAAAACACTCCAAAACCACCAAATTCAGCGCCAACTGGTGCCACGTAATTGTCGCCAATACCAAAAGGATTTTCATGTCGCTTTGGCTACATCTTCTTTAACATGTGATTGTTCAGAAATGATTTGTGTTATTTTCTTTTCAGGAGCTTAAAGAAATCATTCCAAAACAATTAGTTTCCACTAATCCTCAATTACCAGAAGGTTTAGTAGAATGGAGTTATCTACAAGAGACTTTCATACAATTACCATCTCCTGGAAATATTGTAAAAGTTTATTCTCTAGAAGGTACGCTTCTCCACATGGATACCGAAGAAGCCCATCAGCAAATGATAGAAATGGGCATAGACCGTAAGTAAACAATATTAGTTCATATAAAGGGATTAACTATTAACACTTCGAGCTCCGAGATGTTGTAATGAAGGAGGTCACATCCTTACTTGTACAAGATTCTCATCCAAAGCATTTACTATATGAAAGGAGGAAAGTCTGTTACTAGGTTTTTTCCTCTTTCCTTAGACCTCCTAGACCTCGTTTCATCAAGTGCTTCCTGGGTGGCGTATATCTTGTCGTATCAAGTTTTGAAGAATTGTGGCCTCAAAATGAAAACGGGCTGAAAATACTTGAAACTTTTTATTGCTGCGTACAAAATTTACTTACTCCAAATGACAAATAACGAATTACCATGAAAGATCATTACCAACTTCCTCCAAGTTGTAAACGAACTATTTCTAAATGATCTGGAACGGGTGCTGTAGATGTAAACTATGATTGTTTGGAAGAAATTCATTCAGTGGACTGTAACACTTTTATCTTCGACAGCACCATGCATCTGTGGCATGTAATAAGATCCCCTCTTGTGCTTTAAAGACAGCACTGAGTGGTTTTAAGAACAAACAAAAACTGGTAATATTGACCGACAAAAACAGAATGCAGCTTTTTTTCGGAAAATGTTTTTAATTTTGAGGCGCTTCTTCTTAACATGCGAAGATTTTCCTTTATTGAACATAGAAATGGAGTTTCTTCGATTTTAAGAATGACGATGTTTTAACTTTGATCAGCTGAAAATTTGAATAGAATTTTTTGGAAGATACATAAAACGTAAAAATAAAAAAAGTTATTTTCTTATATAATAATTTTGAAACTTAGACCAATTTTAATGGTTCTGATTTCAAAAATCTGATAGAGTAATTGTCTTTTTTCTTTTCTCAAAACTTTCTCTTGTAAGTGAATTTTCCTATACCCCGCAGAAAAGTTACGGATGGTTGCAAAGGCTTTGCGTACCTTTCCTAAAAAGTGCAAGGGCTGTTCTGAAAGTTTTCCACCTAACCAAAAAACAAGAAAACAATCTTTTTCCATAATCATTTTGATTCTTTGACTCCTTTTAAGTCTATATAGTCCAGCGATAAAATATCTCTTTTGTAAGTAAAATTTTAAGGTTAGGGACTAGTCAAAAGTCACTGGAGTCCAGATCCGATTATGTCGGTGGTCAATCCATTGGAAGTGTAAGTCATGGTGATTACCACGCATTGGCCTGGTGAAACAGCATTTTTTTTTTCTAATTTCTGTCTTAACTTTATCAAGTAATGATGCGTAATATTCTCCGGTTATTGTTTTAACTTTTTGAAGATAATCAATTAATACAATCCCATGATTATCCCATCACTTTTCCGTTAGATTAAACAGATGCGCCCACTGTCTAGAATGATTTTTGCTTGCAGGAGAGTAGTTAGTGTGTCATCTACAGTTATAAAACAAACCAAAAAATGCCTATAACATCTTCTATCGTCCAGTACCAACATCTTCAGACCGAGGTGATAATTTTTCCGACAACTCTCTTATATTAGCCTCCTCGTTTCCCTTTAAAGTTTCGATAGTAACGTATTATAATGATTCGCTCGTTTGTATGACAGTATTTCTGCTTAAAAGTGATTGAACATCATTCTAATGGTAGTAAACATTTGGTAATAATCATCATTGTACCATTTATTCGAAAGTTTTGCAATTTGTCTTTCTACTTAACCTTATTTCTTTATCATTACGTTCCTAAAAAAATATCTTGACGAGATGTACTTGATGAGAAAATACTTCTTCTGTAATAGATCCAAAAATTTCTACTAGGACTTTTCGGACTTGAATGAAAATAATATAAATCTGGATGAACATACACAATGTTGTTTATTTGAAGTAAATTCAAAGAGTTTCCCTATTATTGATGTCTCTAGTATCATTTAATTTGGATTTTTATACCTTCTAACACAACTTTCCATACCAGCCAGCGAGTTTTATTCGTCAGAAATAACCTTAATACCAGAAGTGATAGAAGAAGAACAACAAGAACCGACACCGGATGGCTCAAGTGTTGCCGAAGAAGGTATGAAAGAAGAAGATGCGGAATCGCGAATTACTACCAAAGAAGAAGAAGACGAAGATGGAAAACCAGCGGGACCCGAGAAACATGAAGAACACGACGAACCAGATGAAGATGACGCCGAATCGCGTATTGTGAAAATAGCGCCACCAAAAGCTGGAGGAAAACCGAGAAAACTAACTAACCAATTCAATTTTTGCGAAAGGGCCGCTCTCACGTATAACAATCCTACCAGAGTAAGTAAGGAATTTTTCTATCTGTTCTATATGTTGATAAAAATCATTGCAGTCTCAAGAAACGCAAACAACGCCTCCTCCTATGGCTACATTCGCAGCCAACGTTCTCCAATGGATTATATACGATGCTTACCAAGCAGATTTCGAAATACAGGAACAAGAAAGAGATAGAGAACGTAGAGAAAAAATGGGTTTACCGCAAAAAGTGATAGTGAAAAAAACTCCACAACAACTCACAGACGAAATGCAAGGAAGACTACGCGAGGCGACTAGGGTTCTAGAAAGAATGATCAACCAGAATACATACAACGAAATGGCCAAAGGTAAGTGAGGATCCTGTATCAGAAGTACCATAAAACAAGCGCCAAAAGTAGTAAGGTTAAGTTGATATTGTGTGGTTACGTTGTAGTGAAGCCTAATTTTTCAAAAATTACACAGTTTGCCCTGTAAATCGTCATGGAACGTTCGGTCACTATTGCTGTACGTAAATTTCGAAAACATTACAATTTATTCATGTTTAATGATTGTCCCACGGGTAAAAACTGAAACTACCAGTTCGAGAAAACTGAATAAACAGCGATCAGGTCAAACAAGGACATCACGAACATTAGAAGACATCTACAAGTGGAAGAGTCTCTCCAGGTCGAACAAGGACATCATGAACAGTAAAAGACATCGAATTAGTATAAGAGTCTGTCCAGGTCGAACAAGGACATCATAAACTGAAGAAGACATCTACAAGTGGAAGAGTCTGTCCAGGTCGAACAAGGACATCATGAACAGTAAAAGACATCGAATTAGTATAAGAGTCTGTCCAGGTCGAACAAGGACATCATAAACTGAAGAAGACATCTACAAGTGGAAGAGTCTGTCCAGGCCGACCAAGGACATCATGAACAGTAAAAGACATCGAATTAGTATAAGAGTCTGTCCAGGTCGAACAAGGACATCATAAACTGAAGAAGACATCTACAAGTGGAAGAGTCTGTCCAGGCCGACCAAGGACATCATGAACAGTAAAAGACATCTACTAGTGTAAGAATCTGTCCAAGCCGAGCAAGGACATCACGAACAGTAGAAGACATCGAATTAGTGGAAGAGTCTGTCCAAGCCGAGCAAGGACATTACGAACAGTAGAAGACATCGACTAGTGTAAGAGTCTGTCCAAGCCGAGCAAGGACATCATGAACAGAAGAAGACATCTACTAGTCTAAGAGTCTCTCCAGGTCGAAGAAGGACATCATGATCAGTAGAAGACATCTACTAGTGGAAGAGTCTGTCCAGGCCGACCAAGGACATCATGAACAGTAAAAGACATCTACTAGTGGAAGAGTCTGTGAAAATCCCACCCATTTCCATAACATCAAACATACCCAGATCAACCTTCAGCGAATTTTGAAGAAGAAAAATACTGACGGTACCGTCAGACCAAATTTCGTGAATAAAATGATGAAGCACTTTGTATAACAACGTTTTTATCTCTGATGAGACTCAATTAAACATCAACGGTAATATCAAGAGGCCAAGGCCCTTACATAGCCTTAAAGTCACAATACTGGTAGCTCACGTCAACTTTCCCTTAACAAAGTTATATCTAGCAGATGAGACATCTCCTGGCTACCACGAATCATGGATCTGAGTCTAATGGACTTTATAGTGTTACCTTAAGACTAAAGTATATGAAACAATCCCGCAAACTTAGTTATTTGAGTTTTTCACATAAATTTTGAGGTTATGTAATCAAATTTATAGAATTTCTTATCGCCCACATAATTTTACGGTAAACTAATATGTTTTATTGGTACAATAGATTACAAATATTGGGAAGATCCTTCGGATGAATACAGAGACGAAGAAGGAACTTTGTTACCTTTATGGAAATTTACTTATAATAAAACAAATAAACATACGGTCACCGACCTGGAATGGAATCCTTATTATTACGATTTGTTCGCTGTTTGTTTTGGATTTTGTAAGTATCACTACCACTAATACTAAGTTTTTCGCAATTCCCATCCAGAGAAATTATTTAAATAATTATATTATATGAATATATGGTTGTGGTAACTGTTGTGGTACCGATGGAATTATAAAATTTCACTGTGGTACAAGTACAACTGCCTGTTGAGACTGACTTGCTTTGGATGGTAGTATTTGAGATAAATTTTGAGTCCGGTGACAAAATTAGGATTTAAAAACTATACATAACAACAAAACTACACAACATATGAATTTCTAGTTTTAATTAGTATCAGGTAAACAAATGCGGGTTTTATTTTCTAAAAATTACATCGTCGCCGTTACGTCGGACACACTCTTGGAACCTGGCTTCGGTATTTCTTGCTGGAGAAGTACCGCCGAGATGCCATTGACTTCCCGAACGATATTTTCTTTCAGTTCAGAGATTGTCGCAGGGCTTGCTTCGTACATAGAAAAAATTCCACGGGGGTAAGATCCGGGGACCTGGGTGGCCAAGGGATGGCACCGAAACGACTTATCAATTTGCTAGGAAAGAAATCACGAAGCAGCGCCATGGTTTCCCTAGCAGTGTGCGGCGTGGCGCCATCTTGTTGAAACCATGTATGTGAAGCGTAGGCAATTAGTCAAGTAGTCCAATTATTCCCCTGATTGACAACGCACACCAAACTTTGGGACTGTGAAGTGGCTGCTGTTGATGTTATAAGCGAACCAATAACGACAATTTTGCTTATTTACACTTCCGTTCAAATGAAAAGGGGTTTTATCACTCCAAAAGATAGTGCGAAAACGCTCCAACAATGTCTCACAAAAATTTTTACGCAAATTGTGATCATTAGGCTTAAGGGTTTGCACAATTTGACCTTTAAACGGATGAAATTTAAGATCCTTGCTCAATATTTCGTCCACTATAGTTTTTGGAAGTCCCAAGGCAGCCGCTCTCTTCTTGCGAACGGACCGACGCGGATTATCGCGCAAACTTGTCGCGACGAGTTCAACGTTTTAGTTCGTTCTCGACGTCCTGATTGGTCCGGTAGAGGGTTGTTTTCTGCTTAACTTGTTGCTCGGAACCTTCGCACCCATGATCGAATCAAATCTTCGCTTGGGGCGTCGAATATTGTAACGTGAACAAAATTTTCGTCGACTAGCAATTGCATACGAATCATTGGCTTTGAAAAACGCTTCGGTAAACTGCGACGTCCCTCCGCTCAATGGTTAGGAAGAAATTCGAAATTCAAATTCTAATTCTGCCAACGGACACCCGTTAGTTGTTTTGGTAATTGTGCTTGTGGAATTTGAGAGTTTATTGTGTGGGAAAACTTAAAATATCGGAGGTATTTCATATTACAATTGAACTTATGTTTTAGTGGATTACACGAAACCTATACAAGATGGTTGTCTTTGTCTGTTCACGATCAAAAACCCATCGTACCCGGATTATATTTGTATGACCGAATCGGCGGTAATGTGTGTGGATATCCATTCGAAATATCCATACATGACTGTTATTGGTCTATACAACGGTTCGGTGCAGGTGTTCAACGTACAAGTAACTTGTAAGGAACCAGTCTACAAGAGCAACAGCGTTACTAACAAACACAGAGGTATAGTTTGGGAGGTATTTAACCATTTCATTGTAATATTTTGACGAGCTCTAGCAATAAAAATACGATTCAAATGCAACAAATTATATTTTTGATGAGATATATTTGAGATTATAGTATCGCGGTTCTATCGTTTTTATTTTTAATTTTTCGGCTCTATAAGATTGAAAAATCATCCGATTTCAATTTAAATCTCCGGGTAATAAAAGCAATAAAAATTTATATTAGTTGCAAGGCTTTAAAGATTCATCTAAATGCAAACAATAATTTTATTACCAAAAGATTGGGACGCTTTTCGGCATAATCACCGAAGACATTTGTCATATCTGTGGACAAGCTTTTCAATGTAGCCTAACCATTCTCATACACACGACTCATTCTCCGATGGCCTTCAGCCTGTAGAAAACTAATCAAACTTTGCAATTCGCACTTGGTGGGACCATAAATAATGGCGGACTTGTTTACGTGGCTGTAGCACAACGCCGACTGACGCAATCGGAGGTTGAAAAAAAAACGGCCCTCGTAATTATTGAAAACTTTTTTACAATTAACCGAATGAAGTTGATATTTTTTCATTTGTACTTTTTTTTATCAAAACAAAAACACTATTTCGAAACAAAAAATGATATGTTACCAATTTTTAATGTTGGAATTTAAAAAAAATTTACTTTTGTGGTAACATGTACAGAACAATAAGGAAAGGATTTGAAAAGAAGGTAGATGAGGGTAAAAACATTTACTAGAACAATCTACAGGGGTTGAGACGTACAAAAACATTCGTGGGAAGCTATAACCAAAGAAAAATCTACTACAACTCCTACAAAAGTCATGTCGGAACATTATCACTTCAATGGACACCAGAAGACGCTAGACTTAGCAGAGAACGCAACGTGCAGATTCTTCTGCGTAGAGGACGTAATTTCCATCTATATTCCCTCGTGAGACACTACGGAACTGCAGGGCACTACACCTAGGAGCGTATAAAATATAAGAAGAAGATATCTGCAATTTCTAAAAGGATCAACAGTAAACACTGGGTTTCTCTATATCGCAACAAGAAAGGAAGTCACAATAGATCCTTTTGGTCGCGGGTTGTTACTTAAATTTTGAGGTATTGAAGATTTTTGGTATTGAAGCACAATCTCGAGGCACCGTATTTCGATGGTTTTCCTTCTGGTCACACTTCGCTACAGAATGACTTTTGTTAAGGTTGTCCAAAATCGGCTGTTGTGCCAGAAAACATAGATGCTGTGCGTAAACTGATTGTGTGTCGATTGATGCAAAGAAATGCTAAAAAAAATCAAAGGCGCGATGCTCCAGGAGACGTCAATATATGAACACGAAACTGAACAACAATCGACTGTAGGGGTTTTTCAGAATGAGCACCAAGCAATTCTAAGCGAGTGGTTACCTGTTTTTATTCGAGATAACTGGACATGTAGCCACCGTTACATCAGAGCAACATAAAACAGTCAATTCTGAATGATATACCAACATTTGTTTGCCAGAAGTTTTCGAAAAAATCAAGAAAATTAATAGCAGAAGACGAATCTTTCTATACCTCGACAATGCGATCTCGCACACATCAATTAAAAAAAAACGTTTTTAACTCAACTTATTCCTGCTGCTCAAAAATATATTGCGAGGTCAACGTTTTTCTATACTTGAGGAAGCGTTTGATGCGTTCAAATCACATGTTTTGGAGGTACCTCAATCGGAATGGAAAAAATGCTTCGACAATTGATTCAAACGCTTGCAAAAATGAATTGATCTTAATGGAGATTGTTTTGAAAATCAATAAATCCATATCCAATTATAGATATTTGTTTTAATTTGTCTCGAAACTTAAGTAACAGCCCTCGAATCCGTATATATGTTACGTCCCAAGCCCAATCTTGTACGGAGTCGAGCTTCGTACAATGAATTTGTACGAAGTCCGATCTGTACAAGCCATTTTATACGGAGTCGAAATTGGCGGACTTCGGACAGAGATGATTGTACAAAGTCGACTCTGTACAACGCTGGTTGTACGGAGTCGGAACATCGATACTCACTCGGTAATGAGCGCGTTATTCCGAAGTAGTACACGCAACCTAACCTAACCTAACCTAACAATAGATGGTAACCAACTAGCCGGAGAACATACTTTCAATCACAATAACTACGTTTGTGTTTACTAACATCTAACAACGACTCCGTACAAGATCTGGCTTGGGACGTAACATATACATAGATTTAAAATAAGCATGATCTGACCACGTTTATAAATGTTATACACAACTAAAAAAAAGTTGATTTCAAGAAATTTTATTTGTAAAATATGAAGCCACTGGACAAACAATGGACAAACATTGTTTGCCAAACATTTGTCGAAAATTTCGACAAACTTTTTTGTTTGACAAACAATGTTCGTCGGTGTTTTTGGTGTGGACGATATCCCAACAAACATTTCATGCATGGAAGGAAAAAGGGCCGCCATTTTTGTTTCCCGTCCTAGATCGAACCTTGTTTGTCAGTTACTTTCCCTGCCACCTTTTTGAACTTGTTTTAGTGTATTTCGAAGTGGTTTTCCGGCGTAATTTTTGGATATAAACATTATTATTTATAATTTTTTATTGAAAATATTCAATGGAAAAGTGTGTGTGTTTGTGGGGTTTTTCCGCAAAAGGGGTAAAGAGTTTTGGAGCCAGGAGAATTTGATAAGGTTAATTAACGTTTACGAAGGTAAATCTTTATTGTGGGACCCTAAAAAAATCAAAAGAAGAGATGCATTAGATGACATTGCAAAAGATTTTGGTATAAATAATGTAGCCGAGATTAAAAGAAAGATTGAAACTCTTCCAGTGTAATATAGACGAGAGAAAAAGTTACTAGCAACAAATTGTAAGTCCGGGATGAGGTCTACAGAAAAAAATAAACCTTGGTGGGGATTAACTTATTTTAATTCTTTGGCTGACAAATCAACACCCCGGGAAACGTTTTCCAGCGTTGTATCAGTTCAATTGGAAAATAGCGACAGTCAAGTGGGATCGCCATCCATTAACACCGGTATGGGATCGTCAGAAAAAAGCTCCACGAGTGGCATGCCGTCAACGAATTCTAATAAAAAGTTTAGCAAGAAGCAAGCTTCAGAAGAAGCTCACGTAGCCATCAGATTAAGGAAAATGAAAATCCAAAGAGACAGACGATTTGGAACGCCGATTGCTTGGTGAAAATTAGTATTTTGTTTACTTATCACTGATCCTATCATCGATATTAACAATCCAAAATCCCCATTTGACATTCTCGTAAAATTTGTAAACAAACATCCGGCTGTCAAATCATTTCGAAAAGTGTCTGCCACCATCGACGAGAACGAGGTTCTTCCATTAAAATATAAGCTGCTGCAATGCAGGCCAGACGACGGCGGCGGTTCAAATCACCCATTCTTCGAGAAAACGTAACTGACTAAAGTTTCATGTCGAATCGCAATTGTTTGGTGAAATATTTGCCGAAAATGTTTGTCAAAACTGCACTTTAATCAACGTGTTTGACAAACTTGTTTCCCCATTGTTTGTTCAGTGGAGACGCACCTTTATTAATGACCAAACATTTTTCTATAATTTTTTAGCATTGTTCGTTTTTTCTGTAGATTAACGCAATGTATTGCAAAAAAGAGTTAGGATCCATTTAAAATTGTTATATGAAATCTTCAGTTGATACATTTCCTTATTTTTTCTTTATATAAATCCGCCATAAAAACAAAGATAAAAAATCATTTAAATCGGATTATATTTCGAGTTTCTAGAGCCAAAAAAAAACAAGCGGATCGTGAGTAATCATTGAATTTCAAAAATCTTATTTCATTAATTACAATTTCTACAATAATTTTCTCCTGTAGCATTTTTGAGACACTCTATATATGCATAATTAGTAGGAAAATTGCCTCTACGAATTTATTGTACGATATAATTCAACAAATGTTGTCTTATTAGGTAAAATGGGCACCGGATCTACCAGATGGTGAACTGAATTTTTTTTCTGTAGCTGCTGATGGCAAAATTAACAACTGGGTACTTATGCAAAACGAGTTATCTGTAACAACAATAACAACATTGTTTTTAGACCAAGCTCCCGTACCTGGTCCGGACGGTACAATGCTGAAAGTAAAAGGTAAAAATTATATTAATTCTTCTTTCTTCCATAGTAACTCTATAGCCTGTTCCCCTTTTGATGCCTTTCGTAATCCTGGCTCTAGGTTAAGTTGAAATTTCTGGAACCGATGGTGATATTCATAATGAGTGATATAGTCGGTTCTGGGCAATGGAAAGCCCTCAAATTGCATCTATTAAAAGAGCAATTTGGATAGGAGAAATCATTGGATTAACATGTGGTATCAACAAGACGTTGCCACATCGCATACAGCCAGGATTACAATGGAAATACAGCGAGACCTCTTTCCACACAACAAGTTTTTTCAAGAAATGTTGATTGGCCTCCACGGTCGCCTGATTTGACTGCTCCGGACTTATTTTGTTGGGGATATCTGAAAAATAAGGTTCGAGCAAACGAACCAGAAACGCTGGAGCAACTCAAACAAAATATTCGTAATGAAATTATCGAAATACCGTGTGATAATGTAATGAAAAATGTTAAATTTATCTGATATACGTAATTACATTAATTGAATTTCGAAAAAAATAAAAGGAAATAAAAGGTTTGTTTACTTTTAATTTCTTTGACTTTCAGCATGTGCCAGTTGCGTTAAAATCCATCCGAACAAACCCCAGATCTACCTAGTCGGAACCGAAGAAGGTCTCATTTTTAAATGTAGCGTAGCTTACAGTTCTATGTATCTTCTTACTTATAAGGCCCATCAATTACCGGTTTATAGAATCGATTTCAACAGATATAATACTGACATCTTCATATCTTGCAGTTCCGATTGGAGGGTTAAAATTTGGGAGGATAATCGCCTGTGAGTTTATAACAATTGTAATAATTTTATCTTTAAACTCGATTTTTGTTTATATATAGGGAACCTCTATTCGTTTTCGACGTGGGTGATAGAGTGGGAGACGTAAAATGGGCGCCGTATTCTTCGACAGTTTTTGCTTGCGTAACATCAGAAGGAAAAGTATGCGTATACGATCTCAACGTAAACAAATATAAACCTATATGTGTACAAGCGATCGTATCAAAAAAGAAAAACAAAATTACGAGACTTTCTTTCAATTACAAATCTCCTATCATCATAGTAGGAGACGACAAGTAAGTATGCAATTATAATTATTAGTTTCGAGTAATTAAATTACAAATAAAACGTTTAACTATTACCCTTCAAGTACTCAAGCAGTGGGCCATAGCGGAACATCTGGACGATGTGCTCTACATCCCACATGTCTCCGTTTTCGTTTACCTTATCCTTGGTAGCCGGGCAGAAATGAAGATCTAGAGGCAAAAGACAAGGAAACTCAACAAAGCCATCAAGTGCAGTACGAAACAATACTTGCCGGAGCTCCATGACGAAGACTTCGGCAAACCGTATAAGGTAGTAACGGAGCGACTGAAAAACATACTTATGCCACAGCCGAAATACCCACAGCATTTTGGAAAAGATTATGGCAGCTAAAACTCCACCTTTCAGCAGTATGAAACAGAGGAGAACAACTTGCAACACCAATGCCCCTGGACCGGACGGAATTTCAAACGTCGCGCGTTAGAAGATGTATATAAGACCAATTTTCCTTGCTGATACAGCTGGAGTGCTACTATAAGACCAATTTTCCGGAAAGAAACCTTTTCTGGTGCGTGAAAGCTGCAAATACTGGTGCACCTACTAAAAGAAAAAAAACCCATCGGACGAACCATCCCTTGCTGATACAACTGGAGTGCTACTTATTTGTTAGCGAAGAAAACAAGATCCCTTCACCGACAGAGAAGACCTACCGTCCTGAGCGCAGAAGAGTTAAAGAAAAAGAGTATTCTTTAGGATGCCTCGATGAACCCACCGATGGACACGTGGCTCGGCCGCTCCCGCCGAGTAGGGAATTAGTACTTGACCTAAAGACACGAATGCTTCGGAGAATACCTTCACAGGTTCAATCATGAGGTATCTTGACATGCGTAGGAAACAACGAAAATGCGGAATGCAATTAACACGTTCACTGCCGAGAAACTGAATGAGATTCGTAAATATAAATCCCACGGCGAAATAATGCCTAATGGCGGTACCGTGAAAGAGATAAAGGACAGAGATAGAGGAGGTTTTTTTAGTCGATAGTGAATATACATAAAAGTATTTTAAACGTTAACGTTGTAGCAAACACAAAAAAAATCGAACTTTTTTTGTGGAATAATTTTTATTTGTCGTGAAATATCATTAAGAAGACGTATGTAAAACAAAATATTCCATTCATCACATGAAACTAACAACTAGCTTTTTGGCTATGGTCTTCTATAAACGCAGTCGACCGCGTACAGCGTGACGCCGTACGCCGCGTCTCTTTATTTCGAACCATTGCAGCATAAACGTCGTATTTGGCGTCAGCACAAAATGTCGAAATTCGTTAAAACAAAAAAACGAATTATTGATTGAATGAGTCCAATTTTATTATATACTCCCGCACAAGTTATTATAATATTTAATAATGTTTCGTTATCAAAATCTGGAAACATCCTTATTTCTTCGACTTCATAATTAATCGGTGCTTTGTTGCACTGATATTTCTTCGTATGCGGTCGTCTTTTGTACCTCCTCTTCAATTAGTATAAGCTAAGTCAAAAGTGTCGAATTCATATCTATTTTATATCACAAGTTTGTCTGCTACTGTTGTGAACGAGACGTCCTCGTTCGCGTATGAGATGTATTGACCGCTGACGCTGTACCTGGCGTTAACACGTCGATCGGAACGTTGGGGACTGAGATCTTAGTCTGCTTAATTGATAAAATCCCTTTCAGTGAGTTGAGTCCGTACGCACGGTGAGGTACTAATTATAAACTTTTAGACCTTCTATATACTAATCATTGAACCGAATCACCGACTAGTCCCAGCTGAGTCTCTACCAATGTTATTCAATGTCACATAAGGACTAGTTAGTAACCAGTGGAGCAGTTTGTAGTTGACTATACTGGGACTAGTTAGTAGTTCGCGTGAGTAATTAGTTTCAAATGAGTTGCTCCATATGTAGAAGATCTAACCCTTGGTAGAAGTTTAATAGATTTTGGTCATTAGGGTCATTTAATATTGAAGTTGCATTAGTTCGCAGAAGTTGAAAATTTCCTAGATATTAAATAAAATTCCCCTTTTTCCCTGTTGCACCAAATAAAAAATCTTAACTAGAGCTTAATGTTTAATCTGCATCTTAGTTTTTATTTGCAGAGGTTGCGTAACCACTCTAAAACTATCTCCAAATTTGAGAATACCATGCAAGGCTCCAAAAAAAATGCAACATTTAGATCAATGGACTTTACAGTGTATGAAACTCGACAGATTATTAGCATTAGTACGAGAACCAATTTCGCTCACTATACCCCCAGACACAGCTGGATCAGAAGATCAATTATAGTTGTAGATATTGTAAATTGTAGTTCAAATAAATAAATTAAATCTAAAAGAGATTTTTTATTTATAGACTTAAGTCCGCTTGACATGATGCAAACACATGAAAATCACATCATATTTTCACATAATTTAACTCATAGGAAAGATATTCAAACTACTAATTATTTTTCTTTAATTTCTTTTTTTTATCAGAATTTACAAAATAGAACTATGAATTTTACTTAAATTATTTGAGTCTTTTTTATCATTTGTAGCTTTTTCGTTCTTATCAATGTGAACCATTTCTAAAAACTCCTTTTTTCGTGTATTATATCCCGTATCATGTTTTTTTTTTTTTGATATTTCACGGTTCGTTAATGCAATTTTATTTTTTTCGTCGTATTGATGAACTTTTAGTCTATTTTCTAAATACTGAGATGTTTGCCCTATGTAGACAGCATCACAATTAATACAAGGCACTTGATATATAATATTCTTTTGTTTTTTGGCGTTTTAGATTTTAATTTGGTAAAATATTTGGATAACTACCAATTATTTGGTTGGTATCTTAAATAAATGGATTTAGGAAATACGGTTACCCGCCTGATTGTCTCAAAGAATCTTAATTTAGATCTCGATATACTGTTTTCGATTAAAATTTATCTAAATTAGGCCCAATAATGTGATAAATTGAATGATATATTCATGAAATAAAAATGCTGAAAAGATAAAAATACTAAAAAATGTTTTGGGTATATACTTTCTTCTAATTATAGCATTTAATAAACAAAAGAAATTTCTTCTATCAATTCTTTTTATATCCTTCGTCTTCGCCTTGATAGATGTAAAAAATTTTTAGTTTTCATTCCTCATCTAAAAATATTTTTTATTCAATCCCGCTATAAAATGTGACACTTTAAGTCACTCCTTGACATTAAGAAACGTCACATTTTTCATAACCTTCAAATATCAATTATGAAAAGTAGTTGTGTAAAAACTATTAAAGTTTCAAAGAATAATTCTAGTATCTAGTTACGTAAATAACTACAGATTTGTTCTTGGTAACTGCACTGGTTCAGGAAGTGTACACTTAAAACGTTCTTTATAGCAGTACCAGC
Organism: Diorhabda sublineata; assembly: GCF_026230105.1. NCBI lineage: Eukaryota > Metazoa > Arthropoda > Insecta > Coleoptera > Chrysomelidae > Diorhabda > Diorhabda sublineata. Next base: position 2,875,033 of record NC_079480.1, read on the forward strand.
GCTAGTGTCGCTGTTCTTAGTAGCAGTGCAAGAGAACTAGTTCACTCGTCACTGTACTGCTTGCACTGGATCTAGAGTCAGTTCAACCGGTGCAGTGTAAGACAGTGCAATAAGTGTAATCTGGAAACGGTGGTACTAAATCTTCTTCATCGGACGAATGTAAAATATCAAAAAGTATTAAATCGTTTTCTATTATTGTTAATACTACAAGGGCCTGAATCACATCAAATACAACAATCAACAAATGCCCCAGTGCCCTTTGCACTATATCCGATCGAACTAATTCTATACACTCATGAACTGGCCTGCACTGGTCCAGTTCCAGCGCAGCTACCAAGAACAAACCTTATTAAACAACACGTACATTAATCAAACATAACTTTCAAAGTTACTTAATAAAAGAACAATAATTTTCAAAAATTTTATTATAACAATAAATAAAATTCTACATTATTTTAACGCATAATAATTTTACATCTATAGAAATATCTTTGGCACAATGTTCGTAGATATTTAAAGAAAATAGATTCGACATACACAAGGTGTTTTACAGCAAACGAAAGAGAGTTGATATTCAAAAATGGAGAGAGAGGCACTTGAACAAGCTATCATACTTCGATCTCTCTATCTTTAATATTAACTCTATGAAACAAAACGAGCGGTAAGATATTGTGAAAGTACTTTTGGAAAGCCCCCTGTAAACTCATTTAACCATATGAAAGCGAAAATGAGTACAACGCTTCGGGTAATTTTGAATTTTTAATACACACCATAAACTGTGTTTTATTAAGATTATATCAGCATAACTTTCCTATTATTTATGTTTTTACTTCTTTTTACCTCTAGCAACACCGGTATCAGGGTTTTGCAGATTAACGTGGGAAGGGCCAAACTATCACATGACCTGACCCACGCTAAAGCTGCACAACTCGAAGCGGATCTTCTTATCGTTTCAGAACCCAATAAAAAACTGACTGAGGGGGATGGTTGGGTTGAGGTTTTTCTCTGATTACAAAATATTTGTGAAACGTTTCTCTCTGCAAATAAAAAGATTATAAAAAAATTATATTTTATTCCACTAACACCAACTACTACTCTTCGGTAATTCCTAATTTTTCTAGACTCTCACGTACATTTATTGTAACAATTATTGCAATTGTACAAAATCTAAAAACCCAAAGTGTACATGAGATAATTTCTCGTGTATCAGGGAATATTATATCCTGAACGTTGGCAGCCATATGACATCGATCTTCGATGTTGTCAGATTTATTGTCATAATTGTGTTTTGAATTTCGTTTGTGTTGCAATCGTGACAAAATTTTCTATCATAATTAACCACCAAGAAGAGAGTACCGAACGTTACGTTAAAAATTCAAATTCAAGGTTTCAAACTTGAACAATTGGTTCACTTGATTGTAACCAATGTCATAATTTTGTGGTAACAGTTGGAAAAAAATTACAACAAGGCAACCATGCAAACCAGCTGTTATGTTTTGTAAATAAAAATCATAAGAAACAAATAGCTGTGTTAAAACACCTTGTTTTTATTTACGTTATATCTAAATATAAAATAACCTCCAAAATTAATGCACTAACAAAACGTTATTTTTGGTTTCAATATTTTTTGACAATGCTTAGTTTTTGGAGATTACTTTTGTATTACAAATTACACGAAGAAAGTGGAACTTTGAATATTTGGCATCTGCGACATTAAGTATTATAAAATTCGTTATTACAATATCAGAGCAAATAACAGTATCACTAATAGAAATCACTACTTTGACTACGTTTTTATTGAAGATCAAAAAAATATTTTTATTTGGAAACTCGATCAGACCAACTGCTAAGGATTATGAGATGATTTAAAGATATAGCGATGGAGAGTATGATATAATTATTTCTGTATCAAACACCCTCTCTGTTATACTTTATTAGAAATCATTAGAAATATTTGGACTTGTAACTATTTCACTTATTTCGAGCATAAATGATATTCAGACAAGAAGACTGGAAGTGGTTCAATCTTACACAGAATTTGGCATACTTGAAGTAATTATAAAGGAAGAAATATTTCTCTTATTATTTGATTATTTGAAAACTCAGGGAAACTTCAGTTTTCTCGGATTTGGATATTCCGGTGTTTCTATGGAACCTTTACCAAACTTTAATTCCAAAAAATCTCTAATATTATTAGGACTCGGTACAGTTCTCCCAATGAAATCAATACTAGACATTGGGTGCAAAAAATGTTCAGGAAACTCCATATTTTTATGACTAGTATACCAAGAATCTTTACTCATAGTGCCGTTTTTTGAATAGAAAGGAAATAGGTTGACAAATATTCTATTAGTTTTGCTAAAATGTACTCTGTAGAAATTACCTTCAGTAGCTTTTTCCCACAGAAACCCTTTCGAATCGATTACAGGTTTTGTTTTGGCCATTTTCAACCAAGAACATCTGTCTTGATCTTCTCTTATGAATCCCACATCAACGTCATGGTCCCACGGTAGTATATCCCCGTTTCTCATTGCTCCCAATAAACTTCCAGCTTCTAACCAGTAGCGGATACCAGTTTCATCCAAAACACTGAATAAATGTTTTGCAGTTTTTCGCAAATTCGATAAACAACAAGGTGGCGTCCACTTTTTTTCATATAAGTAAGAAGGCATGGAATCCAAGATTGTTCCAAAACATCTAGATGTTTCCTTGGTACAACCATACCTATAATTCAAGTACGAAAATTACAAAAAACTTTTGTAATTGTGCGAAAATAACTTGCCACTCAGTTATTCCTGTTTCTCTAACAACTTGTTTGATTTTAAAGGTATTATATAGTTGTTTTAACCGTTCTGCTTGTACTTGATTCTGCCTCCACTGGGCATGATGAGATCGAAATATAGGCTTGCCTTCATGAAAAAATGCACCTTTGATTATGTTTACCTAAAAATTATAAAAATTAACCTAAACATCGTTAAGATGTTCCCTAAAGAAATATCTTCTAAATACATAATCATGGCAATTTTTTTATATTAACCAAATATCTACAATGATTTCTCCATTTATCTTTCTGATTATGAACATACTCGTGTTTGGTGATTCAAAAATAAAATATCACTATATTCATGCAACCCAACTACCTTATGAATTAGCACAATAATTTCAAAGAATGATTTGAAGGTAATAGTGTCCCAATGTATTTCGAAAGTTTATAATTTTTGAAGAACAAACTCTTATTATCTTCTCAGTTAAAGAAAACCGTGACCATGAATCTTTATATAAATAGAATCTAGCAAAAATACATTCAAAACAAACTCATACAAATCTAATTCATATCTTCAAGCAAGCAAATGAGAATGAGAAGTATACACTAAAATAATTGAGTAAAAACTAAATCTATTGAATATTGAAACAATAATTAAAAAGCTAACAAAAAATATGTTCTATCTACTCAATTTTCAAAAACGAGCAGCATCAATAAACAAATAGACATTTCTGTACCTTTATCTTTAAAGCTGCTGTTTGAAGATAAAGAGAATGTGGGAATGGCATTAAAAAAGCGTTAGATAACATCCTTAAAGTTGTAGTTTCCAACAAAATAACGTGTTTTCCGGACACGGCGTCACAAACCATACTTTTCATCAAATCATACTTTAATGTCCATTCCCGAATATTAATATTCATTCTTAAACATTGCAATGTGTTTTTATTATTTTTAACAGCAGCAACAACAATACTTCTTGGAAATTTCACAATGGCATTAACCATACTTTGTAGACTCTGCCTTGATGTAATTCTCGTCGAATCAGGAACAAACAGTACATATTTAGACCTTATGTCGCTAACAGAATATTGGTCTATGTAGCTAGTTTTTAGCTCAGGAGACAGCTTTACAAATTTAATATACGGAAGTGTATTATTTGTTAAAGTAATATCTAAAGGAGGGTACGGAAGCTCGTCGTACATTATAACTACGTGCATAGTTGCAAAAGTATTTATAAATGAATAAGAGGTTAGAGTCACATCATTTTCGTGTAATTCAAAGTCTCTTATTATAACTGTAACTAATTCACTCAAATGCTTTTTAGGCGACTTCGAAGCTGGTGGTAGCATCAGTTTATCTTCGATATTTGTTTGTATTAGGCCAGAAAATAAACGAGAAGCGTAGTAAAATGTTAATATTTTTATTATGATTAGAATGATTAAAAATGGAAATGATTTAAAAGATCTTAAACGCATAATAGAAATCAACTTACGAGGCGATATTTAATTCAAAACTTAGGATTATTAGCGTTTTATTTTTGCTTAAATCATATTTGTTGATTTCACAGAACTAAATGAGTGCACGTTAACCTAATATTTTCCTAAAATATTATGTCATATAGGAACTTCGAGAGTTTGCGTAGAAATAGGAAGAATGTATGTACTCATAAAGTGTAACTCACTATTTATTAATAATATTATAAAACATGTATTCAGAAATTTTTATGTAAAATAAAATAACTATAAACAATTATTCAAAACTATACTTATCCATACCTTTTGCTTAGTTTTATAATTACAATTATTTTTGTACTCTTCTTCTATTTTAATTTAGTTTGGCTTTTACTATTTGAGCTATCTAGTAAAAACTTGAAATTTTTGTCATAGTATCAAAAAATGTGAAATAATTCATATAATTGATTCAAAAACAATAATATAAGTTACATAACTTGCATTCAATTGAACATTTTTTTCCATCATTATTCTTAGTTTTCTAGATATTATTACTTAATTTCGAACCATACAGAAAACAAAATAGGATACTTGTGCCAAATCAATTAAATATTTAATAAAATCAAATAATTTATGAAATATATACAAATTTTGTATTTCATTATCTTGAATAAACATTTATTGAATAGATACACTCTAAATTAGAAAGACTTTTCGCTTAATTACCCAATTAAATTTATCAATGTGTATCTGATTGCTCGATTGCTGTCTGTTTACAAGTAATAAGTAGCTAAGCATCAATCAGCTGTTCATGACACTTCGGAAGCTCGTTTTAAAGACATAATTTTTGTCAACAAAGACGATTTTTGGTGGATGAGTTTTCCACCTATGTAAAAATGGCCATGCCACCTATTAATCCTGTTAATTATATAATTGAAAGACAGTATAAAGACAATATTTTTATAAAAAATAAATTGGTTAGTGCTAGATTATCGAAAGCAAGGAATTTATACAGGAAAGATTTGCTTGCACATTATGGGTGTGTGAATGCGATAGAATTTTCCGTCGACGGTGAATATTTAGTTTCTGGTGAGTCCTTTTTATGTAATCATTATATTAGACATATTATAAATAATATACTTATTCGATGAAATGGCGAAGACAATATTTCATACTGGCACAATATGTCAATTGATACAATCTGTATAGTAATTAATAAGATTTATATTATAAGCTCAATGTGTGCTGACAATATACGCGGCAGCTATCACGTAAAATTTGCTCTAGTTGAAATATTTTCAATCTGAATTAATTAAAAATATTTAAGTATCTAAAATTATATATCCAGAAATAGGTACCATGAAATTATTATAAGAGGTTTTCTCAATCTAAGGGAATCATATTTTATATATTTTCCATCAAGATGTGACAAATTTTCACAGTTTAACACAGATAAATTTTGAAATGCCTGATTTTATAGATTTCATCTAATTTGAATTTATAATATTTGACCCCCTACAGTTTTTTTTATTAATTTCTAATTTACATTAGTGCAGAAATCAGTAAACATTGTGTATTTAAAAAGAATTTTGAGGCATCTAATAACGACTTTCAGATGTAAGATCCTCTGGTTCTAAATATTTATTAAGCAACAGGGTGTTTATTTATTGTTTTGCTAATAAATCTTATTTGTTGAAATTGCAGACTTTTTACTAGGACTAAGGAGATTTATGTAATCTGAATCTTATGACATCAATTTTTATTATTTTTTATTAGCAATAATACTTGAATCTTGTATTCATACTAGATATTTTTTTATATAAAAACCTCCCATATTCTAATGAGGGTGCCATCTTTTTGTGTTTATTCCTCTATGTCCTTTCCCATTTACTATGATCTTTCATTTCAATAAATAATTTCACACCATATTTATATAATTACCAAGGAAAAAAAAATAATTCTTGAAATAAAGTTTCCAAGTATTTTTCTTGAAATATATTTTTCAAAATGTAGTATATACTTTTAGGTGGAGATGATAAACGAGTACTTCTTTGGTATGTTCCTGGAGCGATCTATGATCAGGGCTCTCCAGTTGTTATGACAGCACCCCACAGAAGTAACATATTTTGTTTAACTTTTGATTCTTGTAATGAAAAAATCTTCTCTGGTGGAAATGATGATCAAGTACTTATTCATCAAATAGAAAGGTAATTTTTGTAATTTTTTAATGTTTACAAAAAATCGAATAAAAATGAAAAAATAAAAGAGGATATTTAAAAATAATTCAAATAGTAATAGATACATTTAATTAACAGAATTTTTTGTGAAAATTATGGATGTAGGCTTCAAAATTAACATTTAAATTTGTTAAATGATGTTTTAATTATTAACCAGTGATTAGAGAACAATTCTCATAATCAGGACTGATTTTTGTGGTAAAGCAAAGGTTTGTTATATCTAGTTTGAATTTCCAAGGATTTGTAATGCACAATCATAAAGAGATGACTAAAAGTCTAATGCTAGATCTGGAGAGGTTGTCTTAATGCTCATAGGTACATATTAGAGGCACAAATTGTACTTTTGGCTTAGTTTGTAGAAAAAAATCTCTACAATTGTAAAATTATTTTGAATTAAGCAATGGTGTGGTCAACTAACAGTTTCTCCACCTTACATTTATACCTTTGAAATTCATTGTAATGTGATGCTGGGTCTAAAGAGATCATCTTAATACTCATAGGTATATATTAGATACTCAAATTGTACTTTTGTGTCTCTTTATAGAAGAATTTTTTTAAATTATTTTGAAGATATAGAAAAACTAAGCCATGGTGTAGTCAGCTAACAGACCTTAATCTAATAGAGCTTCTACACCTCAAAATTTACATTTACACCTTTGAAGTATCAATAATATAAAACATATATTTTAGTCGAAGTTTAACAACTAGTATTCCACATGATAAGCCAGTTTATGGTGTTAGCATTCACCCTCAGAATGATAACATTATCGCTACAGCCGGAGAAGATGGTAGAATATTGTTATTTGATATTAGAGAAGTTCCTAATCAAGGTGATATAAATTTGGGAAACAAAAGTATCACTTAATAAGTGATTATTTGATCTGTTTTAGAAGTTCAAGTAGTTGCCCAAGAAAATAGTGGTTTTCACTCTGTGATGTTCAACCCAATGAAACCGAGATACCTTGTAACAGCAAATTCTGAGGAAGGTATAGGTCTTTGGGATTGTAGGAAACCCAAAAAGTAACTAATACAAATTTAGTAGTACTTCCAATACAAGAAATTATATTTTTTAGTCAACTTATCCGTTATGATACTCAAAGTGGTAAAACTAGTGGAATAAGTGCTTGTTTTGATAGTACAGGAAAAAAGGTTTTGGCTCTAAGGCGTCGTTTACCACCAGTTTTATATTTGGCCGAAAATGAAAATGCCGTATGTCAATTCTATCATCCGCAATATTATAATTCCTGTACCATGAAGACGTGCTGTTTTGCTGGGAGTAATGATGAATATATCCTTAGCGGATCTGACGATTTTAATTTATATATGTGGAAAATACCGATGGATGAAAGTAAGAAATACTCAATTTCCCAAAAAAGCAATCGAATAGTTTTAATTTTTAATGGCGTTTTTAGGCGAATGGGGTAGTTCTCATATGGTATTAAGGGGTCATAGGTCTATAGTTAATCAAGTACGTTATAACAGCCATAATAATTTCATAGCCTCTTCTGGTGTCGAGAAAATGATAAAGGTAGTTTTATTTTTTTTTAAAATAGTGTTAATTAAATATTGTATTTTTTTATTTAGCTCTGGAGTCCGGTACCTGTTGGAAATTGGCGTGGTTCTATCCTTAAGGAACATACTGAACCTGTTAGAAAAATATATACTCATGACGATTACATGAGTTTAGTTGGTAATACCGATGTGAGTATAACTTTATTTTTTTTATTTTTCCAATTGCAGCAAATATATTTAAATAAGTCATCAATGATGTATATCTATTCCTATTTTCTTTTATGTGAATTTTTATACCTTTTTATATACAGGTTACTTCTAATTTTTTGCAAAAAAGTCTTAGGTGATTGTTTGTGTAAATTATGATGGGCCTTTCTCAAATTTAACTGAAGATAGAAACTTGAAATTTTGTATATTCAGTACCATAGCGAAGATATAACTCCTGGTATTTTTTAAATACTCCTGTTGTGTTAGAAGGGGTTGAAATTGTTAACCCTTATTTTTTTTATTATCAAATCTTTTTTTAGAGGTTTGATTTCATGAAATGAACTTGAAGTTTCTGTTTATTTAAAAACTTTTCTTATTTCTCAATTTTTTCCTAGAATCAATAGATTTGGAGATTGTTTCATCCCATGACTTTTTAATCTATTTTCCAACTATTGTGATGTTAGTCGGCAAGCGAATCATAAAATATTTTGCAAAATTTTGGTATATCTAATTAAAAATAATGATTTTCAGCGTATAAATCACGATTATAGTGATCAATCAACTTGCGAAGATTCGAAAATGATGGCGTTTTTTGATTCGTTGATACAAAGAGAAATCGAAGGGTGGGATTCCCAAACTGACGGCACCTTTTCGACTGATAGTGATAGTGAAGAAGAAGTAAATTGACCGTTTATTCCATATAACAAGTTTTAACTAATCTGTTTCGATTTTTATAGGATTGGTCTAAACTTATTTCTAAAATATTTAAGAATGGTAGATGTAATTCGGATGAACCAAAGAAATATCGATCGAATAGGATAACTCAATTAATTTCGAAGAAAAAGAATACGCTAGCCAAGTTGGCCCATAGTAAATCTTCCAGTTATAAAAAAAAGTGAGTAAACATGTAAAAATTTTGATGTAATACATCTTTTCTGACCTATAAAGGGCCAATAAAGTGGTAGTATGTAAAGAGAGACCACTATTTATACATATATTTTTGGTTATTGCATTTTTCTCTATTATTGGTGTGAATTATAGTATTGATACATATCAGGAATCAATTATTTTTACATAAATTAAGATTTATAATTCCCTACTCAAAATTATTGTCTTCTGTCGAAAATTATCTACCAACTTTATTTTCCTACTGTTGTCTAGACTTTATTGGCAATCTGGAGTCATGTAATATTCTCCAGATCAATTCCGGAATCATTTAAAAGACTTTTTATGACATAATGAGCACACTGGACCTATTAGAAGATCTATGTGTCCAGTGGTCCCTTACTATCAACTGATTTTGTATTTTTATTAAAGGAAGGAAATTTTGAACTGTAATTGATTATTTTTTTTTAGATATCATCAGAAGGTTCATAAAAGAAAATCTACTAAATCTAAGTACGGTAAACATAATGGTTTTCACAAAAAATCTCATAAAAAGTGTCCAGAAAGAGATTGTTCGATGCCATCTAGGAAACACAAGAAATCAAATGGTAGACCATCAAAATATTTTACTAGAAGTGTGAAAAATATGACTGATAATGATTCAACTGAGAATTCTCTCGATACACCTAGTACTAGTACTGGAATTACTAGTTCGGAAAGATCCATTTTCAGGTAAATAATCAGTGAAAGGATACTTACACATATTGTGAATTATCTAGAGTTATTTACCTGAGGATAGCAATAATTTTTCTATGTTCAGCCCCCTATGGTGTTGATTGAACACAATAAAATTTCCTCAAACGGTATTTAAAAGGGTTAAATTTTGGTTTTCAGAGATTCAAAAAAAACTACATTTTATTTATAGATAAAAAATAAAATTTTTGACATACATTAGGCCTTTAAATAATATTTGAGGGTGGAGATGTTTGGTACACTTTTCTTTTTAATTTTAGCTACAATTTCAGAAACAGTGTCAATAGAAAAAGCACTTCTTTTGCTTTATAATTGTGCCCTTTTAAAAATGTGTAAAAGAAAGAATAAAATTATTCTGATATGCTTCTCTCCATTATGTATGTCCCATTTCCTTGCCCTGCCCGGCCCTGGGGTGGTTTTTAGATACTGTTAGGGGAGGTTTGGGGAACATAAACAACATAAAATTACTAAAATTTTTATATTTTTACAATGTTATTATATATACCGGTATTTGGTAATAATTTTTTATTACAGATATGTGAAAAGTGTATCTAAAGATCTATTAGTGTTGTTTTCTTCTTTTTCATTATTGTTAAACTATTTGCTTCTTCAACAGACTTCCTTCGCTTTTCTTCTTCCTTTTTACCTTTACCTTGGCTTCTTCTTCTTCAAACTGTCATATTTCCTCTGCATAGTTGTTGATCGGAAATGAAATGAAGACTTTTCAAGGGTAAACTCATTTGTTTTGAATAACCTCACTAAATTCATAAAATCTCATAAACATTATATTTAAGGTTAGGTTGCTGCTTTGGAGAAAAATTAACTTCTTAAACCTAACTTTGCAAAATCAAATCATGATGTTTTAAACCTCCCAAAGATTTTTTTACTAAATATACTTACTAATAATTTTTTTTTATTTCTAGTCATATCTACTTGAAAATTATGTTTTTAAACCATTATTTTCCCCATTTTAAGGTTGTTTTAATTCTTGTAGGGGTGAAAGTGAAATTCAAGTGTCTGTATACTTTCTAACGAAACTATTTTCTATCAACCCTGTTTTACTAATATTTTTCAAACTTTAGAGGTTTGAATGTAGTTTCCTTATGTGTTCTTTTTTCATTCTATACACTGAAAAAGTGCATTTGCACCTCGAAAGCAAAATTTATACCTTTTATCTACTTATTGTAGATTGAAATTTTTATTTCCAGTCAACTCTAGTTCAATATTATTTGACTTTTGACCCTTTTTCTGAGATTATTACCATACTTGCAGGGGTGACAGTGGAACTCTTGTCTCTATATATGCTGTAGAAAAAAAATTATTTTGCTTTACTTTTTATAAACTGAATTTATTCTACTTTGTATTGGAGCTTTTCCAATATTGATCAACTCTGTTCCATTACTGTTTTTCAAACTAGATTTTGGTTGTTTTTTTAAGGTTTTTTCACAATTGTAGCAGTGAAAGTGGAATTTTTATCTTTATATATGTTGTAGAAAAAAAATTATTCTGCTTTACATTATGGAAACTGAATTTACTCTACTTTATATTGGAACTTTTCCAATATTGATCAACTCTGTTATACCACTGTTTTTTAAAATAGGTTATGATTGTTTTCTTATGATTTTTTTCGCATTTGTAGCAGTGAAAGTGGAAGTTTCTTGTCTATAAGTGATTTTTTATATATTCCGTATATGTGTCACAAGTGCATTTTAAATATATTCTTCTTTAGATCTCGAAATCAAAATTTTTCGCATTTATCTACTTATAAATGATTTTGATAATACTTTTAGAACCAAATTATGCCAATACTAACAAGTTTATGTTTTTTTTTCTCTATTTTGTGCATGCCGAAAAAAGATTTTTCGAAATATTTTCTATATCTAACAAAGCGATATTGTACTATCTCAGTTGATATTTAGATTTGTTATTAATACAAAAACAGATAGTAATTCAAATCTTATTAAGATACTCAATAACCAAATAAAGAAATGCATTACTAAAGTAATAATTCACGTTAACCTGTATTTAAATAGGGTTAAAATTATTATTTTCTACGGATAGCTGTAATAGTATTGCAGCACCTCTTTATCTACAGATTAATGACATTTTTAACTTCCAGTCAATCTTATTCCAATACTATTTTTAAAACCAGATTTGGATCACTTTTTTGGGGTTATTTTCAAACTTATTTGTATATATGTATCTATATAAGTTTTTTGAAAAGTGTATTTGAAGCATAATTCATATTCAAACTGAATTTGGACTGTTTTTTAAATATATTTTCAAACTTGTAGAGGTTTAAGTGGAATTCCCATGTATACATAAATAAAAAGTGCAATTATACACTTTTTGATCTCTGTGCCATTTTATCTAATCTTCACTGTTTTAATTAACAAAAATACTATTTCCAAACCAAATTTTGTCTTTTTTCTAAATAAATCTCTGAAAAAAAAATGATTTTTTATAAGTTTGATTACTATAACGACTTTTGTAGCAGTTAATTAGTTAATAAACAGTTAATTAAAACTATTCCATTAAACTATATAAACACAACTACTCAATAAATCCTGAAGGTTTTCTCACCTCATCAGGTAGTTGCAATTAATTGTACAATAATAAATTTTATTTTCTTAAAATTTGCAATTAACAGTAATAAAAAAATGATTCAAACAATTTGGAAGATTCTGTATCAATTAATATTTTATTGTTTAACATCAATTGAAATTTACCATTGTGACCTTAATGTCTCTGCAGATTCTTCCTCAGGAAGTGGTATTAAGCATGACTTGGAGTATATATATGCCATGGTACACCATTAACCATATTTATATTTTCCATTAATGGGTTTTCCATAACATCAACATTAATATCAAGTTTTCCAAATTAACTGTACTTTATCAATGTTTCTCTTATTTTAAAATACCCTGTATAATACCATTTTATATTGTTGGAATAAGGGTATAATATTCGTTATATATTCTTCTTAAAAATTTTAGACTGATTGAACAAGACTCAGATGACGATGCTAGAAATATGAATGAAATAGATGGAAACGAAGAATTGGAAGCTAATAATCTTGTAAATATTTTACCTACTCCCTTAAACGGTTCCAGAGATAGTTTGATAAATATATTGGAAGTAGCCAACGGAAATACTAGTAGTAGAACATTGAGGTGAAATAAAAAACATTCGTACTTTATGCGAACATCCTTTACTTTATCTATTTGTTATTTTAGATCTTCTACATCGGCTGCTCGCCTCACATTAAATGAAGATCCTCGTCGAGTCCAAATGAACGGTGCGAACTCCTTGACCGGTTCTCCTGACAATCCCGATCAGGGTTTCAGCGAAACTAGCGATAGCGATTTCGAGTATGCGTCCACACCAGCGAAACGTCGACTCGTCAGCGTTTCGGATTCGGGCTGCGGGACCGGTCCTAGTTCAAGTAGTAGTATAGGTTCATCGAAAACTTCCCATAGATTACAACCGCATTGTTCCAACGACGAAAGAAGTCCAGACAGTGAGAGGTGTAGGAAGAAATGTAGGTATACTATGAGGAAAGCGAAAAGGGTTAAAAAGAAAATCGGTGTTGATTCCGATGAGAATTGAATTTTTGCTTCTATTTTCATTTGATCCATTGCTTTTCTTTATTTCAATGATAAATTTAGCACAGTTATTTTAAAGGGTTGATCTTTCCAGTATTGGATTAAAAATATCGGGTTAATTTTACCACTATGGTAAATAAACTATTTAATAAAATATTTCCAAGGTCGTATATATGTATAGGTGATTAGGGTGATGAATCACTAGTAGTTCTTTTATTCCTGATCCTTCAATAAATTTTATTACATCCACTGCCTTCAGTTTTTCTTGTTCTTTCCAGTATGCTACCAGTTGCGTATCCCTGTAGTACTTGAGGGTTACATAAATTATAGTCTCCAGGACTTGTATAGAGAAGAAGAAATATAATGTTCTTATCAATTCAGTTTTTACGATAAGATTACAATTTTTGATTTTTTATTCATCATCAGTATTGTTGTTTGTACTTTAAAGTAAAAGTATCCATTTGGTTTTAAAATCTTCAGAATGGTTATATTACTTACATTAACTTGTTCAATAATTTGTTTACTTGAACAAAAATCACTAGCAGCACAAGAATTTCTTTTTCTGGTTTATCAAATTTTATTTATAGACTTCTCATATAGAAGTTTGTTACTTTTTTTGATTTCAAACAATTTTGAATTCAACCACTTTTTCCAAATTATTTATATAGTGTAGAAACTGTCCAAATTGCATGAGTACAAAAAATTTTTTCCTTTATTGATATGAATAACCCACCAAATATCATTTTGAAAATTTGTACATAATCCTACCAAGAGTGGCCCCATCTGCAAGAAAACATCTAAATACCACTTTTCAATATTTTTTATAATCCTATTAATAGTGGTTTGTTTAAAAATTATTTATCGATATAGGTGACACCCGAAATAACATTTTTCCAAATTTTGATGTCACAACAGTATATTTAGTGAAAAATTTCAAATTTCCACGAACATGAATAAATGCATCATTTATTGATATTATCGACCTCCTCAATATCATTTTTCATATAATCCTACCTCTAACTGCAATAGTACAAGTAAATTAATTATTTATTGATGACGGTGACATACAAAATACCATTTTTCAAAATTTTCAATAATTCTAAACCACTATATGGTGTAGAAACTGTCCAGTTGCATAAGAACAAATAATTCTATCATTTATTGATATTATTGACCCCCAAAATATTATTTTTCCAGTAATCCTACCCCTATATACAAAAGTACAAGAAAATTAATTATTTATTGATGTGGGTGATCCCCCAAATAACATTTTCACTTTTTAATTATCCTACTAGTAGTGGAACACAAATTAATGAATTATTTAATGCAAATCAACGAACAGCCAAAAGAGCTAAAGACAAATTTCCACAAAATTCTTTTAAAGTGTATCAGGAATTCAGTAGATCAAAATTAAGTTTTAATTTGAAATTTCTGTCTAGTAAAATTTTCACACTACTGTAACTGATAATTTTTGATTTTGTAATATTTTTTTTTTATTTCATAAATGCTTTTTTGTAGTATTTCCAATAATCGTGCTAAGTTTATCGATTTTTTTTTCAATTTGGAGGAAGTTTTATAAAAAATATAAATTCTGGTGAAATATTCCTACTTTAATTACCAAATTAAATCGATTTATATTGAGTTTTAGTATCCCTCGGAATATTAACTTAAATAAGTTGAAGGAATGTTTCTGAGCCTCCAAATTTTTCTCTCCACAAATTATAGTCTTGTTAAAGTTGATTTTTTCTATTTATAATTTTCTGTATTATCATACAAATTATATCTATAAAAAAATAAAAAATTGGTTTTATTTCTTATAAGTACATAATATATCATTTAACTGTGTTTTTATTATTGATATGCAATTTAGCATTCCGATAACCTTACCTACTACACCGTTATGGCTCGATACAAGTTTCGTCGAGTTGTAGCTATATAAAACACATCAAACTAAAAAGTTAAACATAATTATTAGTTTGATGTGCTTAGTTTTTTAGTCATATCATAATTTAAATCATAAATATACGGGGCGGCTATTTTTATGTAATAATTGTGAGTTTTTGGAATTTCTTGCCACAAAAATTGTAAAATATTTCACAAGTATACAATTTATATATTTTACTATTGAAAGTATATTTCTAATAGATTTTTTAATTACATCAAAACCATATATATTTAAAATACAATCCTAAGTTTAATTACAAGTTTATCTATATTAGATAGTTGTTTTAGTAAAATTAAATAATTTATTTTTATTTTATAAGAAAAATGATATGTCAATTGTCATGATTACATATTTCTTTAGGCAATTATGGCACTAGATGGAGTCTGATTCAAACCGCACGTACCATCTCCTCTGTAAACTCTGTAATATCCTTGTTCGCCCCAACTTGTTCCCCAAGAATTTTTCACTATCCAGTAAGGCATAGTTTTGTTGAACAAAGGATAATCTGAAACAATTTAAATGATAATAATTGAAAATTGACTAATATTTGTTGCAGCATCCTGTGTAGGAAACCGTATCCAATTTTCTTTTATTCCTAGGAGTAAATAAATTTGATTCTGGTGACACATTTATTACTAGAGACCATCTGTATGAGGACCAAGTGGAGTTTAGTGGCAGAGTTAAGGTATCGGGGTCTCTAGGCACAGTTTTTACTATGAACACAGGCTTGCGTCAGGGAGTCCTACTAGCGACAAGACTGTTCTATGTCTCAACGCAAGAGCATCCGAACGAATCTCGAAGGAACTACTTGCACACGGAACCTCGTCTATGCGGACATCATGGTTCGGCTCTTTCAGAAGCAGTTGACAATTTCGAGCGAGCAGCTGAGGCAAGATCATGTACATGAGAACCTCGACCTCCCAAACCACGTTCCTATTGTGCCGCCAATTCAAATATCTTGGGGTTTTGATAACTGAAGATATTGACGTGACAACGGAGATCAAGGCCAGAGTTCCTGCGGTGAACAGATGCTTCTGTGCAGTCCAGAGACCGGTCAAGTTTAGAGGGCTCTCGCGAAGATCAAAGCTCACAATAGAGACAATAAAGGTCGATTCAAACATATCGGTACCGTGACCTTCATTGGAAAAAAAAATGTTGGCTGACGAAATTCTTAGTAAACTGAAAGGGGAAACGTGACAGCTTGGGGTTCTTCATATTATACAGAACTAGTCGTTCCCGAACCAACTCGATGAGAAGCTCGTCGTTCATATTACAAAAATGAGGTACACACAGAAAATATTGAGAAGTGAATGGAGCAAACTTTTTGTCCCGGTACGAATATGTGTGGATCGACCTTAATCCGTACCGTAATCACATACAGATGCGAGACATGAACTATGACGACGACAAGTGAGCGGATTTTGAACTGTTAAAATCCTATGAAAGATTTTTGACCCTGTTTGCGAGAACGGAGGAATGTTGAGACAGCTGTATGGCGAGGTGGCTGGGACACGTAAAGGATGTCTTCTGATCGATACTCGCGCATCGACTAAGAGGTTGGAGGACGTTGAAGCGGACCAGATCCAGCTAGGGGTTCGATGTTGGAGGCACCATGCTCAGGACAGAGAGGATTAGTAGTCGATTGGTGAGAAGGCCGTGGTTCTCAAAGGACCGTAGCGCCGGTTAAATAAGAAAGAAACGCATTTATTTCATGTATAATTGCAATAGTTGTGTAGAAAATGAATATCTGTAGGAACATACAGACTTTACCGTTTGTAAATATACCAACAGGTGGAATTAATTAACAATTAAGTATTTTCGATTCCCCTTGTGTTGATTTATTAATAATAAAAAGCAAACCATAAAAAAATTGTGTAAAAAGTGTTACTTTATTTTTTAACCCCTCAAGTATCATCATATTTTTTAAAATAACATTTTAATGACAAAAAAATTGAGTAGATATTATTTATCGGCAATAATAAGTAATTCTAATTATAAAATAGGTTATGTTATATGCGATAATTAATTAAACATGGTGTTTATAATATAACAGCACTAGATGGTGTTTGATTCAAACCACATGTCCCATCTCCTCTGTAGACTCTGTAATATCCTTGTTCACCCCAGCTCGTACCCCAGGAATTTTTCACGATCCAATAAGGCAGGATTTTCTTTCGAATAGTACTAGCTGAAAATTCGACATATACAATAAGGTAATACTTGAAAAACTGTTATGATTGCACTGCAAAGAGGGAAAAAAATACTCACTGTGAACACCATATCCAACTATCAAAACACCGTGGTCTAAACTTTTGGGGTTACAAAAGATTTTGAAAGGATGTGATACTCCTCCCATATAAAATTGCATAGCATTTGCGTTTATAGCTATGGCGATAGGTCCGTTTTTCGTTAACCATTTAGCCATATCCGTTTCGTTGTGGCTAATGTTAACGGCGCTGGTAATTCTGGCTACAACTTGGGATGTATTAAAATGACATTTTTCGTCTCTTCCGTCATAGGGATATTCCTTTTCTGACTCCAGACCTCCCAATTTTTCAATAGTCCTGCAAAAAAATTGATCGCATTATCCAACGGTTAGTATTTTCGTTTTAGTTAGAGATATTCATGCGCAGGAGGTCGAAGAACCATAATATGAATTGAGTATAAAAATGAACGAACCTGTATGCATTATCCATTAATCCACCGTTGCATCCTTCGTCTAATTTATCACAATCGACTAGTTCTTGTTCGGAAAGTGAAGTGAGATTCTTATATTTGATGGCGTATTGTCCTTCGACGTTACCGGTGGTACTGAAAGCCCAACAACTACCGCAAAATCCTTGATCTTTAACTTCAGTTACTGCATTTTTTTCTCTCCAATCGAAACCTGTCGGTAGATCTATATCCGGAATTTCGGCTACTGGAAATGGAACGTTATTTTCGCTTTGAAGATCCGTACGTAATCCGTGAAGACTAGAAAATTCTTTTTGGGTTAAATCGGCAAATTGGTTTATACCATATTTGGCGGTACCTAAGAAAATGGTTGTTATTGGTAAAACTATATATTTTTAATCGATGTATATATAAAAAATTCAACTGGATTATCAGTAGCGAAATTTTTAAGTTGGTATTTGTAGAACCGTTGGCGATATTCATACTGAACACACTATTTACACTACCACTACACCAACAATCATAATTACACTGACTGACGCGCGTTCAACTTTATACTGAATTTTCCCGCCAATACAACTTCTTCTGCGGAAATTAATTCCGGCAGGAATCCTCACAATAATTTTCGCGGGAGAAGTTGTATTGAATATGAAACAGGTGAGTCAAGTTATTAGTTTTTATTTAACCTGAAGACGATAACTTAGTTACCGAAACGCGCGTCAGACAGTGTAATTGTGAGTGTTGGTGTAGTGGTAGTGTAAACAGTGTGTTCATAACAAAGTTTCTAGTTTGTAAATAGTTATTAGAAAGTGGCTAGGTGACAATATGTTCCACAAACACTTTAGATTAGAAAACACAAATGATTTCAGCAACTTAATGGTATACATAACTAACAAGATAGAAAAAATATGAATTTTGATGAATTAATGTACGTTTTTTTCGTTATGAATTTTGTTTTGCTCTGTATTTGTTAAATGAGTTATTGAAAATCGTATCGCGTTTCCAATACAGTCAATGAACAAAAAAAAATTCGATTATGGAATTTGGAAAACAAAATTAAATAAACTAACCTTGTTCGTATTTATTCAACAAATCGATCATGTTCAAATTGTTCTTGAAAATTGACAATCGATGTTTGTATTCAGCTTTTGTTGGGTAATTTTTCGAATATTTCAGTTGAAAATGTTTAAAAAATAATTTTACTGCATCTTCATCTGAAAATAAATATAAAAAATAAAAGACCATGATAAAATTAAAAAAAAAACACTGGAAACGAATCTACAGTTTGGTATCTCAAAGCAACCTTCAACAATCCTCCTGAAATTCTAGTTAACATCCACCCATCTACTACATATTTGCCCCCAAAGCCGACCGCCCACGATACAACTATTTTGAAACCAAAGGTTGCAAACCAGTTGATCCTGCAAAAATTTTTCAAAGTATTCAGTCTCAGATGAAGAAGACGTCATCGATTATTATCAATACTGTAGTCAAAATGTCAACTGTAGACTGTTTGTAACAGCACAAGAACTGTCTTGGACAGATAGAACTTTTATATTTCCCATTTACTACAATTGTAGAATACCCTTTACATTTATGATATTTGCACCGGAGTGACCCACCCACTGTTGGCCAATATTCAACATCTTCTTCTTCTTCTTAAAATGTCAACTGTAGACTATTCGTAACAGCATAAAAACTGTCTCGGACAGATAGAACTTTTATAGCTTTTTATCGAATGTCTATAAAAAACTGCAACCGTGAAATCATGGTCAAATACAACCGATTGTTTCGACATAATAATTCCCTATTCAAAATTATTTAATTTCAAAAGCATTGCACGAATGTAACCCATACAACATCTTGTGCTCTGACTCTGACTCACTTCCTGATGGGAACTATTAGGATCTGTTAATCATCTGGTTGGGTGATACGAAGCGTTCCTTATTTTACCCTCCATTAAATCTAACTTAAGGATTATTGTATTCATCAAGATTTATGTTACACGATTCTAATGGGGACCCACATAAAGTGTTTCTTATACATTTGAAGTATACGTAACAAATTATTTACTTTATTTTATATCGATGTGACTCTAACGACCATACATATAATTATTTATAGCCTTTTTGTACAATGGGATTTTAGTATTTAAATGTGGTGTGTAAACAGGTACGGATACGAGGTTCTTAATAGTTAGGATTTCGTCGAGTTATAAAGGAATATGGTCAACCGAAGATACGTTACACCGATTACAAACTAGTTTCATTTCAGTCGACTTGTGTGCGGCTCCCCGCTGTTATACGTTGCCAAACCGTTTCACGGTCAACTGGTTTGCAACCTTTGTTTCAAAATAGTTGCATTGTAGGCGGTCGGACTAACAGTAGGAGAGAATCTGTGACATTAAGAAGAATCATGCAAAACTTGGTATTCGATGTAGTCAGATAGTCGTCCTATTATAAGTTCCTGTGTCTATCACGAACATCCATACTGACTCTATCACATATCGTTAGTTTAAATTAAAACCTAACCTCAAAAATAAGGCAACTGTCCGATAGAAACCAAAGGAGTTCTAGAGATACTAAGATGTTTCAGAAAATATAATTTTTATTTTGTAATAGATGTTGTGATAATAATTCATTTAGTTTAACACTTTATTTCGTTATAGTTGTACCAGTTTTTGTTTTTTTTTTCAGTTGTCTGTGTAATTTGTTGCATTGACCAAGAGTTGGAACACCAAAGGGGTTAATATGTTCACGCAATTTTTCCTTATGCTTTTCTGCTTCCCTCTTTATATATATCGTCACAATAGAGACTCTAAGAATTTTTTAACCGTTGCATCTACGTTATTTCAAGATACTATTTTGAATGATGGTAATTTTGTAGGTGTATACCCATAACCGAACTCCTTAGATCCATATATGGGCATCAATATTTGTATAATAGCTCCGGAGTGTCGATTTGTTGGTTGCTATTGTTTATATTTATTTGCGTTGGTTCTGATGACATGGTCGATGGTTAAATTTGAGGTTATACCATGAAGAATTCCTAGAGTTTTGGATTTAAATGACTGGATAATTTTTATATTCCAAGAGCTCGATTCTGTTTGTCCATACAAGGGGTAAGTATAGTTTTATATATTAGAATTTTGTTTTTTCTTGATATATATTTTTGATTTTCATGTCTAGCTGTTTTCTTTTGGCTTGACGTGTGAGTTCCACGTAAGTTTTCGATCTAGACGAAGACCTAGATATGTCACTTCATCTTTCACTGGAATAATATTATTATTAATGGAACTTTGAGAATTTTTAATGCAGTTTTAAACTAGAACTCACCACTAAATCTACCTTGAAATAAATAACTTACGAGGTGGTATATTTACGGATCTCCTTTGTCTAAACGAAAGGTGTTCTTCATCGCAAGTGATGTTCGTTTGTCTTCCTTGCGGTAACCAAGGTTGGTCCCAAATTTTGAAATGACATTCTTTGATTGGAGCGTCTTTAAGTACACCACAAGTTGCCGGATCCGCGTCTTTTCCTTTTTCGCAATCAGATACTGTGACATGGGCTTTGATGCGATATAAAGAACCGCTGACCACCTAAAAATTACATTTTTTATTGATAGTGACATAAAAATCATAAAATTTAATCGAATACTGTTACTTCGCTTACCTGTCTCGATGCTTCTATTACATCCAAAATTTTATATTTGTTAGTATGAGAAGATGATTGATCCAAATGAGTTAACGCATCTTTTAGATAATTTTTGATCTGGGGGTCGTCGGTAGAGATCGAGTTAGTACCACCTATAAAATAATATTGTTAACACCCTGCGGTTCGATTATTTATTCAACGACATTTGGAATGTTTATACTAAAACAATTCAAAATTCTTCACAATCACTGTGAACTGTTGTTGAATAATCAAGTTCGGTTAATAAATAATCGAATTCAAATATTTTAACCCTTAATTTGGCAACGATCTAATTTATTGATAAATTTTTTTTTTTTGAAATTGTTCTTTAAGGTCTAAATAAGCTAATTTTGAAGTTTGAAAAATTTGGATTCATTTTTGGATGAGATATGCAATATGTATCCTGTAGGATACTTTGCCAAATAAACTGGTTTAAGGTTGGCGGTAGAAGTAATGAAAACAGCAATCAACAAGATCATTGTCTCGTCCTTTGACACTTCTGGAGCTTGTGATGCATCCTCTGCATAGAAACGTTCTTCAACGTATACATTTAAAAATTTGCTCGCTGCCTGAAGTAATACATTTTCATTCTCCAAATTTTCTTCATTTTCTTCCTCAAATCCAGAGTCCGCCTTTGGTTTAGGAAGTAATGGAAGAATATAACCAGCTCTTGAAGTAAAATTTTTGCTCTGAAAAAGAAAAAAAAAACATCAAAATGGGGTTGAGAAGACAAAAATGCTAACAAATTCCTAAATAAAATTAAAACCAAAATAATAAAAATAAATAAATTTGGAATTGAGGTAAAATAAATCTGATTTTTGAAATTAATATGATTTAAAAAAAATAACACGTAAATTTACTATTTACTAAATTGAATTGATTCGGTTTTTGTTCAAAACAGATGTTTACATGTCAATACAGGTGAATCATAATTTAAAAAAGGTGAATTCGGATTATAAATAATAGTAAATTCACTGAAAACGTACCCAATCAGAGGTCGATGCTATTCCTTTGGATGAGGCTGATTTCACTGTTCCAATTTGCAACTTTCCAACACAAACTTTCACTCCAGGTGTGTGTTGGAAACTGATGGAGGTTACTGTACAAGGCCTAAAGAGACGATGCGGTAGATAATGGAACTAAAATAAAGGCGCTAAATTTGAACAAAAAATCAGGGAAATCTTTTGCAAGTTACACTGCGAAATTAAGGGTTAAGAAATACCATATACATAGTAAATATAATTATTAAAATTATTGTTATGTACGTAGTTTAAGTTCATTAACCCTTCTTTGCAGGATTTAGCAGAATTTGGCAAAAAACAATATGCATCATACAAAGTTGAATCATTAGCTTAGTACTAAATAAAAATAAAAGAAGATATCATTGGATATTTTTAATTTTTTTTTATAATTAACAAAATAATTATTATTTTCATTTAGACACAAATTGACTCCACATTAACTACATTTACTTCTTCTTCTTCTTCTTCTTGTAGTAGTAGGACGAGGTCCTGTCAGGTCTGTCATCTGCACTCTTGTGACGCCGATGTCCAGCTATCGTACCAGCGTTTTCGGGGCCTACCGATTGGGCGTCTTGTGTCTGGTTTCTGTGTTTTGGCCCATTTGGCAATCCGTTCTGGAGCCATTCGTTCTACATGGTCTCTCCATTGTCGGCGTCTTGCTCTTACCCATCTAACGACATCTTGTACTCCCAGTTCTCTTAAGGTATCTGTGTTGGGTATTCTATCGTGGAGTGTGGTACCCTTTATTGTTCGTAATATCTTCATCTCTGCTGTTCTCATTTTTCTCTTTGTTTGTGTTGGGTCTGCCCTTGTTTCTGCGGCATAGGTTAGTATGGGTCTGATACAGGTCTTGTAGATTCGCGTCTTACTTACTTTTACATTTAGGATATTTGCACCGGAGTGACCCACTGTTGGCCAACGTTCAGCACCTTCTTCTTCTTCTTAAAGTGCCATCTTAGGACACCAAACAATTGGTTTGAGTGCAGTTAAAGCATTCCCTTAAGTTTTTCAACCACCTTTCTTTCTCTCTATCTTTCCCTGCATAATCAATCTCTAGAATTCGTATCGTTGTTCCCACCGAAGTACTCTAATTTGCAGGCTTTTATGGTAGTCACCACCTTCTGTTCTTATATCTTTTGGAGGTGGAGGAGCTGGAGAACCTTTTTTTCTTTTTCATTGCAGTTCATCCTCAAGGGTGCTGGTGCTTGCACGAACCCGTTTTGTTTCTTTGCCGGTTCCTTTATTACAAAGAACAAAAGTTAATTCATTTCTGAATTGGCTTATTGTGAGAAGATTTTTCTTACGGTGGTTTCTTTCTATGAGATTTTTTTCTATAAATTATCCAAGCATTTATTACTGCAAGATCCAGTAAGTAAAAAAAAGCAAAAACCACTTTTTTTGATTTTATAGTTACATTGTTTCTACTCACAAAACTATCCATATGGTCTACACCTCCCATATGGACAAGTACTTCCATTTTTTTTTCTTGATTTCCTTTACATATCTGGAAACCTTAGTGACATGTGAAGCACCAGCGTAGGTGGATAATAGGGTTACCACTTTATTTTCCTACCGTGCCACACAACTCATGTCTACATCATATTTTTTCTTCGTAACTTCTTCGAGGCACTGATTTATTTTCTCTGGTAATTTATTATTTGGAATTCTGTTTTGTTGGACCGATGATAATGAGGTGTAGAAATTATCGAAGTAAATAATTCTTGGTACTCCCCGAAGCAAACGAACCACCACATATCCTGTAACACCAAATAACACGTATAATTTGAAACCCAATTTGTGGGGCTTATTGGGCAGATATGGTCGAGGAAGTGTCCGAGTTTTGTTTTTATGGAGTCTGTCTTGTTCTAAGGGTTTATGCAGATCATTATTATTGAAATGTAATGATAATTTAATTTTTTCAAATCTTTTCAATGGTATTGTCGAAGCATATCATATCCAAACTTTGGGGACCGGTGAAAATTTCTGCACTGACACTTATTTATGTCAGATTCAGTAAAATATGTAGATGAGACGGGGTATTATATAATACGTTTGTTTGTTTTACTTTGTAATAAAATGGATGAAACACCGGTATGGGGTTTCTAGTTGAGTTATCTCATAAGGAAAAGCAGCATTGTCCGTAACATATACCATGTTCTTTTTTTCTTCATATCAATTTTTGTTGTCGATGGAGTAACTGGGCAAATAATTAGATTGCTGATCAGTATCCTCCTCCTGAACAAGAGGAGGATAAGTGTCAAGAATTTCTTCTACCATATCAGCAACTACACTTTCCTCAGCTTCATTATCTTCGTCATTTTCTTTCTTCTTAGTTCATCAGCGTTGTTTTTCTCAATATCAGAATTTTTTCGTCATCAAGGGCATCTTCTGATAGTCAGTCGTCTTCCAATTGAGTCAAATAAGCTTACATCAAGGGGTTTTTAGAATAATAGCAAATAATAAAAATATTTTTCCCATACATTAAGAGATAACTGCGTAGTGATGTAAAATTCCATCGTGTGGAATTTTTTTTTAAATTAAAAGCAATTTTTTCAAAAATTGCTGTAAAAATAACAGACACACATGTGACACTTGCTTATTTTTGACAGCTATGTGAGGTATCCAGACACGATCAACTCAAAATGAGCTTGTTCTCTTATATAATTTTTGGGCGTTCAATTTTATGATGGAAATTTCTACCATCATGCAGAGAAGGATTAATGATCGACAAAATGAAATTCATAAGGACTTATGTAATTGGATATTATGAAATACAAATTGTAAAACCTGGAATTCCCGCAGATCTTCTTTGCTTAGAATGTTCGGCTTCTTCTTTTTTACAAGTAACTTTGGTTTCTTTCGATTGTGGTATCCACGGTTTATCCCAGATTTTGAAATTGCATACTTGTACAGGGGATTCTTTAAGAACGCCGCAATTTTCGGTGTCAACTTTACTGCCTTTTTCGCAATCTGATACGGTTATACGAGCTTTGATACGATACATTACACCGCTTACTACCTGAAAATATTTTAAGACATTATTTATTAGAAATATTTTGATAGAATTTGTTTATCTTAATCATAGACACAGTGATAGTGTTTCGCGTTTTAGATAACCTTCTCAAATGATTATTTCAATCATATTGTACCATAAAATAATACTGGTATGCTATGAACTTTTTGAAAATTATTTTTGGAAAGTTATCTTTCTTTATATCATATTTTCAGGTACTGATTTGATTATTCTGTTGATTTTTTTACCTTGCAAACTTCTTCAGATATAATAGATATAAAAAACATTTTTTTGCATCAAAACTATTTTTTATTAAAACTAAAAAAACGTACAGGTTCACTTATACATTTAGAGTTTCATCATGCTTAGTACAAACTCACAAAATAAACTGTTTCAACTTCTTGCGTCGCTTGTGTTTAATATTGTTAATTTCCTTCTGTAACATTCAGCAATCATGTTAACTTCCTTCTTCCTTGATAATATTTTTCCGTAGCCCTCATATCTTAATGGAATCTTCTGTTTTCTTCACTAAAAATCTTGAGATTTTCAGGAAATCGAGTTAACGTTTCATCTTCTATTCCAATTTTTTTTCCACAGCTTTCATACTTCGATGTGTCCTCCAATCAAAATCCTAAGATTTTCTGGGAAGTCTAAGTGTGATTTTAGAAAATCACGTCAACACTCCATCTTCTTTGAAAATGTTTTTCCGTAGCCTTCATTTCTTAATAAAATCTTTCTCTGTGTTCTCCACTGAAAACCTTGAGATTTTCAGGAAAGTCTATGTGATTTTCGTGATGATTTGCATTTATTTTAGGTCTCTTTTCTATTAAAATCAGTTGAAAATAGCATATTATTTTCATAGAAAAAAGCCCTAAAATCAAGGCTATACATAAAAAAACGTATAAAAAGGTCTAAGTGGTAAAAAGTAAGTAAATCAAGGCTATATATATATATATATATATATATATATATATATATATATATATATATATATATTTAAAGAAAAAACATAAAAAAGGTCTAAGTGGTAAAAAGTTGAAGAAAATTGATAAACATAATTATTTTGACAAGGTAGCACGTAAAAATTGACCTTTCGACCTTCTGATTTTCATAGAAAAGAGACCTAAAATCAAGGCTGTATATAAAAAAACGTATGAAAAGGTCTAAGTGGTAAAAAGTAAGTAAATCAAGGCTATATATATATATATATATATATATATATATATATATATATATATATATATATATATATATATATTTAAAGAAAAAACATAAAAAAAGGTATAAGTGGTACAAAGTTGAAGAAAATTGATCAACATAATTATTTTGACAAGGTAGCACGTAAAAATTGACCTTTCGACCTTCTGATTTTCATAGAAAAGAACCTAAAATCAAGGCTATATATAAAAAAATGTTTAAAAAAGTCTAAGTAGTAAAAAGTAAGTAAATCAAGGTTATATACATTCTTAAAAAACATACCAAAAGGTCTAAGTGGTAAAAAATTGAAGAAAATCGATAAACGTAATTATTTTGACAAGGTAGCAAGTAAAAATTGACCTTTCGACCTACCGATTTTCATAGAAAAGAGATCTAAAATCAAGGCTATATATATTTAAAAAAAACATAAAAAAGGTCTAAGTGGTAAAGAGTTGAAGAAAATTGATCAAACATAATTATTTTGACAAGGTAGCACGTAAAAATTGACCTTTCGATCTACCGATTTTCATAGAAAAAAGACCTAAAATCAAGGCTATGTATAAAAAAATGTTTAAAAAGGTCTCACTAGTAAAAAGTAAGAAAATCAAGACTTTATATATTAAAAAAACATATAAAAGGTCTAAATGGTAAAAAGTAAGTAAATCAAGGCTATATATATTTAAAAAAAACATAAAAAAGGTCTAAGTGGTAAAAAGTTGAAGAGAATTGATCAAACATAATTATTTTGACAAGGTAGCACGTAAAAATTGACCTTTCGACCTTCTGATTTTCATAGAAAAGAGACCTAAAATCAAGGCTGTATATTAAAAAATCTTTAAAAAGGTCTAAGTAGTAAAAAGTAAGTAAATCAAGGCTTTATATATTTAAAAACATATAAAAAGGTCTAAGTGGTAAAAAGTAAGTAAATCAAGGCTATATATATTTTAAAAAAACATACCAAAAGGTCTAAGTGGTAAAAAATTGAAGAAAATTGATAAACATAATTATTTTGACAAGGTAGCAAGTAAAAATTGACCTTTCGATCTACCGATTTTCATAGAAAAGAGATCTAAAATCAAGGCTATATATAAAAAAATGTTTAAAAAGGTCTCACTAGTAAAAAGTAAGTAAATCAAGGCTTTATATATTAAAAAAACATATAAAAGGTCTAAATGGTAAAAAGTAAGTAAATCAAGGCTATATATATTTAAAAAAAACATATAAAAAGGTCTAATTGATAAAAAAGTTGTAGAAAAAATTGATTTACACATTTTTTTGACACGATACCCTGAAATAATAAAAATTTGTTTATGTAGTTCCTTTTCGATGGTATATATATTCAAAATAATGCCATGAACAGCTCACGCGCAATACTCACTTGACTCGAAGCCTCCAAAACTTCCAGAACCTTGTATTTATTAGCATGAGATGAAACTTGATCCATATTAGTTAATCCATCCTTCAAATATAACTTGACCTGATCATCGTCCTTGGAAATTTGATTGATACCACCTGCAATACATTTTCGTAGTAAATCGTTCGGGAAATTATTAATATAATTTAGATACCTGTTAAGGTATCACGTTTTTGTCTGAAACGATAAACTTCTTCGTCGTTATCGCAAGTGATGTTCGTTTGTCTTCCTTGCGGTAACCAAGGTTGATCCCAAATTTTGAAATGACATTCTTTGATTGGAGCGTCTTTAAGTACACCACAAGTTGCCGGATCCGTGTCTTTTCCTTTTTCGCAATCCGATACTGTAACGTGGGCTTTAATGCGATAAAGAACTCCGCTAATTGTCTGGATTTAAAAAAAAATGTTGGTAAATTACTTTTACTGCTTAATCGCCGTTTTTCTTACTTGTTTTGTCGCTTCTATTATTTCAAGAATTTTATATTTGTTTGTATGCGGTGAAGTTTTATCTAAATTGGTTAAACCATCTTTCAAATATAAATTTATTTGAGGGTCGTTGGTAGATATCGGCACCATTCCACCTGTAGCGTACAACATATTATAGAAAAATCCATTTTAGATTTGTTTATTCGTATACGAGGGTGGTTCAAATATTAACCGGTAGACCAGGTTTTTAACCTGAGACTAAAACCAATAAACATGTTTTTTGGTATACGAGAAATTTTTGAGCCCTATTTTAAGAAAACAAAATTGTTCTGCACGCGAACGGCTAAGGAAAATTGGTATTTTGTCGATAACGTAGAAGAGGTTGGAAATTTCAAAGCAATGTATATGAAAAAAGTTGTAGAACGTGAAAATATGCACCAAAAATGTTTCTTTTACGAAATAATGATCTAAAATCAGATGTACGCTTCAACAACTCTGAATACTGTAAGACTTGTCGTGAAAATTCCAAATTAAACAAGATTTTGAAAGAAAATCGTTCAGCAATTGATATATACAGCTGGCAAGTACCGTCAAAAATGATTTCTTATTGTTATCCAAAGTTGAAATTTTTCTTTAGCCAAATTCAATCACATCTTTCTAAGCACGTTGTTGTTTAGTTAGTTTTTTTATCTGATCAATGTCTTTGCTATTGATGTAAAAATATCAAAATGCAGATTCCTGGCTCAAGGCCCAGACCTTCCTCTAGCAAAATATGCGTCTAAAAACGTGCGAAAACGTGAAGTTTTCATTAAACATTTTCCAAAAAACATTAGAATTCTTCTGATGAGGCTAGTAAGTCTATCTTATTGACTATATCTTCATCAATGCGAGAATCCGTATTTCAGAACCTGTTCTTTCTCGCAGTGACCTTCATTTTTTTTATTAATCCCTGGCCAGTTTGATTTTGAAATCCCTAGCGACGATTTCTCAAACGGTGAACGAGCCGCTCATATTTCATAAATCCTTCCTCCCACTTTTATGAAATGTATTTCAACTAATGTGGAACTAACAACAATTATTATGAGACTCTGATTTCAGTCCACTCAAATTACAAATCCACACAGTTACACCCCAACTAACGAACACTTCAAGAGCCACGTATCTCCAAAATGAACCATTTTTCGAAAAAACATCTAGATCCTATTTTTGTAAGAATTTTCACGTTCTAAATACTTGTTTCTATACATTTTATCGAAATTTTCAATCCCTTCCACGTTATTGACAAAAAATCATTAGTTTTCCTAGATAATTTCCGTCTTTTCACTCTTTTCCTACCCCTCCGGAAGCTATCAGACGTCTTATTCGTCTTATCACTCAACCATTCGCGCTTAAAGGCGGGTTCACACCAACGGGCACAGTCAGATCAGGTCACGGTACGGTAGATCCCGAGGCAGCGATCTTGACTAGACTGTCTCTGACCGTGACCTGATCTGACTGTGCCCGTTGGTGTGAATCCGCCTTAAAGGATTCTGCATTGTTTTCGAATCTCAATCTCTTTAAATGGACAAAATAAATAATAGTCGCATGGTGACTATAAGTTGGGTGTTTTGGCGTTTCTAAATCCAATTTGTTCAATGTTTACATCGTAAACCGAACTGTATACGGTCAGACGTTGTCTTGCAGCAATATCTCGCTACGGATTGCAATATCGCGTCGATTTGCTCGGTAGACCGGTTTCACCATGTTTTCCAAGAGGTTACTATAATACTGCGCGTTAACAGTTCGTTGTTCAATGAGAAAAATCAACCGCAATTACTCCTCTATCCAAGACGCGTGCGAACTTCCAAGCGTTCAAAATGCAAAAGTCTTGCACCCATCTGGGCGAAATTTTTCGGTAACCGAAAAGTTTATGAATTTTTTGCTGACTAGTATCTGAGTTAATGCTCAATTTCCGCTGATTTTACGCGCATGTGATGTGCCACGCAAAACGGATTAGAAATAAATATTGACTTGTGAATCGGTGCGTTGTCTTGGTGAAACAATGGTGTTTTCTTCGACATATAAGGCCGTTTTCCTTTATTTTTGCATTATCTCTCCCTTTTGAAGATTAGTCGGTGAACAATATTCCATGCGCATCCCAAAATAGTGAAGCCATAAGCTTCCCAGTTGACTGTTGTGTTTTTGGACGCTTCGGACGTTCTTCATCAGTTCACCAGGTGATGCTCGTTTTGATTCCGGAGTGGATTGATGGATCCATGTTTCCTAATCGAAATGTCATGAAATTTGACACATACTATTTTGAAAGTTGGTACTTCAAATGGATTTCACAGCGCCATCTATGTATCAGTCACACGACTTATTATATTTTAACAATTTTTTGTAGTGGCACCATCTATTTAGAGATTAAGACCGGTTGGTCCTTGTTCCGATCAGTTTACGATAAAAATCACAAGTCCATTTTGCGCAGCACAGCGCCTGTAGACGCTCATGTCTCGACTGTTCTCTAACAAAAAAGTCTAACATCCAATGCAGCCACATTAAATTTTTCGCGCGTTTATTCAAAAATTCCTGTTTATATTTGAACCACGCTCGTATTTTGAGAATATACACACCGAGTGTTTTACTTCTCTTATCCTGTGTTGTTTTATGCTTCCAAACTTCGTCTGTATTACAATGATACTTATCAATTGTAGATTCATATATATTTCCTTCGTTAACAGTCATAAAGACGCTACATTCTACTACTGTACGATCTCTTTCGAGTAGAAGCTGCAGTTTGTAGTGCAGCCCGTTCAAACGTACATTTGACGAACCGACTAGGACGTAATTATGGTAGTCGAGGATTTTGGATGCTATCCAAGCAAGATCATCTAAAATTTGTGGATCATTCTACAAAATAATAACATATTTTGAACTTCATCAATACAAGTAAGGCAAAAAAACAGAGTTAAAATGTTTCTGCACCATTGATAGTCCTTGACCATCAAGTTTCAATACTCTTTAGATAACCTAGAAAGTTTTCTGTATCAAATTTACTAGGACATACGGAATTCCAGAGGATTTTTGGCATAGCTCGAATACACACGGATCAAATCAAAAGAAATTAAAGAAATAGTCAAGTTTAGCTGTCGAATAGTTCCTGCAGAAACTGCTCTAAGTGGGATTAAGCTAGAGCATCGGTCGTGGCCGACTTTTCCCTATGTTCTAAGCTGTCCAAGTTTCTATTCAACTCTGGATCGTCTCTAAGTCGACTTGCTCTGTTCTGTATTTAGTCGAGCTTCCTCATGGTATGCTTGGTGGGCCGAGCTCCAAATGTATGAGTTTGTTTCGGCGCTGAGGTCATTTATTTTTTTTATAGTTAAACTTGAAAAGGTCCAGAATGAACACCAGAAAAATGGCGTTACGTCATTGTTAATACATGTAGCGACATCTGTTCGATAAAAGCCAAACACCGATTGGCACCGCCATTTTTATTCGAACTTCCGATCTCCGTGGTGGAAATTCACCACTTCGACCAGTTGCGTCGTTAAGGCGAAGGTATTGTACGAGGGACCAAACGGTTTATCGAAAAAAATATGTTATACGGGGCGTATCAAAAAAAAAATTAACTTTTGTGTCAGGTTTCAGTCACAACTGAGTCTGCTCTGAGTACAGAGACATTTTACCAATCAGTTGGTGACTTCAATCACTTTTGGGCTTGGTTTCTTTTCTATTGCTCCATGTGTATTGGGCTTTAGGTATAAGTAGGTCAAATGTATCAGGTATATAAACGTATCAAACTTCAGATTTAAATCGTTACAAATAAAACAATGTTCACACTTTATATTAGATGAGAAGCTATGGTAGGAATGTACGATTAACAATTTCTGGTATACATTGGTTACAAAAGACACACGAAGCTTTGTATCAAGAGGAAAACAATTACCTCAAGTTCATTAGACCTCTTTCTTCTACTATTGTTGTGATGTTTGTGTTTCTTCTTGTGGTCATCTGATTCGGATGAATCAGAAGATTCACTCGATTCACTATGTTTATAAGATTTTCTCGATTCTCTCGATTTACTAGATTTACTTGAATCGCTCGATTTATTCGATTCGTCAGAGTCATTAGAGCTATGTTTGTCTTTTATCGGCTCTTAAATAACGACAAGATATTTTAGTTAATAGTAAAAAAAATACGTTACATGCTGTTAGTATAAAATATCGCCCCCATGCGTATGTTTTATTTATTTCGAATTTAAAGTGAAACGAAGGGAATGGAAAAGATTGTTTTGAAAAATAAATAACTTACAGAAGAAATCTTAACGATGATTATGGAGATAAAAATGCTTGAATAGAAGAAATTGGAGGTAAGTTTTCGAATAATTGGTTTCGCTAGCAAGCTCAAAAATTTATTAAAATTATTCAACGATCAGGTAAGTTGGAGACCCTTAAGGAAAAGTTTATAGAAATTGTCATAAGATTTAAAGATTGTTTGGAAATTATCTTGATAGGTTGAGAAAAAGTTTTATACGTAGAAAAAATATTTCAATCGATGGCTCCATCATTTCTTTTCTAATATTTGTTTGGACTAACCATTCATATACAATAAACTTGGCAACGCTTCAACTTATGGGTGATTACCCAGAAAAATAATTACAAGTTATTGATGGTTATCAATAATAAAATCACGAGATTTCGTTTAGCTCATAGTTCATAGGGATCTTTTGAGCACATAGGCCCGCTGTGCCCCGTTTGACGTTACCAGATTCAACGAGATTTTGTATATCATATTTTATGTCTGATATTGGGACTTCTGGTTTAAATTCAGTCACAACTTTCCTTGTTCTTTTTGTTTATACCACTCATCTTCGGCTTAAGTCCTTTGAGAAGCCGACCAGGCGCTTTGACTTGAACCCTTTGATGTCGTTAAGTGTCTGAACCGCACTAGTGGCACTCCGGATCGTCTATGAAGCCCACGATGTGAAGACGGAGTCGTGGATGACCACGTCCGATCACTAGTCGGATTCCGCGCCTATTGAAGCATTTGTTAAGTGTGAAACGCACAACGTCCATATATTTATGGCTTTGCTTGTCATTGGCCACGTGTGTCTATCCATCTCTACCGAACCCGACATGTCAGCAGACATGGATTCTGGGCCCATCCCATTTCGCCGATTCCAGTCTAGCGGGTGAGTCCATCTTTGTTGCCTGACTGACAGGGCACCTAAACGATCTGGATCTTGCAGCCATCACTCACCAGATTTTGTAGGACTTCCTTGCACTCCAGCACTAGCCTAGAGCACCCTTTTTCGACCGTAATGGCCTGTATGGCAGCTCTTCTATCTGACCAGATTGAGATTACGAGACCGTTGCAGCTAATACCTCGGCTTGAAGGATGGCAGCGTATTCCCCAAGCGAAAACGATTCGCTTATTTAAGGGTGTCCTCCGTAGAATTCTGCTCCGGCCAAGCCATCCCCGTGAACCGGATGGCTCCATTATCAGTATACAGTCACCGATCCACTGCCTCCAAAATCTTATTATTGTAGGGTTGTGGGCGCCATTTGGTCGCTGCCCATCGAAATGATTGGGCATTCATCTGTTGATTGCATCCAGATTTTTGCATGACCAGCCTGCAGTTCTTTATATGCTGTCCTCATGACTTGTATCGTTAGATCCAAGGGTGGGAGATTCGGTGAGACTTCAAGTGCCCTAGTTGGCGCCGTACTGAGATACTGACAGGGCCACCACACGATGGCCTCGTACGTGAGACTATTGAAGTATAAATCCGATGGAGGATCTTAGGTTGGCTTTTTTTATTTTGTTGTTCAAGTTATCCCTTCGGACTAGCACCACATGTCCACCAGTCTTTGTTTAGCTGTAACAACAGCTTGCAACGTAGTAAATAATTTTTAAAGAAATGTTGTTTTGATTTATTTATAAACTCGTAACTGATTTTGGTTTATGAATAGAGGCGCAATTAGATAAATATAATAAAAAACACGCCCTAAAAGCCCTTTTTAGTTGTAAGCATCAAAAAAATCATTAATATGATAATTTTTTTAAGCAAAGCTGTAACTATTTTGTTTAAATGAAACGTCAAAAAGTTTCGTAGCCGATTTTCCATTATTGTGATTCGAGTTTTTATTATTCGATAGTTAATAAAGCCCTGTTGTTAATCGATAAAATTGTATCAATGTAATTTAATTATTATACGATATACAATTATTGTTTGTTAGTAGATTAAAATTATCATTCATTTATCTGCGGGTTACCTCTATCATCACTGTCTCGATGATTGTGTTTATGTTTGTGATGATGTTCACAGCTTTCGCTGCTTTCGTCGTACTTGTGTTTATGGCTATGACTACTATCATCATCACTATCATCATTATGTCTCTTTTTATCATTACTATAAAAATAATTCGCAATAATGGGACGAAATATTAAACATTATAAACGAATTAACTTATTGTTTAAATTATTTTTCAGTTTTATTATTACAACATAGAGACAAAATGTTTTGTTTTAATCAATGAAACTCTTTGCTAGATAAAATTTTCGTTAAATTCAAAAAAAATTGGCTCGAGATCAAAAACTAAGAAATTTTTGTTGTGTGTTGCTACCATATACGAGGTCCGGCTATTAAATAACGAGACTGCGTCTAGAGGGCGCCCTAAACGAGTGGGATAAAAAACAAATAATGCGTTGGGTGTCTAGATATCTTGTCTATGCACGTTCCAAAACACGTTTTCGTCACTATTATAGTATTTGTGCAGTAGCGGTTTGAACCGAACGTGTCTTTTTCTCACCATGTGTGACGAAAAACAAATTTCTCGTTAAATTGAAAAAAAAACTCCGACTGAGTGCTATGAATTGTTACAAGAGGCTTATGGGGACAATTCTCTATCTCGTGCGCGTGTTTTTGAGATGTGTAAGCGTTTTAGTGAGGGCCGAGAGACCACTGAAGATGACCAAGAGCCCAAGTCGCCCTGTAACTGTTTCAACTTTGGAAACAGTGAACAAAATCAACCAAATTGGGCATGCAGATCGTGTGGAATGAGTATGTAGATGATTGCCGAGGCTGTAAAAAGATCAGAGCCGAAGGAAGCGGTAAAGCAAAAAACGGCAGAGCTCCTAAAGGCACTCGCCAAAGAAGACTTCCGGCACTGCTTCGATCAATGGAAAAAACGTATGGAAAAGTGTGTGTCGAGAGGAGGGGAGTATATATAAGTCTCAATGTGCTAGCTCTATTATGCACAAAGATGTTCAATTTACCGCTAATACCTGCAAAGCCGAAAAATGCCGGATTATTAAAAATGGCCGCCCCTCTCAGGAGGAGGTAGATAAAAAAAAGGTGGCAAAAATTATTATCTATAAAAATGATCTGTACAATTTTTGTCGTACGTTGCGTGGTTCGAGAGATATTCGATAAAACGTATTTTTGAAAATGGCGGCTGAAGCGGGCGCAGCCATGACACCCCTGAACATATTCCAAAAAAATAGGTTCTCTAGAATTTTGTAGTTTCATCAATATGATTGTTGCTTAAGTAAAACAATGTGGCGGAAGTTGCTCTAATGAAAATTGTATCAAATTTAGAAAAATTATTATAAAAATGGGAATATTTATATTTCTTATGTGGTTCAGATTAGTTATAACCAGAGGATACAAGTTGCGTTCAATTTTTTATTGTTTATGTATATATAAATAAAAACAAGTCAGTCTCTCAGTTGTAATGTCTGGCAACATCGCATTTTTCAAACATTTCGTAATAAAAAGGTTTAAATTACTAAACAAACCACACAGGAACTTGTGGCAAAAGCATTTGTTTACCCCACGGTGGACATTTTTAAATAAGCGTCAGCTGATTTAGACAATTCGTTAGGTTGTATGTACAATGGTGAATTAAAAATGATTGGCATATTGGAATTTCCAAAAAATATCAAAAAATTTAAGTAATGATGGAATTTTTTCAAAAAATAGGACAAAAAAATTGAATTTCGTCATAAATAACTAAACAAACCATACAGAAACTTGTGGCAAAAGCATTTGTTTACCCCACGGTGGACATTTTTAAATAAGCGTCAGCTGATTTAGACAATTTGTTGGGTTGTACAATGGCGAATTAAAAATGATTGGCATATTGAAATTTCCGAAAAATATCGAAAAATTCAAGTAACGATGGAATTTTTTCAAAAAATAGGACAAAAAAATTGAATTCAATCATAAATAACTAAACAAACCATACAGAAACTTGTGGCAAAAGCATTTGTTTACCCCACGGTGGACATTTTTAAATAAGCGTCAGCTGATTTAGACAATTTGTTGGGTTGTACAATGGCGAATTAAAAATGATTGGCATATTGAAATTTCCGAAAAATATCGAAAAATTCAAGTAACGATGGAATTTTTTCAAAAAATAGGACAAAAAAATTGAATTCAATCATAAATAACTAAACAAACCATACAGAAACTTGTGGCAAAAGCATTTGTTTACCCCACGGTGGACATTTTTAAATAAGCGTCAGCTGATTTAGACAATTTGTTGGGTTGTACAATGGCGAATTAAAAATGATTGGCATATTGAAATTTCCGAAAAATATCAAAAAATTTAAGTAACGATGGAATTTTTTCAAAAAATAGGACAAAAAAATTTAATTCAGTTATAAATAACTAAACAAACCATACAGAAACTTGTGGCAAAAGCATTTGTTTACCCCACGGTGGACATTTTTAAATAAGCGTCAGCTGATTTAGACAATTCGTTAGGTTGTATGTACAATGGTGAATTAAAAATGATTGACATATTGGAATTTCCAAAAAATATCAAAAAATTTAAGTAACGATGGAATTTTTTCAAAAAATAAGACAAAAAAATTGAATTTCGTCATAAATAACTAAACAAACCATACAGAAACTTGTGGCAAAAGCATTTGTTTACCCCACGGTGGACATTTTTAAATAAGCGTCAGCTGATTTAAACAATTCGTTAGGTTGTATGTACAATGGTGAATTAAAAATGATTGGCATATTGGAATTTCCGAAAAATATCAAAAAATTTAAGTAACGATGGAATTTTTTCAAAAAATAGGACAAAAAAATTGAATTTCGTCATAAATAACTAAACAAACCATACAGAAACTTGTGGCAAAAGCATTTGTTTACCCCACGGTGGACATTTTTAAATAAGCGTCAGCTGATTTAGACAATTCGTTAGGTTGTATGTACAATGGTGAATTAAAAATGATTGGCATATTGGAATTTCCAAAAAATATCAAAAAATTTAAGTAACGATGGAATTTTTTCAAAAAATAGGACAAAAAAAATGAATTTCGTCATAAATAACTAAACAAACCATACAGAAACTTGTGGCAAAAGCATTTGTTTACCCCACGGTGGACATTTTTAAATAAGCGTCAGCTGATTTAGACAATTCGTTAGGTTGTATGTACAATGGTGAATTAAAAATGATTGGCATATTGAAATTTCCGAAAAATATCAAAAAATTTAAGTAACGATGGAATTTTTTCAAAAAATAGGACAAAAAAATTGAATTTCGTCATAAATAACTAAACAAACCATACAGAAACTTGTGGCAAAAGCATTTGTTTACCCCACGGTGGACATTTTTAAATAAGCGTCAGCTGATTTAGACAATTCGTTAGGTTGTATGTACAATGGTGAATTAAAAATGATTGGCATATTGGAATTTCCAAAAAATATCGAAAAATTCAAGTAACGATGGAATTTTTTCAAAAAATAGGACAAAAAAATTGAATTTCGTCATAAATAACTAAACAAACCATACAGAAACTTGTGGCAAAAGCATTTGTTTACCCCACGGTGGACATTTTTAAATAAGCG
Source organism: Diorhabda sublineata (assembly GCF_026230105.1). Taxonomy (NCBI): domain Eukaryota; kingdom Metazoa; phylum Arthropoda; class Insecta; order Coleoptera; family Chrysomelidae; genus Diorhabda; species Diorhabda sublineata. The sequence goes on from NC_079480.1 coordinate 2,913,672, forward strand.
TCAGCTGATTTAGACAATTCGTTAGGTTGTATGTACAATGGTGAATTAAAAATGATTGGCATATTGGAATTTCCAAAAAATATCAAAAAATTTAAGTAACGATGGAATTTTTTCAAAAAATAGGACAAAAAAATTGAATTCAGTTATAAATAACTAAACAAACCATACAGAAACTTGTGGCAAAAGCATTTGTTTACCCCGCGGTGGACATTTTTAGTTACATTAAAATTCTATCTACTAGAGATAAAAAGAAACTCAGAAACCAAATAACCAACACAGTTCTGTTGATTATTATACACTCTCAATCTTCTAATAGTTATTGCATGCGATGTTGCCAATTTAGACATAAAAGTTCATTATAATCTTTTTTCTTATCCCATATTTACACCAACCTTTCGTCAGATTCACTACTGCTCGATGAAGAATCACTATCAGAATCTCTATAGTGTCTTTTAAATACATTGTGTTCGTTTTCTTTATCTTCTACAATATCTCTGACTCTTCTCTTTTGTAATATCACCTCCGGACCGTACCCGATGTTGGAATATACAGGATGGATACTGTTTACCCAATTTCGCTGTATTTGAAAATTGTTGATCATAAGAAAATATAGTAAATAATGGTAAATATTCGACATTAATGAATAATTTAAAAGTTTTTGTCATAAAACCAGTTTTACCCTTGAAATTTTTCAACAAACATTTTTAAATTAATAAATGACAGTATTTTGATAATTTGGTCCATTTATTATTTGCCGAGACTTATTTAGAGCTTTTAACAACGTCACCTACCTTGAAATTCTGAATTTACGATGACAGTTAAATATTTAGGACATCATAAGTTAGCTTTCGAGTAAATACATTAAAATTTCATGGTTACGATTAGTTCCATATTAGAAATGGAATACCAAAACATTTAATGTTCATTTACATTAATTACAGTGTTGTCAATATAAATTAAAATAATAAAAATCGATTAATCACTAAATTTAAGTGAACTTACCCCATTATAAGTTGTTTGGGGTTGTTCAATTTCAAAATCAGAAAGAATCTGAGACTCCAAATCACTCAAGTCAACTTCTCTCGGTGGACTTTTCGTCGTTGTGTAAAAACCGGCATTATAAACAAATTCTTGATTATTTGTACAATTATTTTTAATAATCTGTGTGAATCTTTCCCAGGATTTTTCCCAAAATTGTACTTCACAAATAAAACTGTCTCGAGACCGATCAATTGGACAAGAAGGAGAGTCGATAGTTTTCGGGCAGACAGTAGGAGCTACTTCAACTAATAGAGTATATTTAATACCGGATACAACCTGTATGTTAATCGAATTAGATAATTAAAAGGAGATTCCAGTTAAACTTACCTGTTGTTGTACCCTTAAAACTTTCAGAGCCGTATGCTTTTGACTTCTTTCTGATTCGATATGCCTCAACGCGGTGTTTATCAGATCAGCGACGCCGTAGGCATTTGGATTTATATCTATTGGACAACCTAAGCACGGTACAGTCTTCTTTGGACTCTCTTCACTAATTTCAATATGCTTCGAATAGATAATTTTCAATAAGTAATTGAATAAACTAAATAATGAGCGGGTCACAATGATCGCATGAATGATTGTTCAAAGTAGACTTACGAGTTCAGGTTCTTCGGCATTTTTGATCGTCTTTGGGGTAACCACGTCAATAGCTTTTGGTTCCCCAACAAAATCCTGTTCAACTTTTGGTTCTTCAACAGTACGTGGTACATCTTTAGGTTCCTTTATAGTTTTCTGTTGTTCCGATACTGGATTTCCAATAAATGTAGGAATGATATTTTTTTGTTGTTCTAAATATATTGATTCGATTGGAGCACAAATTGCACCTGCTATGTGCCATAATGACTCCCCCACTATCTTACGGAAAATACTTTCACATTTTAAAGTGCCTCCTTGACATGGGTAATCACAGGTGGCTTCTACTTGGAAAGTTGCGTCTAATTTATCACCCTAACGATAAAAATTGATTTAGGGAAATATGAATACAAATATTGAAATGTAGAAGATTAGTTTTGGAACGAAAAAAATATTTCAAAAATCCTCACGGTCAAACAATCATTAAAAATATAATCAATCAAGTTAAAACAAATTTTATTTTAAAAATAATAAAAGATAACATTCTGCAATTAGTTTAAAACTATAGCTTAGCATCTATTTCACCCCAAAACAGGTTCTTTACGTTGGTATTTCGAGTTTTTACAAATAAATTTGAAATTAACCGCGAAAAAGGCCAAGACTGTCATGGCGTCTTGAATGACGTCATACCTCGCAATACATCTGTTTGTTTATGACAATCAATTGTGTTTTTTAATAATTAAGGAATTCCTCGTATTATAAATACTGTATAGCGTCCCAATGTGAAAGTACAACGATAAAAACACCAGACGTACCAAACAATAAAGAAATGGTTAAAAATGCCAAGAACTAATTCCACAAATTATTTCTGTTAAGATTATTTTGATCTAAGTATCAAACAAAACTTGATATATCTATTTATAAATGTACAAAATCTACTATAAGATACCACACATAACATTTATAAAATGTTATGACTTAATTAAGTTAAAGTTATTGAAACTTTGTATTCCCTAACCTCAAAATGAGTTAATAATTTTCATTCCACAGTGGGTAAATGCGACTCTCTGACTGGTAACTGCTAATTCAATAAGACTTTGTTTGTTTTTCACATAATACTTACATTTAAGTTTTAAAACTGCGGACTTTCGGTTAACAAAAGGATGTGTTCAATGCAAAATATTTGTCAAGCATAACTGCGTCAATTTTGGGCAAATTACTGCAGTTTGCTTTGTTAAATCCTGATTCAATGGCATATTATACCTGTCTTTCAGGATTAAACTAAAATCGGATTTTATTAATTTAACAATAATTGCTGAAAACTCGAAATAACCTGGCCTACAACATGGCGTGTCGCGAGGTATGACGTCACGCCTGATTGACGTTTAATGTCACGTGATTAAACGCCTCATTTTGTCGATTTTATTTTCCAAAAATATTATTAATCTTTTATCATTTTTGTAGAAAAGTTGTTTTTTTATTTACTAATTATCGTGGTTAATCATTAGAAACTAAAAGCCATTCGATTGTTTTGTCGTTTTGTCTCTTTCATTTTATATTGCTACACTTTCTTTTCGTCAAGACACCACCTCTGACCGCCCCTAATTTATTTTTTCTAATACACTTTTTGATATATTATTCCAAGACGTTTGTAGAGTCTTCCAAAGATCATCCAAAGAAGTTGGATTCAAATTTTCTTCAACATTCCGATTCAATTCATCCCAAAATAATTCTACTGGATTTAGATCCGGAGATTGTGGAGGCCAATTCATTATTTCTAGCTCACCACTATCTTGTTTATTTTTTAAATAGTTGAGACAAAGCTTAAATGTGTGCTTTCTGTCATATCTTGCTTAAACATATTAGAACCCCTACCTTGCCGTTTCAAGAGGGCAAAATTTACTTAATTTATTCCCTTGATTTATCATTTTCTTGAATTAAATCTATTTTCATATTGTACTGAAATTATTTTTTTATTGAATTATATTTAACTTAAATTTTCTTCTCACTTTCTTGCTTAACACCCCTTCATAAAAAGTACAGACATATTATGGCTTCGATAGTACCTACTACAGGGCTAGAAAGATAAAAATGAAAATTGTAAACAGGGAGGGATTACTGACCCCTCAAATCTCTTCAGAATCCACTGGCTCATGTTGGGGAGAGGTATTTTTTGGAAGAAACAGGATCAAAATTCACTCTGAACAAAAAAATATTGCTAAACATTGACCAAGTATGAAAACATTTATACATTCTAAATAGCTTTACCTCAAAAACTGTTGGATCTACAGAGACGGTTTTGGCCTCAAATTATAGCAAATTTAGTCTACTTTAAAAATGCGTCACGTAGGTATTGTCAAAAAACTAGTCCTTCAGGGTTAAAATTGCCAAAAACTGAAGTAAAGTCGAAAATTTTACGGTTTTTTCGATTTTTGAAAAGGTTCGATGTCACAAACTTGGATTATTCATTGGGCCAACATCACAAACAAGTGGACTGGACTGTATATACACGGCCAATCGGACGTATCACATAAGGGCGTTTTTAATATGTAACGGTAACCAATTCTGTGCAGGATTCCTTTAATTCTGTAGATCCCCTAATCCAGCAAATGAAAAGCACCCCCACACCATCATAGAGCCATGTTAAACAGTTGGAGTTATAGCATCGGGGTGCATTTATCATCGACGAACATAAACTGTTCGCTTTAGCCCAAACTTTTCGAATTTGGACTCATCATTCTACAGGACTTGATTCCAGTTTTCTACTGTTCAATCTTTATATGCAAGGGCCTATTCTAATCTTGTTTTTTTTAAGTTTCCGCGTCGCAAGAGTGGTTTCTTTACTGATATCTGTTTATCGTAACTTTCATTGAACCGCATTTGAATTTCAGGTTCTGTAAGCTTCCTTTCCATTTTGAACATGATGATAAGGGACTCATCCTCTGCTTTAGAAGTTACACGGAGCTTCCCACTGCGTTTTCTGTCCTGATTTGTTGTAAAAGAAAAATATAAAGCCATCAACTTGGTTATTTCAATTTTTCACATAAATTTTAAGGTTATGTGGAAAAAGTTGTACCTTTAACTTTACCATTTAACTTTTTTCCCTTCTCTTCCCCGTACACTCAATTATTTTTTCTTTCATTTTTATTATTTTCTCTTATTTTTCCAATACTCATCCTACTATTATCAAAAATTATCGACCCTGGTCTATAATGTTAAAGTACTGACAGATTCATCAATTTGACCTTGCTCCCGCCAAGTGAAATTTATTGTAAATCTGCTTTCATCTTCCAAACAACCAGATTTATATTAATTATTATGATATAATTGATAGAATTAAAATTTGGAAAGCTTTAAAAAAGGTTAAAAGCTATATATCCTATATTCACAGTTGGTATGGGAAAAAACGTCTTTACGATACGAGGCCGACAGTATTCATTTTTTTTTCTCTCGTTCGAGACACTTGATCTATACTGCGCATGCTTGAGAATGCGCAGGCCTGAGCTGGAATCTCGGAGGATAGAGAAAGAGTTATCATTCTGTCTTCCTTAGTTTCTATAAGTGGAAGTTAATTATTTTCCCACTACTCATATTTTAGAGATGTTTCAATGCGCAGTATAGTTTTTTCCCATAAGAACTGTCCACAAATTTATATCGAACTTTCGATTTTGATATGATTTATTCGTGGTGTTACACTCACTCATTTCATATTCTAACAATCCCAGCACTGGCCAATGTCAAATCTATTGAATTGAATATAATTTAAAACTTAAATTTATTTTTTGCTATTTGGTAACCAATAAATATACAACAATTTATTTCCAAACAGTTAAAATATTATCAATAGAAATGTGAGCTCTCAAATTTTACAAAACATTTTACGAAAAAGATTTATTTCTTGCCACTTTAAGATATTATTTTATATGTTAAAATTATCTTAAATTACCTTATTGGAATTTTTATATATTTGAATTAATTGATATTCAGTATTAAATTGAAAATCATTTCTGAATAGCAATAAAAATAGTTGTAAATACTAAAGTTCAAAAATTTTCTTTATACAAAGGCTAACATATTGAATATTTTAGTATTGATTAAATTTTTTCTTCTTCCAATTGTTAGAAAAATAAATATTAATCTGTATTAAATAAAACTAGACCGTTCTTCAACTGATTTTTGGCTAAAATCCACGACTAAGTTGAAAATTCTGAAAGTATTAGTGATATTCATACTAAACACACTGTTTAATAGGCCGGGCACTGGATGTAGTTGAGTAAGCAAAATGTGAGGAGTGTATGGTTTTGAACTCAGAAAAGCATGCAGATTATGATTCTGAATGTTGCCAGATGTATTAGTTCATTTACACATTCGCAAAGAAGGCTGGAGGAAAAGGGAAAAGGACCAGCACAGCTGCAAGCAACATATCATTTCATATTATTTAGGGTCTCCGGTAAAAGTTGTATAGTTGCCAGTCCTCACATTTTGCATACTCAACTCCATTCAGCACCTATACTATAACCAATCTAACCCAGGTTTCTATGAATAGGTTATTTTTAAGGGCCAAAAAAGGAAAGGGAGTGGAGGCATTAACCAATCTGAGGCTAGTTTCTCTGACTTATTTCTTAGGGCCAAAAGAGAAAAAAACTCAGGAACCTTAGGTTTGAAAGGAGTCATTGATATTGAATTTTCTATAAACAAGTAGCCAAGTAACCACTTTCCTAAAGTAATATCTATGTTGTATTATTATTTTTGTGAAATTTATATGTTTATTATATGAAATATATAATCATGAAAAAATGAAAATCATATAAAAATTTATGGAAAAAAACTATCCAAGGATAAATTTAAAAAAAAATAATTAGCTTCATATTTACTGGTATTTCCCTGTTACTTTTTATGTTACTCAGCTTTAGAAAACTAGAGACATAAGAATTTGAATAATGATAGAAAATATTTATCAAGTTTCTGGCTACTGTGCAATAAGTGTAAATATAAATTCAACTTTATCTTTACACAAAACGAGAATTATCGCCGTTTTTTGGTTTTGGCGAAACTCAAATTGTTTATTTTATTTGGGTTTTAAAAATTTGCCTGTTAATATTATTATAAACACAGTTGTATATACATATTCCGTAATCAGTTATTGAAAATGGCGTTAATATAAGCTTTAGAGGTTAAAATGTTAAGGAATTTATGATAAAAGAGAAATAAACTGATATCTTTAATATGGATAAGTGCCTATAAATGATATTTGATGCGCAAACATCGCAAATTACATATAAATTCAATATGAAACAAAGAATAATGATCCAAACAATTTCCTCATACCTATGGGATATTATAAAAACATACCTCGACATTCTTCTGTAAAATTTTAGCTGATTTATAGGAAAAATTAGGATTTCGTTCATTCAAATATTTCAAAATGCTAGACGAAACTTGGGTATCCACATCAAAGTCTAAGACATCCCCTTGTAAACTTCCCAATATGCAAGACAGAAGGAGAAAAATTTGATTCAATCTCATCATTTTAAAATAATGTTAACACTTCGACCACTTAAGATCGACTGATGAAATAACCGTTCCTGAAAATCAATTGCTAACTTCAACAGTTCTGATTCACAACATGAAAACATATCTGTTGTTATAAACAAGGTGATAACCTTTGCTTTGTCTCTAATACACTTATCCGTAATAAAACTGGACATAAAACAATATGTGACTTATAAATGTATTTTTTCACTCTCAATATATACATAAATAGAATCTTACTCATAAAATTGGTGAAATCACAGAAATTTCTTTGAACTTGGTCTATTATTGTCAATTTATCTGCAACGAGAGAATCACTTTTCAATTCATCAATTAGCAATGACTTAGTTAATTGCTTTTTATGATATAATTGTAATATTTTGTTGTTATGAAAATTAAAAACTTTGGTTACTTGTTGACATATCCAAGTTATGAAGGATATTTATAAAACTTAGACCAGATTTTCCTGTGTTGCCATGCTTATGATGTCATAAATTACACGTTACCTCACTTTAACATAACAACATGTAGACAACATAATAATAAATAATATGTAAACTCCACTTTATAAGGTGAGTAAAATGTGAATAGTTTCTCAAGTTTGAAAAAACTTATGAATACAAGATAAAAAGCGGACTCAAAAAAATTAAATCGAATCAGTATATCAACTCAATAAAATGAAGAAATATTAACCGTACATAATATGACCATTGTTCTCAATATCACCAAGTTAAAAGCTTTCATAGGATGGTTAACTCGAAATGTCCTTACCTATTATACCAGTTTTGTGAAATTTTGGAAAATCGGCAGTACAACAACGAATTCCGTGAACTGACAACGCTGCTTATGATTATGGTAAAAAAAGATAGCAACAAAATTAAAATGTAAAATAAAATATTGACTGTATGTTCATTTTTTAAAAAGTAGATTAATAGAAGAATGCAATATCTCAAGGAATAAGGTGAATAAAGCTTCATTTAATTGAAAACTAAAAATTGTCGTGCGACATCTATTAATTAAAGAAGAAATAAATCAGTATTGTATGTATTTCTTCTATGTATATTCATTCTACTTACTATTTTCGTTAGTAGATGACCCTACTAGCTCACATAACCTTCCAAAGTAATTTGATTAACAAATATTTTAAATCAGCGTTATTACCTGTCAAATTATTCAGTTCAACTGTTTTAGTTTTTGTACATTTCACTCATTCTGCCTTTCGCTTACATAAATTTTTTGTGTCGTTTCCATTTCACATTTCGGGAAACCACTAAATTATGGGTCTTATTGTCCATTAAGGTACGTATTAGAACTTTATATATCAAATAAGTTTTATTTTCTCGTCATGATAAATAAATAATTGTTGACATATAAAAGATAAATAATATAACAGATCTAGAAAAATTAATGTTAGACTAATTAGTTCTTCAATTTTCTTGGTAATGATATTTTTGTTGTATTTAATTTTGTAAATATATGACATTAAAGTGAAGTTTTAAATAGACGTAAAACTATTGGTTATTATTTATATTTTATTGTTATATTTTTGGATTTAATGAAATGTGGAATTTATCTATATTTCTATAAAATTAACCGATGATAAAGTTTTATTTTGATATAATCTGTAAATGAACTTATTTCAATACTCAAAATGAACTATACACGGAATTATTCTTTCCCCTAGTTACGCTTATGTGGAAAGGTGGTCAAAGTCTAAATTTTTTATTCAAATGCCAATTTTTGTTAATTATTAAGAAAGTATCTTAGAAATTGTGTAATAAACATCCTTGGACGTTATAAATATAACCTTAATTAATTTAATTGATATATTAATTACGTGATATAATATTTTAGAGCCGCATAATAAACCAGGCCTAATAATTTGAAGAGAAGTAATAACAACTGATTCCGAAGGTCAGATATTAGATTAGCGAAGTTGTTTAGTAAAGTGGGGATAATATATTGGTGGAATAGCTACTATCAAAATCGAATATCAGCAGCCTAAACATTTGGCTACTAGCGTAAACCCAGCTAATATTGCCTTGCCGTATCCGGCGAACGGAGATAGCGTATAGCAACAAGGAAGTAAATATTGTCGCGCGCGCATAGTTAACAAGTGAGCGTTGAGTGCGCATATCATCAGAGAAAAGACCAACAGTCGTTTTGTTTTCTTACGAACGTGAGTGTCTATCTTGTGTTAGAAGTGGTTTCAGTGCGAAATTTTTTTTCTGCTGTTCGCGCCGAATGACATTTCAATTTTAAAATACAATATGGCCGCCGATTCGGGAATGGATACTTGCCCCTCGCCTGAAATCGCTGATTCTAGAAAAAGACCTCTGGACGGGGACGCGGAAAACGGAGATAACAAACGATCACATTTTAGTTCGGGTAAGTCTCCAATAAGATCATTATGTTTTAATTCTATTTTCGATTATTTCCTTTATTGTTAACTTTGTCCGTCCTCGCTATGACGTACGCAACTGTCATTGTTTCAATGTCAAATTGATCGTAATTAACCCAGTAAAGAGCTGGGTAACGTCGAAGGTTGTTTGACGTTCTAATTAACGGAAGGCCTAGTGACTGACTGACGGTGACTAAGTTTCGCACCATCAGCTGGTATATAGTCGATCTGTAGGTGTGGAAAAAATGTTTTGTTATTGTAGCCTCGAAAATATTGGCAATACATAATTAGGTCACGCTGTTTTTATTTATTTTTACTCGTTTTATTAGGTGATTATGTAAATATGTGTAGTTCGGAATGTTTAATATTGTCACATTTTCAATCTTGTTTCTTTTTTTATTCTATCATTTTCTACTTGACCTATATATCGCTGAATTCGCCTTCTTTGCTCCATTGATCATGGCATGATGGTGACGTCACTCGTTTTAGTGTGTTGCAAGCAAAGGAAATCAAGAGTTATGTCATTCACCACAAATTCGCAATAGTTTAATTGATTAATGCAATAATTTCCAGAGAATGGATATTTTAAATTAATTACATTGTATTTGAAACAACAATTAATACCTGTAATGGTTATTATAGGAACAAATATAAATAAATATCAAAAACTAGCTGTAATCAACAGTAAATGATTTTTTTTTTCATTTTAAAACTTCCTAATAATGTCATATAAAGTTTTCAGGTTTTCCTCTAACGTTTGTTAATAATTATTTTTGTATATTTAACCTTAAAATTAAACTTTTAAGTAATAAACCTAATACAAATACGATATTCCCATTGTTATTGAAACTGAATTTCAATTGTACTAATCTTTCGGTGGAATTTTCCGTTAAGTTATTATACAGGGTGTAAAAAACGTATTTATAGACTCGTTGAGTATTGTGGTAGTTGTGTGGTTTAATTTGAAGAAGGGAAAGTATTTACATACTTCTTTTGAAACGACTTTAGTATTTTACTTTGTTTTATTAATATGATAAATATATTTGAGAATGATATTTCAACAAAAAATACTTACTTACATATCCGCGTATTATTAATCATTATATTGAATGAAAATAACACTGGTTAACACTGTTTTTGTCACACGAACTAGGATGTGATGATTTTTGTTTGTTTTGATATACCCTCAATTAAAAAAAATATAGTATTTTGTGTCAATCACATCCAGTTTTTTGCGTGACAGCTATATATTCTTTTCTGACCTCGTTTACGTGTTTTTGCTTAAATAACTTGATTTAGGTGACTAACGATTGCATTTAACTAAATTACGTTTGTTACATTGTAAATATGCCGCGAAAATGTTCTAATAGCCCGGGCAGTTTTTGTTATGTGTGTGGAGAATAAACTTTTACATCTCAGTGTCGAAAATTTACGCCCTTAATTGAAAAGTGGTATATAGACTAGAGATTTATTATTGTTTGATGGCCATAGTAGCCAAAATTTGGTGTGACAAAAAATATTTGTTGAATTGGTAATTGAATAAGTATGCCAAGTCTGTTGGATATTGATGAAAATATTAAATATTTATATTGTTACTTAATCAAATTTTGTTTAATGTTTTTTGGTTAAATTCAAACGTCCATTATTTATCATAAAGTAATTTTTAGGCAAATGTAAGTGAAAATATACATAATTTTGTAATAATTATTCATAATAACGATCATAAATATTGATTAGAAATTCTTTATAACCAAATATTACGTATTAACAAAAAATTCGATATTTCTATCTAACAGGAAGGACGTTTGACATTTTGTTTTTGTTGATACATAATAAAATATCACCTTTTTATAATATCAATGTTTCCCCGAATATATACAGTGCTTTCAAATGGTACCTTTCCTCTTCTTATCTCTTGAAACTACGGGGGTTACTTGAAAAGTTTCAGACGATAATCTTTTTTCTGTAAGTGAAATTTTAAGATTAAGAAACAGGAAAAAGTCGATTAACCTATTCGAAATCCAATTATTCATCACACAAATATGAGAGCAGGTTCGCCCTTTTCGTTTCAGGAATGTAGTGTCGGATCCAGGTTTCATCTTCATTTTGCTTAAACCGCGTCGATAAGGTCAGGTAGATGAATAAAAAAATCCAAAACGTCTCCCCAAACAAACTATAAGGTACATATTTTATCATTTTAAAACCTATCGATTGCAGTTCTTTTCTTAGTGATTCTTTACATCCATCATAACTCAAATATTGATTAATTTTCTTTGAGGTAGGTTTAATTTTTGTTCGATTCCTGTCAATTCAAAATGCTGTTCCGAGTCTCCTATATAGCTTCGATTTTGCATTTGGTAGTTGAAAAAAACGGAGTAACTCGGTGTTTTGCCACTCAAACTCAAACCTCAATTCGACTTTTATGGCTATATCGCAGTTTTTGACAGCCCGAACGGCCACGTTTGAATTTAGCTGAAGCGTCCAAAATGGCTGAAACATTTGTGTTATCTTCAGGTCGGAAACTTTCCAGACAACCCTCGTATTAAAGATAAACTAATGAAATTTGAAAACTGGATATTTGTGTTTGTTCATACCTAATGTAATTCAATTTTTAATGCCTAAAATTTATCATTTTCCAACTGTTTGACTTTTTTAAATGTATGTGCAGTTACAAACCAACATTCTTCAACAATAAGTTATTCTAAAACGTCAATATTGCCATGTTCTGTTGCGTAAACCTTCGATTTAAATCATCACTACAGAAAAAAATCCAAAGGTCTAAGGTACGGTGATCGAGATATCCGTTCCATTGGATCTCATCGTCTAATCTATCTACCACAGTCAAATACCATCTTACGGTACCGTAATATGAAGTTCGAAGGATTAACGCTTCTATTACATTTTGCAAATATGATTTCCCAAGATTTCTGGTCAAACTTACACCTTCTGGGAAAACTGTGTTTGTGTTTATTCCACGATTTGTTATTTTTGTCACTAGAGTAAATTGTTTTGGTATACCCTGGCTGTTGGTTAATTTCCGTGTCCAGTATTTGGTCACGGTCATTGTCTGAATGGACCTGAAAAACTAGCTACCACAGAAATCACTCAGGGCCGGAATAAGGCTATGATCAAAAATTTGTTACTAAAATTTTGTGTGTATTTAATGCCCTGTACATGTTTATTCTGTGAAATGATTTAGGGGAAGAATCAATAATCTTTTTTCCAAAATTAAGCGTTCCTGAATGTCCTAAGAAGGACATGATTATACTGAGACGACACCTGTACATGTTGATCCCAATTTTTTTACATAAATAAATATATGAAGATGATTCAGGAAAAGAACTAATAAGTTTGAAGCATATTTTTTTATTCTTTTTCCACAATACTCCCAAAAATTGAGATAAAAGTCTTTTCTATCGATATTTTCAAATCAGTATCATTTTAATTCGGAAATAACATTAAATTTAGTGTATTTTAATCACAAGACTAGCAAATTTACTAACGGGAACTTGTCATTGCTCGCCCTAACATAAAAATTAATTCACAGTATTTTTGTATCACGCCTCGTATATCAAGTTGTTTGGAGCTTAGTAAAACTTCTGTAATTTAATAATGAGGTGTCAAAATGAGATCCCTCTCATTAATTTTTGAAAATCGAGTGATCTGTACCGGTCTAAGCCTCTTGTTGACATTTCTTACGCCAAATTCTGTAACTTTTGTATCACAAACGTGTAGATATTTAGAAAAGTTCTGACTGTCGAAAAAAATCATATCACCTGTCTTCGGCTGATCTGTAATTTCATCTAGATTCATTTTCGGTATACTGTGAATCTAAATATCTTAATTGGTACGATAATTATCCGCCAATTTGTGAGGTTATGTTAATTAGATGCCGAAAACTTTTCATTTTAACCTCGTATACGTAATAGCGATTGATAAAAACGCTTGTAATGTTGATGTAATTTAACAATAATAGAAATTAAGTGAAGTTGCATTTCCAATACCGTAATTGAACTTGCGATTTCTATTTCAATGAGCGCAACCGAGCAAAAGTGATCTTCTCCTTTTATTTTTGCGTTCTTAACCTAGTTCGTCGTTTCGAACGCGTTGTCTAACGAGACCTTGAATGACTTTAGATTATATATAGTATTACGTAAACACAGAACGACGACGAACAGCGACACTACTTTTAACTTTTACATCGAGTTTGTATAACATTATATGGAATATATGAAATAATAATTAAGAACGTATTGAACAAGATACTTATATACGGGGAGGGAGAAAAAATTACTAAAATATCACTCACAATCTTACCCAAATCCTGTCAATATCATCGATACGGAAACGATATATAAAGAAGGAGAATTCTATACTGATATACGTAAACTCTTAAGCAAATAACGTTTCATAAATCAATCGATAAATATCGTATCGATATATTCAAAGAATATCGATGTATGCAGCGTAAAAAATGTCGATTTATCGATATTTTTATTTCAGAGCGTTGAGTATTCAAAAACAAAAAACATTAATGCATTTTTTATTTTCGTCAGTTCTATTTATTATTTAAATAAAGTATTATAAATTATATCTATTTATCTATCTACTGATATAGGATCCTTAGTTCCATTTCCAGATTTTAGTGATCTTGAATTTGTTGACATTTGCATTATAATGTTTTGTTTTCGAATGCGTCGCTAAATTTGTCGTATTTCCAAATGTTTCGTATGTGTTGCTACATAAATTGCAAGAAACACGTTGATTGTTCTCATCTTTAGTAAAAAAAATTCCGCACTGTAGATATTATAAATAAAAAAATGACAATTACACAACGAAAAGACACAACAAATCACACCACGTAATGTCGCTAGCCGCCATTTTACTGTACACTACACGCACATACACAAGCAACATAACACAATATCAAAGCTTGCGCGTTGATGTAAATGATTAATTAATTAAATATGAGGACAGGTAAAATATTAAAACAGTAAGTGAAATATGAAGTTAGTATATAGTAAAATAAAATAAGTTTTTTTAAAAAAATATCGAATTCGATACTCAAAAATTAATATCGAATATCGATATTTTAAGATTTCCAAAATATCGACGATATTTATCGATTAATTTTTGAAGAAATATCGATAGTTTGATATATCGATATTTTGTGCGCTTCCGAATGGTCGGTTGAATCAAAATGTTTCTTTTTTTATCCTTTATAATCTTTTTTTATAATAATCATTTGCCTTATTCACCGTAAAATGAATTATGATTACTAACAGAATTGCTACTCAAATTTCGATATATGGCAGTACAGATGTGGATATGTGAAATCTGTCATTGTCATAATAAAGTTTGGTAAATTTATACTTTCGCGGTACCCTCGTTTTTTGGTTCTAGAAAATCGAAAAATCATTCGATTTCCATGCATTTTTTTTTGAAAATCTTCGTTTTTACGACGGATTTATGAAAAAAATATTAGTTAGGTTAGGGGGGGTGCTAAAAATTCAGAAGAAATGTTCACATTTGGTTTGCTTTTCAATTTTTCAAAGTTAATTTTTAATATTGTACCCTCGTTGTTTGGTTCTAGAAAATCGAAAAATCATTCGATTTCCATGCATTTTTTTTTGAAAATCTTCGTTTTTACGACGGATTTATGAAAAAAAAATATTGGTTAGGTTAGGGGGGGTGCTAAAAATTCAGAAGAAATGTTCACATTTGGTTTGCTTTTCAATTTTTCAAAGTTAATTTTTAATATTGTACCCTCGTTGTTTGGTTCTAGAAAATCGAAAAATCATTCGATTTCCATGCATTTTTTTTTCAAAATCTTCGTTTTTACGGCGGATTTATGAAAAAAATATTGGTTAGGTTAGGGGGGGTGCTAAAAATTCAGAAGAAATGTTCACATTTGGTTTGCTTTTCAATTTTTCAAAGTTAATTTTTAATATTGTACCCTCGTTGTTTGGTTCTAGAAAATCGAAAAATCATTCGATTTCCATGCATTTTTTTTTGAAAATCTTCGTTTTTACGACGGATTTATGAAAAAAAAATATTGGTTAGGTTAGGGGGGGTGCTAAAAATTCAGAAGAAATGTTCACATTTGGTTTGCTTTTCAATTTTTCAAAGTTAATTTTTAATATTGTACCCTCGTTGTTTGGTTCTAGAAAATCGAAAAATCATTCGATTTCCATGCATTTTTTTTTGAAAATCTTCGTTTTTACGACGGATTTATGAAAAAAAAATATTGGTTAGGTTAGGGGGGGTGCTAAAAATTCAGAAGAAATGTTCACATTTGGTTTGCTTTTCAATTTTTCAAAGTTAATTTTTAATATTGTACCCTCGTTGTTTGGTTCTAGAAAATCGAAAAATCATTCGATTTCCATGCATTTTTTTTTCAAAATCTTCGTTTTTACGGCGGATTTATGAAAAAAATATTGGTTAGGTTAGGGGGGGTGCTAAAAATTCAGAAGAAATGTTCACATTTGGTTTGCTTTTCAATTTTTCAAAGTTAATTTTTAATATTGTACCCTTGATTATGATGAGTGATTTTAAGAATGTTTTTGTTCATTTAACCTCAATGTTTACTTAATAAAAAATGTACAAACGATTATATGCGAGGAAAGGTCAATTTCAAGAGAAATTATTATTTTTAATTGTAAAAACATGATGAAGCAACATTTTTGTATAATTTTTTTTTCAATTTGTTCGTTTTTTTTTGTGTAAATTATAAAAAAAAATATAAAAATTTCATTTGATTATTTGAAAAAAAGTTATACGTGAATGTGTGCATTTTCATGAACATTTAAAGCCCTGAAACCAATTTAAGTTTTAATTTTTTTTAATTCATCGAAATCGGATGATTTTTCGATTTTCTACAGATAAAAAACGGGGGGACCGCGAAAATATAAAATTAACTAAGTTTGACATTTTTAACGGTGAACATACGAGTGCTATTTGAGTTGTTCACAGATATTTGAAACATTAATTTTGGTCAAAAAATGGAATTGAATCGCGTACATTTTCGTGCGATGATTTTCGACGTGGATTAAACCAACAGTAGTGTGGCATGTCAAGCTCTCTGCAAAGAGTTTCAAATTCTTGTTCAATTGTAGTTCGGAAATCGAAAAGTGTCCGCGGTCCTATTGCAAAAACACAGTCCTTGAGAAGACCCCACAGGATAAAATCACAGGGTGTCAAGTCACATGACCATGCGGGCCGCTCAACGAATCCTCCTCTGCTTATCCATTGTCCAAAACGCGCACATATAACGCGTAGTGCGACGAAGCTCCATCCTGCATAAAATGACGGATGTTCGCTAGTGTAGAATCTTTGTCCAGTTAGCCACGTTAATCTTTGAACAGTCACTTGATCCTCAAAAAGTACAGACACGTACACACACCTCAGGCAGGTTAAATTCTTGTTCAATGAAGACGTGAGAATTCTGGTCGTTCCAGTATACGCAGTTATACCGTTCAAGTTGGAACTACTCGGAAAATTCCAATCGTGGAAGAGACTCGGACGGTAAACTCGATAGTGCATGCGTTTCAGCCTTCGTCGTAAAGAAGTTGGAGTAGTTCGGTTGCTCAACTAGCACCAGCGCCACTGTTTCCATATTTTCGTCGGTAACAGAGCCCGTTTTTAAAAATTTCTGGTACGTCTTCCACACTGTAGAACGATTTGATAGCAGCGAGTTCGGTAATTATTGTTGAAACGTAGTTTCGTAATCCGCGCTCGTACGCAGTCATGACATAACATTTAAAACACTTTCTTGAAGCGTGAACTTGTATCTGAAAACGCGTCTATTAGACAAACACGTGTTATCATGACACTGATACAACTGTCTGTAGCACGAACATGCTCCGTTTTAATCTTTTTCGACAGCGTTGCCAAGCTTATGAGCATTGCCGGACTTATGCAAATTTTTTCGAGAGCCTTGTCTGGCTTCTGTACAATTACGACATAAAAACGCTTAAGAAGCATAAAATTATTCAAAAAATACAGTGCGTCGAATAATTTGGTCGGGAATTGTATATGAACTGACTGACTACACTTGAGCGATTCATCTCCGAACAAAATAGGCAACAAGACCGCGAGCACCGAGTACTGTAGAATAAAAAGGGCACGAAATGTTTCGAGTACTAGAAACTAATGAACATTGAAAAGTGATTCTCCCTTTGAACCGCCCCCGTATTATTAATGCGTTCAACCAGTTCCAAATCTATTGACCTCGATTAATAATGCGACTGGTTTTATCATAGAATTCTGTTATTGAAAATGATCATCCGATGCTAAATAATCTCCAATTTGCGTTATTCCAATGTCGATTGCAGATGTGGTAAACAATAAATGAAGGATGCTGTATAAATATTGAGAAAAAACTTAATTACCATCCCACGTTCAATATTATATATTAGACAGATTAATCAAATTAATTTGAATAGTATTGACTCGCGTGATTTGTTTTTTTTCTTTCGCATGGGAATCTTTTATGGTTTCAAATACCTACCAATACTTCGATAAAATGAAATGACAACGTTCGATGCTAACGACATCTCTCGAACTGGCTCTATACCAAGAAAAAATATTTCTATAACGAAAGATTTGATGTAAAGCAGGGTCCACACCGGCTGACCCGGAGCCCCGGGCGGCTTTGCCAGGTTTGAAAATGCCGAGGATGCCGAGCCGAACAAAAATATAGAGTGGGGACGTGCCGAGCGGCTTCAGTTACATTTAAACCTCCGACTGAAAATCCAAAATCTTCTTCGACGTCTTTTTGGGGGCTGATTTAAAGCCATGGCTGACATAGCGACGTCATAGTCGGTAATCATTTTGAAAACACTAATACTTTAAGGAAACTTTAAAAAAAACTTCTAAAAAGTACTTTTAACGAAGTCACCAGTCTTGGTGTTGAAACTATAATGTAGGTAGAAATAACCCGGTCGGTGTGGTTTTCGGTGTGGACGTCGTGCTCGAACTTCTCCTATTCTAGTGCACAGGCCCTGGTTGGTAGTACTGATTCATGTTTAACAGTTGATTTTGGAAATATTAGCTGCTTTCCATTTACACTCAAATTATTCTCACCTGTGATGTAACTCAGCTCCTTTTCAGTATCACAAGTGAGACCTAACTGAGTTTTCCCCCGAAATCTGCACAAACTTGAGACCGTGTTTTTTAATGATTGTTGTTAAGTCAAATTAAAAGTGAGGTTAGGTCACGCTACCAGATTTTGTCATCAAAATAAGCAAATAAGTACACAATATTAAACTAATGATGTATTCAGAGAATATTAAACCATATTACGTGTTCCTCTGAGCACCGACGTCATTATTTGAGTATGAAATATCCACATAACTGAGTATCTTAACTCCTTTGGATGTAAATGGAAAGCAGGTTTTATTTAAAGTTCAAAATTTGCTTAAATCAGAAACAAACTCATACTGTAAGTGGAATATCGGGTGCAGAACCTGAATTTACACCATCAGAATCAGAATTGCGGGACTTGGTTTCTACCGCCATAAATAATTTCTTCACTGCAGATACTTTGTCTAACAACTCATAAACTTTGTTCGGAACATCTACCATCAATCGCTTCTTGCCACATAAAATACCTTGTATCAGTGGAAGCTACCTGTTTGTTTATGATCTTCTTAAGCTTCTGTTTTGTCCCCCCTTTTACACTCGTAAGCTCCATCTGCTTCTCCTACTTTCTTACCTAGTGATTACATATTAGTCCGGTCAAATTGGACCAAAAAAATAAGAGTGAAGCTACATAAATTCCCATCAAGTAAAATTGTTTAGAATACAATAGAAAATAAAATTTAAACGTTCCCCATCATTTCCGCGTAGAGAAAAAATTCTATTCAAGGTGAAAGGTAAAAAAAAAATGAGTTTTTCGTGATTAACAGTAATACGGTAAGTTTTATCATAAAAATACCTCAGACAAAAATTGTAGATCATAAAATTATCTACAAAAAACTTAACAATATTTTTTTTCTACGTGCCACCGTTTCTGATATACAGAACTTTAGCAACATATTCGTCAATTGATAGTTTATTTCATGAACTTATGACAGTTTCAATCGATCAACAGAAATTTCTTACAAATACTCAAAAGTCTCGGTTCATTTCAATATTGTAAGAAAAGTTTACTGGTGAAAATATATTGGTTAAACCATTAAATACAAAAATACAATTATTACAACTTTTTGAATCATTATATCTCAGAAACAGTGGTTTGTAGGAAAAAAAGTATTGATACGTTTTTTGTAGATAATTTTATGATCTGCAATTTTCGTCTAAGGTATTTTTCTGTTAAAACTCACCGTTTTGCAGAAAATTGCGAAAAACTCATTTTTTTGATCTTTGACCTTGAATAAAATTTTTTCCATACACGGAAATGACCGATTTTCAGATTGATGGGAATTTATGTAACTTCGAAAGTCTAAATTGACCGGAGTATATGCGATAACATATTTATAGGAAATAGGGGGACAAATCTCATCTTATAGAGCAAAAAATAACTGAGTCAAAAGGTATAACAATCTCAAAATGGCAAAATTTCGACTATTTTCGTTTTCCTGTGCACCACAAAGATAAATCCTGGGTTACATATAGGAACGTGTGTAAGATTCCTATTAGGTTGGGCTAAACAAAAATTTAGACATTAGTCTTTTGGTATATCAATGATTTGAGCGGAACCAAAAAATCATGTGAGTATTTGTTTGATTCAAACAAAGGCGTCACAACCAAATCCAAACACACTGTCCGGTACACAAACTTGTCATCGGCCAACAGACCAATACTACATAGTGCGGAGCTGCCTGTGCCAAAGCCTACAAATCAATCAGAAATCCAGGATTCCGTGCTTAGTCAACCCGATAAGGTATCTCAAGAGAGTGATTCAAGTTATGAACCGTTAATTTCAAAAAAACCTCATTAATAATTGATACAACGTGATTTCAAAGATTTAGTACGTGATTTGTATTTGTCTAAAGAACAAGTTGAGCTTTTGGGGTCCACATTAAACGACTGGAATTTACTTGTTCCTGTTACGAAAATTTCTTATTTCCCATTTCGTGATGATAAAATGAAACCTTACTTTATGAATTTTGAATATGATCCAAGTCACTGGCGATTAGTCATTGACTCATCAAAAACGATTTCGAAACCAATGTTGCTAATCAACCGAAACATCCAGTGCTTGTGGTCCGCGGTTCTGATATAAAAGAAACTTACGAGAACGGGAAGTTCCTTCTTGAAAAAATTTAATGCAGTGAACGTGTTTGGGAAATTTGTGGAGATTTTGAAGCCATTGCTCATTTGTTTGAGCTACAGTTTGGTGGCAGAAACCGAAAAAGTCACAAAGAAAGTACGGCCCAAGCGTGGATCACCTACTCCAGGGTAGAAGAATGTTGAAAATGATCTTTTAGTGAATTCTGGAGGCATACTTTTACCAACGTTGCTTAGTTGCATATAGAGCTCGGCCTGATAAAAAAAATGTGGAATCTAGACCTCAAAATGGCAGTGAAAGAGAACTTTTCCAAACTCAGCGTGTCAAAAATTAAAAAGGGAATATTTATTGGAAATGTTTTATGAATGCTGTTAAAAATAGACTTATAATTTCATTGAAAGCTTTGGGATGTAATATGTCGTCAAAAATACATATCCTGGATTTCTTACTCGAGAATTTTGGTTCATCAGTACATTTCCTTTCCTAGAAAAGGGCTATCAAGGGAAAAAAGTCTACTAATGCTAGGAGATTACTGTTGGATAGTAAATTAAGGAACGGACTTAGTGGTTTTTGTACTTTTCATAAAAATATATGTCTTGATGTCACAAAGAAACCCGATGCGTCAATATATTATTGTTTGGTGGCCGTAGTACATTCAAAATTTGCTCCAAGTTTTCGTGTGACAAAAAAAGTTTAAATTTCTGTTGACCAATGTAATCTGACTAATTTTGTTGGCGGTTTATTATAAACATTAATCATAATAAAGTTATTTTCGAGATCTAATTTCTTTCGAAGCTTCTATCTGGATTTGTCGCGAATACCTGTTAATTTTAAACGCATTAATTCTAATTTTATCTTTAAAAAAGTACGCCAATGAATTCCGCAACCTTGTACCTAAATAATTTTGTTTATTTTAAACATACAATACAAATTCGTCCGCACTCGCCCAGGGCCGGATTAAGATTTATTAGGCCCGGGTCTAAAATAATGACGGAGTCCCTTTAAGGAATTCGGATTAGCATCCTTAATTTCAAGCGCACGCTTTCCCGTTAATTACAAGTTTAAAAAACAAATACAATTTTCGTTTTTGATATCAATGATAGGGCCTTCTTGGACTCGAGGCCCGGGGCTATAGCCCCCCAAGCCCCTAGCTTAATCCGGCACTGCACACAACGAACAGGATTTTATTATGTATTAACCTCGCAGAGTGATAATTACAAAGATTTCATCATCGTCGTGAGTTGAGTCACGCAAAAGAATTTTGTGTTTGTACCAAGTTCGATGATGTTTTTTTTTTTCAATTGTTTGTTATTAAGGTCGTTTTCAAGGGCGATGTGAGATAGATTAATAAAATGCAAAACTTATTACGGTCATTTCAAATATTAATTAGAATAATCTAATTTTCTCGTGAATTTACCTGTGCTAATACAAGTGTCCGGTCCTTTTTTGGTCTTTTATAATAGGCGGGGAGCCGGTAACACTGAAAGTCCCGTCAAAGCGGAATCAAAAAATTTTTATTCAAATAAATAAAACATAAGTATAGGAATAAATTACGCTCGGTATACGCGGATTCCTATTGCCGATAAAATGTGAAAAAATTTAAAAAAAAAATGTTTTACCGTCATCGCGGATATTAATTTTTTTTTTATGTATTCGACTGTAAGTTTTATTGACTTTTAGAAAAAAATCACGCAAACCACTTTTTCTTGCCGGAAGGGTCTGACATATCTATTTGAAGTGTATGTTGAGGGCTCAAATTTCAACATCATTTCGGAAACTCTTTTTTTATTTCATTCATTTTTATGTAATTTTTGAAAATATCTTGGTATGTGCGCTCAAAACCTGTCGGGAAAATCCCGCATACCATCTTGAAGTGCATAAACTTTATTAGCATCTACTCCATCTACTCCGACAGGTTTTGAGTGCACATACCAAGATATTTTCAAAAATTACATAAATACGAATAAAATAAATAAAAATAGTTTCCGGCATGGTGGAGAAATTTTAGTCCTAAAGTTACCGGCTTCCGGACTATAACCATAAGCTATAGAGAACAACAGAAAAAGGTTTGGATTGGTCGAAAGCCTTGTGCATTAAATATTACATAACCGTATTATAAGTTGGTTAAAAATTTTGTTTTCTTTTTCTTCTTCTTTTTTCCATAATAGGCCTGTTTTTCTTCGATACCTTTCCTCATCTTGGCTCTAAATTGTCACTCCACGTCTTTCGTGGTCGACCTCTACTCCGTCAAGCCTAGAACGTCAATTTATCGAGACTCCTTTCTTTGGAAGATTACAAGCCTATAGAATCAGCTATCAAAGCAGGCACCACTGGAATCAGTCGAGTGTACTCTCTTGTGATTGCTTTGTACATAAAAAATACCCAATATAGTTCCAAGAAACAGAAAAAAAATGTAAATAGAACGCATCACTAACCAGTTGAAGAGAAAAACTCGTGTTGTCGTGATTAGTTTGAAAATAAGTTGCCAGCGAATCAACGGGTCGAGTTTCTTTAAACCGGTTACCAACGCGTTATCGACTGGTTGGCAACCAGTTGCCCCTTGTGTAGTTCCCCATTCCAGGTTGTTACTCATTACAAACTGGTTAGAGATTTTCTACCAAAATCTCACTAAAGTTTAAGGGGCAAATTAAGTTTATAAATTTAAAATGGATTTTTAATAAAATTCAGTTGAACGCATCAAAAGGCTTGCCGAGGTGGTTCAAGAATGTGTACTGAAACCAAATCAACGATTATTCCTAAGAATTGAAATCCGAAACGAAAGAAATACGATTCAAAATTTGAAGAAGTCATCTACCGAAGCGATTAGCTTGAATACCAAGGGAAAAAATTACTAATTGCTCCAATAGATGGACCGCGGTTAGTCGATTGGCCAAAAGTGGTGTACAACGGGCCACAACAATGCCAACTTAATATATAATAAGCAAAAATTTGTTGCCCGAACAACCATCGAACATTGTTAAATGCTCAAACGTTGCTTATAAACATATTTTCGAACAATTATCAATGTCGTTGGGTTGTTACTACTGAAAACAACATCCGACACTAGACTAAAGTTTTTGTCGTGATTCGAGTTAATAGGATTACCCTGACTGAGTTGTAAGCAGGTTAATTAGGTAAAAATATAAATGTACACCCGATATATTATCTATATTTATACAAATATTATTTCATACGAAAATACTGGAGGAAAAGCTTGAAAAAATATTTTATCCGTCTACTTAAAGTGATACGCCAATGGATTACCAATGCTTCATAATTTTATTACTCTTTGATTCATAAAAATAGACTATGTATACGAGGTCTGGCTATTAAATAACGAGATTGCGCGCCTAGAAAAAAAAAAACTCCGACTGAGTGCTATAAATTGTTGCAAAAGGCCTATGAAGACAATTCTCTATCTCTTGCGAGTGTTTTTGAGTAGTGTTAGCGCTTTAGTGATGGCCGAAAGAACAAATCAAAATTCAAAGCAATGTTGATCGTTTTTATCGACAGTATCGTGATGACTGGATGGGTTTCAGAGAGTCAGACTGTCACCCACACTTACTATTTGTCATTTTTGGCAACACTGCGACACCGAGTTCGTAAAAAACGGCCCGATTTTGCACAAGGACAACGCACCTGTCCATAACGCGCTACCTGTCAAGCAATGCTCGAACACTCGTTGTACTCACCAGATTTGGCACGGTGCGACTTTTTTTTGTTTCCGAAAATAAAATCTGTCTTGAAAGGGACCCGATTTGAGTCGACGGAAAGGTCCTCACCAAAGAAGACTCGTTATTTAATAGACAGACCTCGTATGCAAGTCTTAAAAAATTAATTTGTCAGTGAATCTAACGTTTCTGAAGATGGTGACTGTGGTATCGAAACGTCTATCAGATATAATAAAAGTATGAGAGTTAACAACGGTTCTAGTATTTTTTTATTATTTAAATCGTAGCCACTTGATGTCTTACAGTTTTTTGTAATCACGAATCTGCCATTAACTGTTTTTATCACTGAATATCACAGTTTACACAATAACTGAAGTACTATTATAACGAAAAGAGGATGTAGCCACTTTATATAAACTATATACCCAGAACGATGGCACGAATTTCTCTCTGGGGACGAACACATGCTGTTACATAATAATACATCGGTAGATATAAAATTTATTTCAAAATTAAACCAAACAATTTGATAGATGACTCGATATTTTCCCTTCTAAATGAGTGTTTACGTCTGATGAAAATCTTTCCCTTGCTGATGAAACTTTAAGGTTAGGAAGCCGCAAAGAGTCGCGGGGGGATAAATCCAGTAAATACAATGGATGGTCAACTAATTTGCAAGTGCAATTCATTAATTTTAGCCAGGGCTACCACCTAAGTGTGAGAAGTGTAATGTTTTTTAGAAGAGACGCGGACGCGAGGCAGAAATGCAACGTTTTCGTCGCGTGTTTAACATTAAATAAATACCCAGTACAAAATGGCGTTCACGCTGCTATTCGCAATGAATTCGTTGTGCGTGCGTGGCGTGATCGTTGCGCGCTCGTTCTGCTTTGAAGACGCTTGCAATCCGCTAGTATAATAAGGCACCGAAACACGATGAATCAATATACTCACAGGAAAATAGTATGATACGATTATCTCGACTGGAAAAAACAATATGCATGAAAATATCACAAGCGGTAGACTTATTACGGGAGAAAGAAGGAGACATTCGATATACACCTCTACTCTGTCGGGTTTTTTCGGAACGAGCGCCGCTTTTTTTTTCACAGCTTCAACAGACTCAAATCTTGTTCATTCTAATGCAGATTTGATCTTAGGAAAGAGGTAGAGTCGCATGGTGCAAGATCCGACGAATAAGGTGGGTTGCACTTGGCTAGAAACACCTTGATGGACATTACCTGTCAAGTCGAACAAGATTACAGTTTTTTTTCTTCATATTTTCATCCGTTTTTGGTGTGGAATGGCGACTCAAACGGCAATCTTGGAAATGCTCAAAACATTCAAAAACACGTAAACACGACATACATTCATTGCCATACACCTGTTTCTGTAAATTATGAGCTTCAGTTGCAGTTTCATGTGAAATTACACAACGATCCGTTGCTCGGCAAAATAACAAACAGCCCATATATAAACGAAGGCAACGGCTATACTGGTTTGTCTACAGAAACGATAGACAATTCGTTTCTTAATAGACACACCTCGTGAATATAGTATCGAATTATTTTCTTACATTTTAGGGATTTATAAAACAAAAAAGAAGTGAAGGAGACTTGAGACCAATATTTAGATTTCAAAATGGACAAACTAAGTTGATAATTTCTGTGTTGAGTCTTCGCGGTTGTGGTAAACAGGAGATTTTGATCGAAGTATGATGATTTTTACTTTGGTTAGGTAGTTGATGATAAGGGTTGGGGTTACTACGCGTCAGGTATAATTGAGCCTTTACAAATCAAATTACTGTAGTTCTAAACTATTTTAGCGGTGCCGTTGGGAGAATTTCCTTTCAATTGAATTCTAAATATAGTCGGGTATTCGGGTAAACAATTATATAAAGATGTCAGACAATCAGGACTGGCGGTAGGTATTATAAACGCCATTCATTAAAATGAGACGGACAATCTAAATCTATAGGGTATGGAAATTAATTTCCTTCGGGAAACTGTCGAAATGGAGTATTGGATAGAATACAAAGACGGATAATAATAAATGGAGAGGTAGTTTCCGAAACTGTCTATATTAGTTGAAGAATATCTTGTAGGGATAAATTGAATTTTATTGTGTTTGGTACTGAGTTTTTTTACAACAATATCACTCAATAGTTGTTTAATTTTCTATACAGTTTATGGAGGACCTTGTCTTTTTTATCACACAGCTTTTCTTCGACCTATTCCAGGCCTTGTTTTCCAAATTTTTAACTTTCTTTAACTAACTAACTATTAGGTCTTGTTCATTGGCAATGTTGTGGAAACGTGCATCAATTTTTATAACATCAGATGTAAACCCAATTCGTTTATCCATCTTGAAATGTCTTTCTCGTTCAATTCGATGTCTGTGGGTGGGTCTGTGGTCTTATTAAATAAGAACAGACAAGGGGATGAAGGAAATACCAATGCGATACGTGCCCTGGATACTCTGTGGAAACCATAAAAAAAGATGAATATCAAACGTATATCGCAAGAAAAAATTTTGCTCGGGCTGAGAAAGAAACTCAAAAAGAACTCGCTAAGACCAATTCATCTAAATTAATATTTACCATGGATGTACAAGCTGTATTAACGGCACCGAGATTGCGAGTTTCTGCTTCGTATTATAAAATTAAGTTGACTGTACACAATTTTACGTTTTATAACTTGGTTAATGGTGTAGCAGACTGTTACATATGGCATGAAGGTGCTGGTGGAGTGACTGCCAATGCGTTTACCTCAATCATTCTGGATTATATTAATAAAAATCTGACTCAAGATACTAAAACTATAATAATTTTCAGTGACGGATATGGGTACCAAAACCGTAACGTAACTTTATCTAATGCCCTTATAAACTTTGTTGAGAGTAAGAAAATTAGAGGTTTACGTGGCTAGTTGCTACGTTCAGATTTGCAAAACGGCAAAA
This sequence comes from Diorhabda sublineata, assembly GCF_026230105.1. Lineage (NCBI taxonomy): Eukaryota > Metazoa > Arthropoda > Insecta > Coleoptera > Chrysomelidae > Diorhabda > Diorhabda sublineata. The sequence continues at coordinate 2,941,078 of NC_079480.1, forward strand.
CTAAAAAATCCATACAGGGTTTCATTATATTTGTTATGATTTTTTCCAAAAATATTCAGTTTTACAAACTAGTTATTCTTCAATTCTTCCTGGTAATACAACCAAAAAAACGAAAAGAAAACTCGATTGTTTCTAATCTATATTCCGGGCAACTAAAAATAAAACCGGACAAGTACAATAATTTACAAGAATTGAAAAAAAAATTATACCTGAAGATTTGAGGACATTTTATGAAAATCTTTCACGTGGCCAAAAACTCCAAAAATTTATATTCTGTCTTTTGCATGTATCACTTCCAGACTGTAATCAATTTCAATCCAGGTACGCTGTAACACGTCACCTGTGATTGAATTAAAAGCTTGAGTAATGCGGCGTTTCAAGTCATCAATATTATTAACCGGTGTACGGTAAACAATGTCCTTTAAATAACCCCACAAGAAAAAGTCGAGGAGTGTTATGTCAGGAAATCTTGGTGGCCGTGGAATTGGGCCATCCCGTCCAATCTATCGACTGTGGAAAAGTTTCGTTTAGGTGTTCCCGAACTGCTTTCAAGCTGTGTAGTGGTGCACCATCCTATTGGAAGTAAAAAATCGGTTGTAATTCTTCCAACTGACAAAGAGCAAAGTTTTGAAGCATATCGAGGTACACGCAGCCAGTAACTGTGGTTTATATGAAGAAGACACCACACCACACATTAACCTTTGGGCTGTCTCGTTGAAGCTCGACTACTGCATGTGGGGTTTCAGAACCCCAAATTCGTACGTTGTTGCGGTTTATTGTACCAGATGGCCTCATTACTGAAACACATCTTTTTTAAGAAATCTTCATCGTGATCAATACGTTGTAACATGTCTAAGGCAAATTCCACACGTTTTGGTCGATCTGTTGTGGTAACAGTGTATGCAGCAACTGTACCTTATATGCATACAGACGCAACTGTTTATGAAGAACCCTCTGGATTGTGGTTGTAGGCATTTGGAGTTGCCTTGAGGCCTGACGAATTGCGCTGGAATGTTTGCCGTATTCGCTCCACATTTTCTGGACTTGTGCTGGGTTGTCCGGCTCCACTTTTATGCAATACTAATCCGGTGCTCATGAAGCTTGTGTGCCATGCACGGATAGAGGGTCTGGATGGTGGGTCTCTTTGGAATTTTGTGCCGTTGAACCTGTGTATCTGATTTGAGCTTCCTGTTGTGGTATTGTCCACATCTTCACTTATAACTTGTACAAAAAGTGACAAAGTTTCGAAAAACTGAAATTCTTAACGCCACATTGCAGTTTTCAATGTTTTTCAAGTAACTGAATTTAAAGATTTAATCAATTTTTCTTCCTCCTATAAAATTTCAACAAATCGACTTCCAACTTTCGCAATTTAACCATCGATTTGTCTTTGTATGTTGTAAGTCTTGATCTTTTCTAGATTTTTCTTGGTTGGTATCGTTGTTTTCCTAATGTTGTTTCGTTACGTAGTTGTTTTAGTACATTTTGTTGTGTGTTCAATATTAATACCACCAACTTTTGTGGATCCGTCATTAGATAAAGTAACCATTTATTTATTTTTTATTTTTTTGGTCTAGATTATAATTGTGTATACATATCCTTACATATTATATGGTAGTTATTATCGAAATCAGGATTTATCTTTCAAATATAATTATCACGTTACAGATAAAAAATATCTTATATAATTATGCAGGATACAGCATTTTTAGATAAAGGTATTTTATTTTACTAGCGTTTAATTAGAAATTATCCATTAAAATGAAAATTTAAATTACCTAACCTAACCAAATGAATTTAGTAAAAAAAATTTTTTCTTTATATGGAAGATATCAAGCTATAAGCATCAAATTAATCACCTTTTCGATATAATACATCGGTTCTCCACCGATATACATTTGGAGTTTGGAATGTCTAAGTGCAAGATCCTAAACATCGCGAAAGGCAGGGTCATAACCGAAAATATCCAACTACCCAACGTAGATATCATATAGGCAATGGAAAGCGGAGAAAGCTACAAATAACTGGGATTTCAGCAGACGAGGTTATTGAATCACGAAGAAGGCAAAAGCTAGAATCAGGATCAATTCACTAAATGAGTAAAATCATTCATAAAGTCAAGGCAATAAACATGTTTTAACGTACTCTTTTGGAATCCTGAAGTGAACGAAAACAGACCTGGAGTTATTAGTGGTTTGTACGAACAATGATGACGATCCATCATCCAAAGTCATCCACAATAAAAATAACAATACCCCGCTAATGAAACTACGTGAATTCTTCCAGAGAAAATCAGAAATCCAAGGCGGATAAGGATTACAAGACATCGAGAAGCTGGAACAATTGCACTAGATGCTAGACATCATCATGAACTCAACCAGCCACCATGTTGACTAAGAAGCTTCAAACAGATGGCTTACTAGCGGAAATTTATTTCCATAGACCGAAGGCTTCATGAAGGCTATCAAGGATCGAGTTTTAAACATTAATAACCACATGAAAAATGTTATTAAGAACACGGATACTCAATCCGACAAGCGCAGAAAGTGTTTACAAACATCAGACCGTTCGATATATAACGTCTGCTTGTAGTACTGACTATCTACACCGGCATAATCAAATATACGACATTATCCACCAGAAACTGGCCAAAAATTTCATTTCGGTCCTCTCAATACTTACGAGGGAGTACCCAAAAATAACCGGAATTATTTTTTAAATACTATATATTTACAAAACAACCTTATCCTCTTCAAAATACTCTCCATTAGAAGTGATACATTTGTCCCAGCGGTGCTTCCACTGTTCGAAACATTGTTTGAACTCATCTTTAGAAATGGCTGTAGGCTACTGTCTCGTTTTTTTCATGATGTCTTCAAGGTTTTCAAATCGCCGTCGTTTCGTACCCCTTTTCATGCGTGGAAACAAGAAAAAGTCGCACGGAGCCAGGTCAGGCGATTAAGGTGTGTGGGGCGGTTATTTTTAACCAAAAACTGGCTAAAAGTGATGGCTGAGTGTGCAGGTGCGTTGTCATGGTGGAAGAACCAGTCACCTGTTTGCTGAACCGAGCTCCGAGATATTCCACTGATTCCAGACAGTTGATCAATTGTCTGAGCGCACAAGCTCTCGAATTCTATCAACATTTTCATCGATTCGGCTAGTTGATGGACGTCCAAAACGAGGTTTGTCACCAATCGGCATGTCGCCATTTTTAAATCGAGAAAACCACTCATACATTTGAGTTTTCCCCATCTTTGTAAGCAGTTTTCAACATTAAAGCAGTTTCAGCAGCGTTTTTACCGAGTAGACGTTGTTTGCTTGAATTTGCCATCATAAAAAAACGAAGCAGCAGTGAAACAGCACTAGCAAAAACGGTCACTAGTGACAAACAGAACGTGACAAGTCAACGGCCCGCGCGGCACTGTACTGGCGACGAGTGGCAGAAATTAGTACTACAAAAGTTCCAAAATGGCAATGATATTTCGGTTACTTTTGGGTACCCCCTTGTATACACAAGATCATAAGTACCGGCGGCAAAAGGTGCTCGAAAATGAAAATTTTAGACTACGATAGGTTTATTATCACCGATAGATATAGACATGACATCGTGGTGGTTGATAGAAGAGTTAATTCAGTCCTTCTCGTCGAAGTAGTCATACCGAACACTAATACCAGGAAAAACTGACCAAATACGCGGATGTGGTATTTGAAATTAAACAGATATGGCATAGCGAAAATGTGGAAATCGTCCTCAGTTATTATGTCGGCAACTGGTGTCGTAAATAAGTATTTTATTTAAATCCTGATAAGGGTTTTTTACATCTAGATCAGGAATGGGGAAACTACGACCCGCGGGCCGTCTCCGGCCCGCAAAGTGCACTAAAGTTCCACATGCCACATGTTCCCACAAAGACCAGCGCTCCTGAACCTTTTACTTCGCGGCAAACTTGAATTCAATTAATTGCAATTGCAAAAGTTGTTAAAAGTATCCTTCAAGTGGATCGGACAAAAAAGTGCTCTATGAGTGTACGTTTCGGAGCTCCGATACTTTATCCTTAGAAGAGGCTCAAAGTCCTGCTTATTTTATAGAGACCGACTTTACTTCTGTTTGCTCTTAGCACCCAAATACCGCTAGCATACGGCAACTGATTGCTGCCTTGGTTTTCAATGTATGAAAATGTTGAATACTTTGCGTAATATTTGGCACATAACTTTTTACTGAGGTTACTAATACAAATATTTCTTCCTGAAGTACTATTAAAATTGTTGAGGTAAGGAATCTTGTACTTGATTATGCTATTTGAATAAATCATTTTGTTAACCAATCCATAATTACAATCGTGGCAGTAAACATCGATTTTTTTTTTAAATGTATTTGTTGTGTATGTATGTCTAAAAATATTATTCAAAAATTTTAGTTGGGTATTGATAACGTGCATTGAGAAATTTGGTTTGTATTTCAGATGGAGGTTCTGATGAGGAAAGAACGGCTTCAGGTGAATATGATATTTTTTTTTTTTTGATATTTCGAATCATCTAATTTGCATGAATGTCATTTTTCGGTTTGATTGAATATTTTGAATTCACGACGATTCTGTGTACATAACATTTATTTTTTTAAATCTGTCCTAAGGCATGTTTTATACGCATGTTAGAAATTTGTATTACCATAATTTTTTTAATTACTTGCACTACCCAATAACCGGAATAGCTTTTGTCCAGTTCAGTGCCATCGGTAATATCAACGTTGCTGGTTTTTTTTTTCAATGAACGAAATTCAGCTGCGGTGTTTTGTTTTCTAATCGGTTAAAATGTTGATGGTACAGCTCGCAAATGTGACGGTATGGGTTGTGTTAAAAAATGGAGTGATGTGTATTTATGGCAAATCTCGTTGTGGATGCCAATCAACTGTCAAACAATGTACGCGCATGTTGAATTCCAGATCTTGATCTCCTAGACCGTCGGGTGACAATTGACAGTGAGTTGTTTTTGAGCTTCCTTCGGAGAATCGAAGAGATGTTGCTAAGTTTGCTTTCTCGGGTTCTGATTGACGATCACAAAAAAGTTCGTGCTTCTAACTTGAAACTGATTCAAATGTCCTGTCAGTCAAAGGTCGTTACTTGTGAAGGGTCATGTTGATATGGTTATAACCCAAAATCGCCAGACAATGAATAGTTTGGAGCTCCTTTCAGGAATAGGACGAGATGGGTTCGAACAAGTTAGAATCAAGGGACATTCAGAAGTTGCTCGAATCGCAATATGAAGATTCGACTGAAACCGACTTGAGGAAATGTTAAATTCGCAATCCATTGAAGCACTGGAAACGTGACATTTCATTTGGAAAATATCAGCAAAGGTTTAACAATGGCACGTGATTCCTTTATGGAAATTGATCCGCCTATAGAACGAAATCTGCTAATTGCTGATGCCACTGCACTGACTATCAGTCAGCTTTTAAAAACTGCTAAGCAAGAAAATATCCAGTTAATCAATAGGGTCATAAACTTCAATCGATTTTTTCCGCGAGTAAAGATCTCTTACTGGACTAGTTTATAAACTAAAGCCGATGCTGCAATTCACAACTTTTATCACCGAATTCAGAATGTTAGCACAAAATTTCTATCGCAGTTCATGTTAACAAATTATGTTGGAATATTATACGAGTAGGTGTGTAAATTAAACCAATCGCTGAACCGTTTCGAAGGTCGTCATTAAAATGAAATCAGTCATGTGATATCTATGTTACATCATATATTTATTAACCCGGAAACATTATCCACTAGATGATAATGTTATATTCTTGATTATTATATTTGGTGTGAATCTAATTTTCTAGACTCGATAATAGCTTTCTATTGGAACCTCTGTTTTCGAATGTAATTTGAAGTGTTGAAAATTGGATTGAACTTTCAAGTGGGATCCAGAATGTTTCCAAGAACTTTTTTAATAGGTCTCGAAGGTCTCGAAAAGTTATTGTCTTGAATTTCCTAGAAATATAAAAAAAATGTTAAGAAATTACTCGAATTTCTCATTAAGATTGAGAACTTTTAAATGGCTCGAATATTTCAAAAAAAAAAAAATACTGAATTGGCTCTAATTTCCCAGAAAGACGTTGAATTTTCGAGAAAGTTAATCAAATTTGACGGGAAAATTAGAGGATTTCCATAAGATCCTTCGAATATTTCATAAAGATTCATCCATAAAAATCGAATTATTGGGACAAAACGTTCCAATATTATAAAAATGTTTCATTAAAATCTAATTATTTATAGATATCGTTCCAATATTTCAGAAAGGTCTAGAATTTGCGCAAATTTTCCAGAAAACGTAGAATTTTCACGAAATTTTCACAATTTCCCATGAAATTTTAGAGCTGAAGTTTGTCGATTATCTCAAAAAATCAAAAATTTTGAGCATTCAGAATTTTCTTTCAAATGTTCCGGAAAAACACGGAATTTTCGAGAAATTATTTGAATTCTCCATAAAAGCTCTGAACTTTGAAGATAAGGTTTTGAATATTGCAGGAAAATCCATAATTTTCTGGGAATATATCAAAAAGATGCACAATTTTCAATAAAGATCCAAACAGAAATCGTTCTTATATTTCAGGAAGGTTCAAATTTTACGCAAAGTTTCCAGAAAAGCCCGAAATTTTCCATAAAAAAAATAGAACTTCAGAAAAATCGCTCGAATTTTCAAGACGTCTATCAAAACTAATCGAATTCTTACAAATCTACCTGAACTCTATAGAATTGCTCAAACACTTATTCAAATTTAGAGGAACCACTCATATTTCCCAAAAATATCCATTTGTTAAAAATACCCAAAAAGATTCAGATATTTTGAGATGTAAGCCATAATTTTCTGGGACAATTTTCAATAAAGATCCATACAGAAATCGTTCTTATATTTCAGGAAGGTTTAAATTTTACGCAAAGTTTCCAGAAAAGCCCGAAATTTTCGATAAACAGTTCGAAATTTTCCATAAAAAAAATAGAACTTCAGAAAAATCGCTCGAATTTTCAAGACGTCTATCAAAACTAATCGAATTCTTACAAATCTACCTGAACTCTATAGAATTGCTCAAACACTTATTCAAATTTAGAGGAACCACTCATATTTCCCAAAAATATCCATTTGTTAAAAATACCCAAAAAGATTCAGATATTTTGAGATGTAAGCCATAATTTTCTGGGACAATTTTCAATAAAGATCCATACAGAAATCGTTCTTATATTTCAGGAAGGTTTAAATTTTACACAAAGTTTCCAGAAAAGCCCGAAATTTTCGATAAACAGTTCGAAATTTTCAATAAAAAAAATAGAACTTCAGAAAAATCGCTCGAATTTTCAAGACGTCTATCAAAACTAATCGAATTCTTACACATCTGCCTGAACTCTATAGAATTGCTCAAACACTTATTCAAATTTAGAGGAACCACTCATATTTCCCAAAAATATCCATTTGTTAAAAATACCCAAAAAGATTCAGATATTTTGAGATGTAAGCCATAATTTTCTGGGACAATTTTCAATAAAGATCCATACAGAAATCGTTCTTATATTTCAGGAAGGTTTAAATTTTACACAAAGTTTCCAGAAAAGCCCGAAATTTTCGATAAACAGTTCGAAATTTTCCATAAAAAAAATAGAACTTCAGAAAAATCGCTCGAATTTTCAAGACGTCTATCAAAACTAATCGAATTCTTACAAATCTGCCTGAACTCTATAGAATTGCTCAAACACTTATTCAAATTTAGAGGAACCACTCATATTTCCCAAAAATATCCATTTGTTAAAAATACCCAAAAAGATTCAGATATTTTGAGATGTAAGCCATAATTTTCTGGGACAATTTTCAATAAAGATCCATACAGAAATCGTTCTTATATTTCAGGAAGGTTTAAATTTTACACAAAGTTTCCAGAAAAGCCCGAAATTTTCGATAAACATAAAAATTTTTGTTCAATTCTCACGAAAAATGCGCAATCTTTTGAAACAATTAGGCAACGCTTTGCAATGAATGCTTCCCAAATAATTATGAAAAAGCATTGCGCAAAACAATGAGCAATGCACAACTTAAATCTTGATCAAAATCATGCGCAGGTGAAGAAATCTGGTTATTTTTTGTTTAACCAAATGTCACTCAAATCAGTCGATTCATTGGTTCACTTTGACCTTTATTTTCAGTCACTTCATTCTCGCCCTTTAGCGTTCACGTTGCTAATTAAATTGACTTTTTACTTGAAATTTATTATAAAAAAGTTGTACATTTGTATAGAAATTTTTGGACCACATTGTAGAAAATTTTATATCAGCTAGGTCCAAAGTTGTTAGATAAATACTTCCCAATATATCTCAAACAAATAATTTTGTTTATACACTCGGTATAATAACTTGATTATGATGATATAATTATTTGCTGGAATCTAGCTTTGATGATTATTTTTCATTTTAATGTATCTCATTGAAGGTCACTCATAACTTAATAATCGTGGTTGTAATTCATGATTTATTAAAAAAAAATCTATTGACTTGTCCTATATAATCACGAGCCTAATAATTTCAATGATAGTTTGATGGCCGTGGCACAAAACAAATTTATCCCCTATAAAAATTTTCGTCATCAAAAAAAAAAAGACCTTGATTAATATGAGTAGAATTTATACGATAATTAAGTAAATTATTAATAGTTTTTTCCTTTATTGAATGGAAGTAGGACAAAACGATAATGGTGTAAAGCAGATTGACCAAATGCGGCCGTTTGGGTTTGATTTCGTTGCAATAAGTCCTCATAATACTCGCCGTCGATAGTTTCTTGCATTTTCAAGATAGACAATGAAAATTATCCCACGCGCATTTCAAAAAACCGACGCCATGAACTTTCCTGCAGGTGGAACGGTCTTTGCCTTCTTTGGAGCCGGCTCTGCATTTTCAGTCCATTGCTTTGATTGGTCTTTTGTATCGGGGTGAAGTGATGGATCCACGCAGCAACCAACATCTAAATTTGGTCCAGCACTGCGATTTTGGTCTTCGCAGGTCCTACGGCCTCGTTTAAACTCTTCCAGCCAATATTTCACTGTTGATAACGAAGGAGCAGCCCCACCCAGACTAGAATCTAGTTCATTTTTTGTATCGGTTGGGCTAATGATGACCAATTTGTTCTATGTTTACAAATTCACTATCGATGGCTGCCAAACAAATACTAAACAACGTAAAGTCTTCAAACTTGAAACATATATGCAGTATACGTGTACTTTTTCAAGCAACTACAGCCAGCTCTAGGTCAGCCCAGGTACTTCTGGGACTAACCTCGTATCTAACCCCTTTGATAAACAATCTACTTTTATTGCATGGTGGATATAATCTGATTAAATTTATGGCGATTTTTGTGCGTGTCAAAAATAAAATTGTTTGCTCAAATTGTATAGACTGAAAAAAATATTTTGTAAATAAATAAACCACTGCGCTCCATCTGTTTTTTACGTCTCATACTTCGATTCGGTGCAAGCTCTTCATAGCGCTAAAGGATTCCATAAAAATTTGGTGTTATTGTCGATATTTCGAAACCGATTCTGGTGATTATAAATGTGAATAGAATATCAACGATACATATTTTGAGGTTAAGTTTTCTAAACATGATTTTATTCGATTTATTCAATTTCTTATTAAAATTGATTTCAAACTCAGACATTGACATCACACTAATGCGTTGTATAGATTTGCTCGTCAATCTGATTCCGAATCGATTCAATATTGTCACTCATTTTTTTAGTTCTGAATTTTTAGTAAATATGTACGCGGGTCATCTTCGATTCAGTCCACTATTAATTCCAAATTTGTTCTAGTAGATTTTCGTTTCTATTCAAAATTCCGGCCTCGAACTGCTTAGCTTTCTAAAGCCGGTACTATACGATGCGTCAACATTCACGTTCCAACGTACGGCTGACAATTGGGACGAAGTTTGGAACTTTACCTAAGTTCACTTACAGAAATGAAAGCGTGGCAAAAAGTGATGGCAATTTTGGTTTTTCTTACACAAAACACGTAGCATTCTCGCGAGAGAGGTCTTTATACCACAAGTGTTGGTTACAACTTCGTACCAATGTCGGGTACTCCTTTGACTTGACCATTGCCTACGTTGGAAGCAATAATTCCATCGAATGACATGCGCACTACCAAACGATTCGATCATACCAGTTGGAAGCCAGATTGAACACCCACCACATAGCTGTGATCTGACTCCTTCCGACTATTTCAATCAAATGAATTGAAATTTTGACTGATTCCGCATCAGTTTTGTTTTTAAAAGAAAATAAACGCATTCTGACGATTAAATTCGTGACAATCTGTATAAAATTGAAAATTTTGATCGTTGTAGAGTCAAAAACATATCGTATATATATACAGGATGTTTCAAAAAAATATTTATTGTACTATTTCTCAAAAATATTGTTTGACGTACATTTCTATGTTTTTTTTTCATTCTATTCAATCCCTTTTGGTCGATTTAATCCTTCTTAACAACACGCTATCTAACATTTAGGTATTTTTCTTCTTATTGTACATTAATATTTTTTTTTTGTTCGTATTAATCGCAACTATAAACTCTGATATATCCGGAGATGGTATGTAACGATCGTTTCATTTCCAAATGAATTTACCCGATTCAAAAGTCATTATTTCTGGCGTCCAGACGAGGTATTCACAAAACAGTTCAAAAGTTTTAGTCAGACGCTCTGAAAAGTGTGCGAAAATGAAGGGCGAAGGTATTGAAAAATTATCACAGCTCATCTGTGGCCTTTCCAAAGAAAAATGCCATTTTTTGAGATAAATGATCGAATGTTTATTTCATTATAAAGAGGAAGGTATATGCCGTTAATAATGGAACACAACATGAGCCAAATGGCCGCCACGACTGCGCTTACAGGACCATATCCTTTTCATGAAATTTTCCGTGACCAAATTGTAAAGCGGCTGCTCTATGTCCTCGATAGCCTCACGAATTCCATCTTTGAGGTCTTGAATCGATGCTGGACTGTTGGCGTAGACCTTATCGTTCTTTGTTGGCCCCAAAGGAAAAAGTCGCAAGGTGTTAAATCACAAGATCTGGGTGGCCAATTGAGATAACATGGTCCGGAAATTTTTCCTGTAAAAGATCGATGGTTTCGTTGCTTGTGTGGCACGTAGCGCCGTCTTGTTGAAAGTAAACGTTGTTCAAATCAATACCATTCAATTCCGGCTATAAAAAATCATTAATCATCTCTCGATAGCGCAATCCATTTACCGTAACTGTTGCTCCAGCCTCATTTTCGAAAAAGTAAGGTCCAATGACACCGCCAGACCATAAACCGCACCAAACAGTCACGCGTTGAGGATGGAGAGGATTTTCAACAATAACTCTTGGGTTTTCCGAGCCCCAGATTCGACAAATTTGTTTATTGACGTAACCCTTAAGGTGGATATGGGCCTCATCAGTTAAGGACCCAATCAGCAAAGACACGACGTTGTTGATGATCGGCCGGCTTGAATTCTTGTGTTAACTGAACTTTAAAGGCCTGAAGACCCAAGTCTTTATGCAAAATTCGGTGTAATGACGTTTGTGGAATGGCTAATTCCAAAGAACGACGAGGAATGGACAAACCTGGGTTTTCTTCAACACTTTGGGCTACAGCAGCAATATTCTCAGTTGTTCTTGAGCGACGTGTACGGGTTTTATTCTTCACATCACTAATTTGTCCCAACAGCTCAAATTTTTCCACCAATTTCTGTATTGCGGTCCGAGAAGGTGCTTCACGTCGACCCAAAAATGTTTTAGTTTTACGAACCGTCTCTGCCAAACTTTCACCATTTTTATAGTGAATTTTAATAATTTAAATGCGTCGTTGAAGCGTGTATCGTTCCATTTTCATTAATGGCGTAGTTTCTACTTGTCAAATGTCAAAAAATGACAGCTTCAAAAGTGACATTTACCGAAATAGCGCGCTGTTCAAAATAACACCTCTTACTGAAAAACCCTTTATGTTAGGCTAAAAACTCAACCGTACGTACATTATTTATCTTCAACGCACTCTAAATTCTTTACATATCAAATCACTTAGATTGTTTTAAGTTTGTAAAGTGTTTCTAGGTCAATTTACGAAAGATCCAATGTTGATACATTGTTGAATATCATGGGCAATTTAAAAGTATAATAATAGAAAACCAGTTAGTGACGTCAAAGAATTATTACGTGTAATTATTTAACGTTGCGTCGTTATTGTAAATTACCTTAAATATTTAGTAATTTCTTTCGTATTTTCGTAATATATTTATAATGATAATTATTTCCGGAAATAATTCTAAACAATCCATGTAATGGATGTTTTTCTTTGCTTTTCGTATTTACTTAAAGACCCTGTTGTATCTAGGGTTGGCATGAATAGATGATTTTTTGTTTAAAATTCGATTTAGATCAAATCAATCAAAATCAATTATTTAGTCAAATATATTTATTTTCACTTTCTTCCACAGAAATCAACATTAAGGACAGATTTAGAAACGATTGTAATGTTGTTCTTATTTCCTAATTTATTTAAACTGTTTTTCAACGGTGGGGTAAATTTATATTGTAATTACTTAATTTATTTAAACACTTACACTAGACTTACCTGATTAATACTTATCACTACTTATATAATCAACTTTTCACTACTTTTCTAATTTATTTAAATCCACCGGTTACTTTTCTACTACTACTATCATGATTTTTTATTATAAACCAACTTCGCAGCTCATAAAAAAAACTCGTATATATGCCCAAAATAAATGTATCAATAATTCTGGAAAATAAACAAACATTGATAAATTGCCGCTATGATAAAAACAAATATCAAAAGGAACCGGCGTATTCGCGAAATTTTAGACTTGTATTATAACCGAACAGGACCGGCTTCGCGATTTATTTCCTGGACGAGTTAGTAACATTATAATAAGTTACAAACTAGGGTCGTTTAAATCTGATAAATGATTTGATGAATAGTTTATATTAACTAGGTCCTTGACTTCTTTCCAATTTATCCCTCCATGATCCAATATAACCTTTTTCAGTTTTCGCTTTCCATATTCTTTTAACAGATCGTTCTAGTTCTGTTGCAAATCCTCCCATAGGTTGTATCTTATATCTTTTTTTTTTTATTTTATATCTTCTCAAATAGTCTTTTGAATATTCTTAGTTCGGTGTCTCCAGATACTTTTTCTAAACCGCATTTTCTACAAATAAATTCCGTCCGTCTATTTGTAGCAGCGATCAGGGCCGGATTAAGCTAGGGGCTTGGAGGGGCTACAGCCCCAGGTCCAAGAGGGCCCCATCATTTAGGAATCGTTCTGTATTTTTTGATGTGATGATACCACAAATCTAACGTATTGATATTATTTTGCGAAATTTTCCGGGTTTTCGAATTCCTTAAGGGGGCCCCGTCATTATTTTAGCCCCGGGCCTTATAAATCTTAATCCGGCCCTGGCAGCGATATCTCTTTACAGGAAGCATGTAGCGAGCTCGGATCTTTTGAATTTAATTCCTGTATAGCTGTAAATGTGCCGAAACCAAAGAAATTTTGGGCATTATTCAGAAAAAATCAATAAAATTAATCAAAATGTGATGCCATTAGTCAAATGACATGGAATTGACGTGACATCATAAGATATCGATCAACATCAAATTATAATAGGCAATTATTAAATAAATGAAATTATTGATATTTTTTTATTTTTGTTAATCAAGTCGAACCTCGATATAGCGAATTCCCTGATAAATCAAAGTTTTTCTGGTCCCCTTGAATCTGCCTATCTTCCCTATGTTATTTTAACCTGCACATATCGAAGGATTGGTTTAGAAGACCTTGATATATCGAATTTTCCAAGATTCCTACCAAAACCCCTACATATCGAAGCCCAGTTGAAAAAATACAAAGCGTTTAACCTGAACACACCGTTCTGAGGAGCATTGTCTTTCTCAGAACGGCCTTTTTTCTCAAGTAACTACATTTGTTACCAGTTTGTTTCAATTCTGAAAAATAGGGAGATGTATGAAAATCAAGCTTGTTCGTCATCAAAGAGGATTAAAGGGCCCGAGTTCCAAGACATCGACGAGTGTGTTGTGAAGAAGTGTCGCGACAAAAGCTTATCGATAAGTGGTCCAACTTTACAAGACAAAGTAACAGAATTCGCTAAAGAACTCGGTATACCAAAGAAAAGGAATGAAATTGTTTTCAAAAAATGACCAGGGAAAGTGCAAGTGTAGACGATAATGTGCGTAAACAGTGGAGTGAATCAACAAAAGGGTACAATCCTGAAGATATATTTAAGGCCGACGAAACTGGACTTCATTATAAGTGCTTACCGGACAAAACCTTAGCATTCAAAGGGGACTTGGGTCATGACGGAAAAAAAGGCAAGTAGAGAGTTACAATACTTGTTTGGAAAAGCAAAAAACCCTCGATGTTTTAAAGAGGTTAAAAGCCTACCAATGGACTACTCATCAAACCAAAGATCTTGGATTACATCTGACATTTTTGGCAAACGGTTAACGGACCTAGACAAGGAGATGCGAAATAAAAAGCACATGTGGATCTTCCCAAACTCAAAAACGTAAAAATTTAGATCCTACCTCTGAACATCACATCCAAACTACAGCCTCTTGATCAAGGTATAATAAAAAACTTAACTTGCTCGATGCCATGGGGATGGCTTCGAAGGCGTAGAAAAATGTGACAGAAAAAATCATTCAGAACTGTTTCAAGAATTGCGGGTTTAAACGGAAATATCAAGATCGTGAAGGAACAATTGAAGAGGATGGTGTTGCTGTTGATGCACCACTTAATGTAGATGAAACTCCTGCACGAAAAATACAAAGAGCTTAAACATTGAAGAGCTCACTTTCAAGGAATTTGTAACTTTTGACGATGATCAGGTTATATGCGGGGAGTTAAGATGACATCGAGGACAATGTGGACAGCCGGGTCGAGGTACCGGATGCAGACCCCACACTTCGCGATGCTCGATGTGCTATTACCATCTGGCGGAAATTCTTGCAAAGGAAAATTGTAATTAGTGATCGGGCAATCCAATCTATTGGAGTATTCGATGATGCATTGGACAAAGTGTCGTTTTCAGGTAGACAAACTACAATTTCCGATTTTTTTCAAAGCTCAGCTTAATTTTTTGTTTGCACACATTCAATACGTATCTGATTTTCAGGTCAATTGTTTTATTGTGAAATAATGACCAAGGATTGTTCTTATTCTAAATACGTAATTATTTTATTACTAATTGTTTTTTTTTATGTTTGTCATTTAAATATTCATAAAATAGCAATCGTAAGCAATATTAATTGGCGTAAATTGTTTTGTTGAATATGCACAATATTTTAATAAAACAGGCACATTTTTTTCTATATTACATATATCGAAGTCAGTCAGAAATCACCTCAATAAATCGAACCTCGTTATATCAAAATCCTCGATAATTCCGTAAGTTTTTCCGTTCCACCTGAGCTTCGATATACCGAGTGTGCGACGACATTTTTACTTTTTTATTTATGAATTTAATGTTCATGGCGTACTAATAATAGTTTATTGGTTTTGTGCAATTCTGCAGATTGTTTTTCCTAGGTATTGGTTATGTTTAATTTGTTCCGGAGCTTCTGAATCGATTCTTATTAGTCGAATTTTTCAAGGAAAAATTACGGTAGGCGTTACTAGAAGCAAAATGGGGGGCACATAATGTTTTAAGACCTCCTGAACACGATTATGATGGTTTTTCGAATGTCTGTAGTTTCTGTTTAAGCTACAATTCTTATTTTCGTCTCTCGAGCAATTGCTATGGGTCCGATTTGGTTCAAAATTAGCATACATGGCTTTTTTGGCGGCGGATTGATGTTATTAGAGTTTGGTTGAAAACAAATAAATATTTCGAGGGGTCTTAGTGCAAAAAAAGTGGTTTTTGACCTTTGCTCACCTCTGCAGGTCAAACGAAAAGCGACTGAAAAATGAAATTTCACATGTAGGTTCAATTAGTTGCGAGATGATTTCCTGTCTAAGGTCGAAACTTTCCATCTCCACCCCTCTCCATTTTATGGTCATTTTTGTTATATTTTCTCATTTTTTGGCCAGAAAAAGTTTAACTAGAAGATTCGAACTTCGCATGTAAGTAGTTGAAGAATTGTCTTTCTCAAGTTTAAAGTTTTCTTCTTCAGTTCTTCTAGCACAAAACGCCCGAAATCATTTTGATCGTTGTAATTGTTGGACTGGACCGCCTCCTATTTAATGAATAATACGAATATGATCGTTGCTAGGGTCATTTGTTTTACTTCCCATTTTCGAAATTTCTTGTCATTATGACAATTTTTTCTTTGTTGTCAAATGGAATTGAACAAGAGAGTTCGAGACCACCGAGTCTATTGAAATTATGAATTTTCATTCGAGAGAGAGAGAGACAGTTAACTTGTGAAATGAAAAGTTATTGACGAATTGCAAATTTTCCATATAAAGAAATAAGATTGAGAATTGATATCATTTCCAAGAAATTCATTTTATGGAAAGATTTGTTTGTGTATTAGTTAAATTCTTCATTCGACGAAAAATTCGACTTTCGTGATGGAGCTCACCATTGCTTTTTATTCTTGTTTATTTTCATTTCCATGTCTATTATTCTTGTGTTTAACGCTTCAATGTTTTCTTGTAAAACTCTTTTTCGTTCTTTGCTATGAGTATAACATCATCTGCAAATGCTCCATCATTGATGTTAACTCTTTATAGTTGCGATTGTCCCACACATATTTTTTACGTAAAACATCTCTTCATTATCACATCAATGAATATAATGATTAGTAATGGACTTAAGCTTAAGTCTAAGAAGACCGCGTACAATTTATTTTTGTGTTGCTTTTTCTGTTTTATATTAACTAAATGATCTTGAGAGCTTCTTCCCATTAAAAATCCGCTCTCGGATCTTGTTTTCCAATATTTTTTCCATCATTTCCATCCCTTTACTAAATAGTTATTCCTCGGTAATTATTTTAGTCTTCAATATCACCTTTTATGATAACTGGTACTATTGATGTCTTCTGCCAGTCTGTTGCTAGTGCTCTCAAATAAAGGGTTTTCCAATAAGAGGTGTTATTTTGAACAGCGCGCTATTTCGGTAAATGTCAATTTTGAAGCTGTCATTTTTTGACATTTGACAAGTAGAAACTACGCCATTAATGAAAGTGGAACGATACACGCTTCAACAAGCCATTGAAATTATTAAAATTCAATATAAAAATGGTGAAAGTTTGGCAGAGACGGTTCGTAAAACTAAAACATTTTTGGGTCGACGTGAAGCACCTTCTCGGACCGCAATACAGAAATTGGTGGAAAAATTTGAGCTGTTGGGACAAATTAGTGATGTGAAGAATAAAACCCGTACACGTCGCTCAAGAACAACTGAGAATATTGCTGCTGTAGCCCAAAGTGTTGAAGAAAACCCAGGTTTGTCCATTCCTCGTCGTTCTTTGGAATTAGCCATTCCACAAACGTCATTACACCGTATTTTGCATAAAGACTTGAGTCTTAAGGCCTATAAAGTTCAGTTAACACAAGAACTCAAGCCGGCCGATCATCAACAACGTCGTGTCTTTGTTGATTGGGTCCTTGAAATGCATGAAAATGATCCGGAATTTCATCGAAATTGGTGGTTACGTCAATAAACAAAATTGTCGAATCTGTGGCTCGGAAAACCCAAGAGTTATTGTTGAAAATCCTCTTCATCCTCAACGCGTGACTGTTTGGTGCGGTTTATGGTCTGGCGGTGTCATTGGACCTTACTTTTTCGAAAATGAGGCTGGAGCAACAGTTACGGTAAATGGATTGCGCTATCGAGAGATGATTAATGATTTTTTATGGCCGGAATTGAATGATATTGATTTCAACAAGACGGCGCTACGTGCCACACAAGCAACGAAACCATCGATATTTTACAGGAAAAATTTCCGGACCGTGTTATCTCTCGAAGAGGTGATCACAATTGGCCACCCAGATCTTGTGATTTAACTCCTTGCGACTTTTTCCTTTGGGGCCACGTGAAAGATAAGGTCTACGCCAACAGTCCAGCATCGATTCAAGCATCGAGGACATAGGGCAGCCGCTTTGCAATTTGGTTATTTGGATATCAAAATAACACCTCTTATTGGAAAACCCGATACTAGGATTGCTACTTAAATTTTGAGGAAAATACAAACAAATTATTATAATTGGCTATGGCTTTGTTGTTTTTCAAAATATTCTCCATTTAGATCAATACACTTTGGCATGCTTTCGAACCAATTGTCCATTACGATTGAGGTACCTCCAAAACATGGTGATAGTGTAGAAAAACGTTGATCTCGCAATTTATTTTTGATCTTCTGGAATAAGAAGAAACCATTGGGTGCCTAACAGGCACTGTACGGCGGATAACCCTTTAATTCGATGTTTTGATTGTTCAAAAACGTTTTTGTTTGAACTGATGTGTGAGAGCTCGCATTTTCGAGTTGGATTCGTCTTCTTTGATTCTTTCGAACATAACAGACGATTTTGGACTACCTTCGCGGAATACATCCTGTAGCGAAGTGCGACCACAATTGAATTCGGAAAACCAGCTCGAGATGATGCTTCATCATCAAAAGTCACCCTGCTGTTTACCAAGATTAATGTTTTTTTCATTTTGAGGAATAGTTCCACATTTTTTCAAAAATCTCACGTGTCGGTTTTCCCATCTAGACTTTGGAGCTCCTGTAAAAAATATTGACGTTTGACAGCGATTCTAGATTAAGTAATTGCTACATCTATTTGATTTCCGATAAAAAAAATGCGGAATGCGATCATAATAAATTTATATTGACATTATGTTTCTTGTATTTACACCTCGGTGAGTCATTATGTTTTATTTAAGGAGGAGATGGTACTTTCCACTTCAAATTATTGGTACCAAGCGTGGCGGCCGGCGCAATCATCGGCAAAGGAGGCGAAACTATTGCTCAGCTGCAAAAAGAAACCGGAGCCAGAGTTAAAATGTCAAAATCGCACGACTTCTACCCAGGTAAGCGTTAAATTTATTTAACAATATTTATATACGAGTGCGGCTCAATAAATACATGACGTAGTCTCAAGTTTAATAGAAATACCGGAAAACGTAAGTTTGTAGATCTTTTTTGATATAATTTTATCATATAGACGAGGGTATGTCATAAGTAATTTCAGTTTTATATTTGAAAATTACTACGCATCGATTTAAACAAGTTGTAACTTGTTAATACTAGACTGTACTTGCTTTATTTTTATTCAATCATTATTTCTTTGTTTATTAACAACGCAGTACGTTTTTGAAAGTACGAAATCACTATAACGGTTCATTTTAGTGATTGATAGTGAAGCTTAAGTCAATATCAACCCCTTTAGAAGTTTCATATTCGTAGAAAAAATAGTCAAAAATGTGACACCACTTAAAGGGCGGAGGTATCACATAAAAATTTGATAAACATTGCAAAGGAACAGCCAACAATGTTTCCAGTGGTAGTGCAATTGTACGCATACTCCAAAGATACTCATTCATAGGAGGAAATGAAATAGCTGGTACAGAAGAACCTCTCTAATCCGTCACATTCGGGACTGAAGATAAAGTCGGTTATAAATTTTTGTTTAGCAAATGACATTCTAGACTTAGCTGCAAAATTCCTCCATTTCTTGATCCATAAAATGTTCATGGGTGTTGAGGTTGAATTTTGCTCTATGTACTGAAGGGCAATTTTGTCGTTGCTCGTCACTATCACCATCCGAATCCTCGTTCACAGTTTCTTCACTATTATTTTGCAAAACAGTAGTAACCATCTGGTGGTCATTGAGTTCCTCACTTGTTCTACAGTCACATTGGGCAATCCATTCCTCAACTTCACTAGCAGGGACAAGCTGTTGTAAGCTTTGTAGTTCAGTTATAACTTTCGGCCAAAGCTTACGCCAATATTTTCGCAAAGTGTTAGGTTTCAGTTCCTCCCACGAATCAGCAATTTTATAGATAGCTTCTTTGCTGTATGAGGATTTCATTGAAACCGTCTTCGTAACTTTTCTAAAATTGAACTGATCGATTGGTTGGATAAGCGGTGTGACATTTGGTGGTAAGAAGATAGCTTTTATGTCCCCTTTCGCTAATTCCTCTTCAGATTGATGTGATGGTCCGTTATACAACAGAAATACAGCAGAAACAGGGAACTTTTTTCAACAGATGGATGAACTCGTCGATAAACCAGGAATATTTAACCAGGAAAGAAGGTAGGAAGGTAAATTTATTTGGAATCTACTAGGCTTCTTAAATTTACCAATAACGAAAAGGGGAAGCTTGTGTGGTCCATCAGCGCTACTGCAAGGAGCAATGGTTAGCCCATTTTTTATAAGTTTTGTTCCTGCCACGGTATCGTTTGATAGAGCGCGTGTTTTGTTTGGAAACATAGTTGAACCCTGTCTCGTCAATTTTATAATTTTGGAAAGGTAACAGTTTTGATTGTTCGACAATTTCTTCATAGAGAGAAAAGTTCTTGGGCGTTTCAGCATCAGCGGATCTTCTCCAGAAATTGAAACAAATCGGACGCCATGACGGGTTTTCCAGCTTTTCCAGCCTTCATGCGAACTCACTTCCGGCTTCTAGTTTTTTGTGCAAAGCTATTGCCTTTACTTTTATCATGGACTCAATTCTTCTCCCAATATTTTGTCGTCGAAACGCCTATATTGAGTTCCTTAACAACTTTTTGGAGTGATTCCCTTTTGTCCTGTCTTTGTAGCACTGTCGCACTTTGAAATACAAAAGGAGGAAAGTGACAATGATTAAGAATTGAATCAATAGATGATGATGATAGAAAACAACACGTTAAAACGGTTTGAATACTTAGCTAGAGTTACAAATAAAAAATCTGTTGTCGTTCCTTGTAATCTGCAGCAGTAGGCTTCAAACGGAATAGAAGTAGACCTAAGAAAACGTGGAATCAAGAGATCGAAAAGGGAAAATGTGGCAACAAGCGATAACTATGGAAAAAATAGAAAAAGGAGAAACTCGGCTCGCCACTTTTCGATACAAAAAAGTTTAAAAAAACTTATTTTGTAATCCCCCGATAACATTTAATGTAATTATTGTATATTATGTATTTCTACAAACGCAACGAGTTTTATTTTAAAATGCTTGAATTTTTCTCTAATAGATAGAACTGTGCGTAAAAGATTCTAGTTGAAAAATTCTAGTTGAAGCTTTAAAAACGGGAAGATTTAAATAAATTCGATTAAAAAAATTAATAACGTTAAATTATTTATTAATGTGATTCTTTCGACCTTTGTTGTACCTACCAAATATTTTTAAAAATGACATCACGTACTTCATTATGTAACACATAATCACGTTTTATACTGTCAACATTATTTTCGAACTAGATCATTAATGTCTAAAATTATACCTCGAGCTAATTTAATTTACACAAATACTAATGGTGAATGATAAATTTCATAAACAACTTGTTAATAATAAAATGTGACATGGGAAGTTTGTGCTAAATTCACTTATGTTTTGAAAAATGCTTGGACACATCGATTTATATCTTTAAATGCCCTTAAAATCGTAGAAAAACAAAAGATTTTTTTTTGTACGATGGGACGTTGGATTTATATTGTGGATTTGTGCAGAAAGTATTTATTTAGACGGTATCTTATTTACTATATACACTAACAATAAATACACTACACTATTCACTAAACTACGCACTTTAATCATGTCTAGAACGTTCGAAACGAAATCTCTAGTTTACCGTAAACAAAGAAATAGAAATTGACTATATGAAAACGGCCACGAAATATTGTAAACATTTTAAAGAAACAATATAAACAAATTGCCGCCGTATATGTATAAAAAACGTAATATAAATGGTCCATACAGGAATTTCACCCGGCGCATCCGCCAAACTTTAAATTCTATTAACATAATACAACAGAACCGGTTTCACGGTATATGTCAGTGGAAGAGTTATTGATTTGTCGAGCTTATGGATGCAAAAGAGTTATTTACGTAGCTAGTTATGAAAAGAGTGAAATTGTTCAACAACAAATGGTGTTCGAAGTATTTTTACTTTGGAAGCAAATAACTTTTCAAAATAAGTCGAAACAAGTCAGACGTAATTACTTGAAATGTCAAAATCGTAGAAAAACAAAAGATTTATTTTGTACGATGGGACGTGGGATTTATATTGCGGATTTGTGCAGAAAGTATTTATTTAGACGGTATCTAATTTACTATATACACTAACAATAAATACACTACACTATTCACTAAACTACGCACTTTAATCATGTCTAGAACGTTCGAAACGAAATCTCTAGTTTACCGTAAACAAAGAAATAGAAATTGACTGTATGAAAACGGCCACGAAATATTGTAAACATTTTAAAGAAACAATATAAACAAATTGCCTCCATATATGTATAAAAAACGTAATATAAATGGTCCATACGGGAATTTTACCCGGCGCATCCGCCAAACTTTAAATTCTATTAACATAATACAACAGGACCGGTTTCACGGTATATGTCAGTGGAAGAGTTATTGATTTGTCGAGCTTATGGATGCAAAAGAGTTATTTACGTAGCTAGTTATGAAAAGAGTGAAATTGTTCAACAACAAATGGTGTTCGAAGTATTTTTACTTTGGAAGCAAATAACTTTTCAAAATAAGTCGAAACAAGTCAGACGTAATTACTTGAAATGTCTTCAGATAGATACGATTATGGATATCGTACGCGCTTGAAACAATCACTCTTCATAATACAATTGAAATTCTTCTCCAATCGTATCGCTTCGATTACTCGACTCAATTGACTCACTTCGTGCCGACGCACTCGTTTTATATGGTTAAGGAAGGTTCTAGTCTAGACTCGAAGCGCGTGCTTGCTGCTAAGAGATGGCGATGCTGTCTTTCTATCTCGCTTGTCTAGGCATGCGCTGCCCTTGAAATTATTTAAAAACATCCGTAGACTTGAAAGTAAGAGTAATTGAAACATCCGTAAAGGAAACGAATGAAGTCTAAAAGCTGTAAAATTATTCTTTTTGTGGCACATTGCGATCGCGGGCCTTACTGATACGGCCAAGGGGCCGGAAGCGGCCCGCGGGCCGTATCTTTATCGTGACTGATTTAAACATAACGATTAACTAACAGAACTGTAGATATTGGAGCAGAGAAAATTGGATGTGTGAGGCTCACACTGAATATCCTAAAATGGGGAGGTTTATCGAGATTTTTGAGTCAACATGTTAGTTCCTACATTACAAAGACTTTTTTTCTGATGTTAATTATCCAAATGAGATGATAGATCGATTTAGTACCAAAAAGTCGAAGCTCCGCCGCATTTTGCACGTACAGTTCGTAATTATTTGAACGAGGTTTTTCCCAATAGGTGGATTGAAAGATTCCTCGATTAGACTTGTGATCAAAATTTTAAAACTTAAAAATTAATTTGATTGCACCGAAATCCATTTCCAACAAGGTGCCACGCAACCCCGTTTCTCATTTAAAATGGGGGGTGCGTCATAATTTAGAGGGTATGATAATATTTTTATACTGTAAATTGTGAATTTAATAAAAATAAAAATCGACACGCGTTTCACGTTTTTTTCACATTGTACATAATAACGCTAAAAATTGAATTTATTCCATACAAATGCACCGCATTGTATAAATGAGAATTTTGAGCATATTTGCCCTTATTTTAGAAACACGATTTTTTGTTTTACTAAAACATAACTAAAGTATGTAGACTTCATTTGATTACCTGAAAATATCTCATTTTATACGAATAGGACTTTGATTTATTCAAAATTGGTTTCCATTATATTGATAAGTACATAATGTACACAATCAAAGGAAAGCAAATATAAATACGTTCTCTTGGATACTAAATGTATTTTAGGAGTGAAGTTAAGGTCAACGTTCATTAATCATTTTATAAAGTATTCCAAATCGATTGTGATAGCAGCTATATTTGGTAATAATATTTTTAAATGATGTTCTATTAGTCCAGGCAACCAGAATTTATGTTGAAAATCACCGCGGGAATTGATAGAGGACTAAATTTTAAGCAAAAATGTTCTAAGCGTTATTTTTTTTAAAATCAATAATTTTTTTATTTATGCGTGAATAAATACTCGAATTTTTCGTGAAAAAAACCACGTTTTTAATCATGAATAACTCAAATACTTTTGATTTTTTCAAAAAAAAAGTGTAAGAAACAAAAATGAATCTTATTTTTTTTTTAAATTTGCTCTAGACATAATACAAATGGAGTTATGATTTATTGAAAGTTTATTATTTTTATCGAACGAAAATTTTACAAAATTCAACGTGGAGTAAAGGAAAAACGGTCAACTTTTCGAAGTAATTGCATCTAATATTTTTCAAAATACTTTAAAAACCTTTAAAATGAGAGTAGAAATAAAATCGATTTAGTTTGAACGATTTAGAATGCATAATTTCGATATAAATTATGTCAAAAGTCGAAAAATGTTTGGGAAATTTGTAAATATATCTCCTTTTTTTCAAAATTTCTGAAAAACTATAGGATATACATAAAAATTGATTAGGAACAAAAAGTCACTGTTTTCTTTTGCTTTTTCGAATTTTTTTGTAACTTCTAAAACAACTGACTTATAACGTTAGAAAAAGTACCCTAATTAATGACTGATACCATTTTCGAACCCTTTGAACGTTGCCCTTTAAAAATTGAGAGCTAAAAAAATGTATAACTTATAAGTTATAAAATTCTCTATAAATTTACGTTTTGAGCAACTAATTTGCTTGAAAATTAATGGAGATAAGGCCAAAAAACTAAATAAAATCAAATTTTCTTTTTAAATTTAACATAATTTTTAAGGTACTTATAAATACAAATAATTTTTCATTTTTTTGTCATGAGTGATAATTTATAGGAATTGAAAATTTTAAATACCTAATATTCAAGTTAAAAGAGACTAAAAAAAAATCAATTTGAAATAAATATATAAAAAAATTGTATAACTAAGTCTGTTGATATTTTTTTCAATTTTTTCCGGAATACGGGATGATTTATAGGAGTTGCAAATTATAAGGACAAAATATTCAAGTTAAAAGAGATAAAAAATGTCCATTTAAAATAGGTAAATCATCAAAAAGAATAAATACGTGCATAAATGTTTTTTTTTTCAATTTTTTTCGAAATAAGGGATGATTTATAAGGTTTGAAGATTTGAGGCGCAAGATATTTGAGTTAAACACAAACAAAAAGATTCAATTTAATATAAATAAACTACCACAAGGTAATTAAATAATATTTTTTCAATTTAATATTAAACGGGGGTGCTTTATAAGGAATGAAATACATCAAGCAGGGTTGAAAAGTTGTAAATACTATATTAAAGCAATAAACAACTTTGATTCAAACCTTAAAAGCATTTTTTTACACATTGAATTCTTATACTTACGATTTTTTGCATTAAGGGGTAGTTTTCTCCGCCAAGAATGATAAGTACATATCGGCGAAGGGTAGATTTTGAAAATACGGGCAAGTCAAACTTGATTCCAAATTTTCATGCAAATTCATGGAAATCGGAGGTAATACTTCATTTTTACCTTGATTGCCTGGACTATATTGGCTTTTGATAAATGAAGGCTTTCGTAGAGCAGCGGCGCACATGTACACATCATATTTCAATGTATGACACTATTTTTAAATTGATTACAAGGTTTTTGTCTAACGAATAATCGGAATGTCGATCCGCAAGGTTATTTCAAACGTTACTTAATTGGTATAAGATGAATCAAACGTAAACTTCGAACACATTTTTTATTGTCGTTGATTAGAGTCAAGGTCTGATGTTGACGTTGCATTTGTTGCTATTGCATTGACCAACAAATCAAATCGTTAATGAAACACGAAATAATAAAAAAGCGTATCGATACATGAAATTATTATACAAGACGCAATTATATACAGAAGGACCTTCGACCCTTGACCCATCTCGAGCGTCGAACCGTCGCACTTTTGTACCAGGGATTCAGCTATACGTATCATCTAATGTGCCAACTCTTGATCGCGGTTGTCATGAAGATTAGACAACTCGTTACTTAATATTATGCAGATCGGGATTTCGATTATGAAAATAACAATTTATTTCAGTAAAACATATTTTAAATTGTAATCACCTAATCTAAGCCGCCCGCTGACACCCTCACCACGTGATTTGTTTGAAGAATGAAGAATTTATCATTTTAATTCGACAACGGGCAATATTGGGGGTAGAATTTCAACCAAGTGCAAGAGTGCATTATTAGATTATATGGAATTTTATAAATTACGGCTTCCCCAATATGAATCCATCAGGAATTGTATTATGTACTCGAACTACCTTTTCGTTTACCGGAAATATCCTCTTCACGAGTTGGCGCATCCTAATCTTAACGGATTAATAATCGTCACGTGCCGTCGTTTCCATACACTTCGAGTTTCCCATTAAATCCATATTATATTGTGGCCAGAACTGTTTTCTTTGTTTCAAATAGGTAACGAATTTTTAATAACGCCATATTAGAACAAAAGTTTTTGAATTTGCATGGTTGAATTCCACCAAAAACAATGATTTCACCACATAAAAAACAAAGTGAGATTCATCTACATAAAAAACTAAAAAATAAAAGATTATGAAGCTTCAGTTTCTGAAGACGATAACTTGGTTATCGAAACGCGCATCAGACAGTGTAATCGTGAGTGTTGGTGTAAACAGTGTGTTCAGTATGAATATCACCAACGGTTCCAGAAATTCCAACTACTTTGAAACCAGTAAAAGTAAAAAACTTCACTTCAACAATTTCATTTTACCATCACCTACGTCTTCAGTGGATATGAATCAAGTTTCTTTATGGCTGAAAAAAATGCATTCCGCTCTCAATAATGCAAAAAAATTAGATCTCGTGGAGTAAGCAACAACAACAACACATTTCAAAGATGTGACTTAGCAGCTACAGAAATTCTTATTGCGACTTTTGGTGGTTATAGCTCAATAAAAAATTTGGTGATGTGCATTATCAGCATTCCATTCAAGACCCCAACAGGGGGTCAAAACTTTCCGACTTGTGCAGAAGAAGTTGCTTAGTAGGGATAACGATCCTGTTGAATAGACATGGAATTTAACAACTTAAGTCGAAGGATGCTTCTGAAGCAGATGATTTCTTGGAACTTTAAGATGAGTTACGATGTTTCTAACTGCGAAAAACAGGCTGTAAATGCACATCGACGTGCTGGGTGACGTCGAACTGCGAATGAACCAGATGGGTCTGACTCAAAAGCTGAAGAAAACGTAGGTCTAAGCATTGCCATTAATATATCCTTCCTGTTATTTTCATATTTACTTTTTCTTATTCTAATTCTTGTCTGCATTATAATTTTTTTACGGAAAATTATAAAAAAGTTGATTCTCAAATGAAACTAGGAATTTTCCACTTGCACAGACCGTGAAGCCGGTCCTATCACATTACGTGAATAGAATTTAAAGTTTGGTGAATGCGCCGGTTACAAAGCAGCATTCCTTTGTATAGTTTTTATAAGTTATTTACGTCGTCGTTAAAGAATCAAATTCTAATGAGGTTTTTCTATTTGTTTTGGGTCGTATTAGAGATTTCGAACTTTCTGGATATGATTATAGTGTATATAAAAAAAGTTTGACAACTTTTCAAATATTCTATGTGAAAGGTCCACATTTGAGTAGTAAGGAAAGTTTGATCAGAACGTCTCCTATTTGTTCTAGGTACGACAGAACGAGTATGTTTGATAACCGGTAGCGTCGAAGCTATTTCGAATGTTCTCGATTTCATTATAAATAAAATCAAAGAGAAACCGGATCTGACGAAAACGCTGGTCGATACCGACAATAAGATGCACGAAAGGGAGAGACAAGTTAAGATATTGGTACCGAATTCTACGGCCGGTATGATTATAGGCAAGGCGGGAAATTACATCAAGCAGATTAAAGAAACCAGCGGATCTTATGTACAGATATCTCAGAAATCCAAAGATATTAGTTTACAAGAAAGATGCATCACAGTTATTGGAGATAAGGAGCAGAATAAGCAGGCCTGCATGATGATAATAAGTGAGTTTTGTTTTTTTGTCAAACGACTCGATTCGGTTTTATAATTTTTATCATACATTTTAGTATTTTTTTCAAGTTTTGTCAACAACGCTTCTTTTATTTAATAATTGAATGTAATCAATTTTAGATTTGCGACAAATACCTTTTAATTATCTTAAGGATTTTGATTTTTGTTACATTCCTACAACATCGTTTTTTTATTGTTTGTTTTCATACCATACGATGAAAATCAGTTGGTTTTTGACTTTTTCTTGTTTGTTTATCAGTTTCATTCTCACATTTTTCTTGCCAAATGACACTGACCAGTTTTTATAATTGCAATCAATAGTTTCTTGGATTTTTTTTACAATCCGACAACATCGCATTCTTTTTCTTGTTCGTTTATCCGTTTTACAAACAATTGCAGTTAAAAATTTTTGTTGCAATCTGACAACATCGTTTTTCTCATTTTTCTAGTTTGTTTATCTTTTATAATTTTACATTTTTTGTTTATCCGTTTTACTGTCGAATTTTTTGCCTCACTACATGAATTAGTTTTAAAATTTCAAACAATACATCGTAGTATTTTTTACATTCCGACAACATCGCTTTCCTTACGTTTTCCTTTATTTATTTATCTATCTTACATTGCTTTGTCTTCCTCGTTTGTTTATCCGTTTTTTTGTTTGTCTTTCCTTCATGTATTTGCCCTTGCCTTCTAAATTCGAACGACTGCTAGCCGTCTGACATGACTATTAGCATTGCCACTAAATCACTTTCGGAGTGTGCAAAATAAAAATTTCCTTCTATAATTTTATCGACGATGTCACTTACTGCTTCTGGAAATTGTCTTGACATTTCAATCAACTTGCATATGTGTCGAACGCCTTGTTGTAAAAGTGGTTTCGTCTTTATTTTCAACCGCATGCATAAAGTTTCGCAATAAAGTTTGTTAACTGTTGTAATGCCTCTGGAATGGCATAAATTTTTGGGACAATTTCCATGTTTGATTTGTCAAACTTCAAAATTACAGAAAACAAATTTCCCTTTGAGTCTCGGCATAGATTATTTTGATTTTCTTCCACTTTGGAACATCTGCGTTTGAAGCCTGGTCGCTACTTGATTTTGATTTCCAAATTTTTTTCGACTAAACGTATATCATAAATTCTGCAAATTGCCTTAGGTAAAATAGTCGAAGATCCTCAGAGCGGTACATGTTTGAACGTGTCTTATGCCGATATAAACGGACCGGTAGCGAATTTCAATCCCACCGGATCCCCATTCGCCAATCAACAACCGGGAAACGCTTTCAACGCTTCCGCAACGAGTCTCAACGGCGGTTTGGGAACGGCAGTTTCTCAAAGTCTCTTACTCAACGGCGGCCTCAATCTCAATCTTAATTTGACCGCTCCCGGACAGAATATATCGAACGTTACTGCGCAGTTACTGGATCATATCAAAGTGAGTTTTTTATTATTTTATTTGTTTCTAGTTTTTATTAATTAATTAATTTGATGTGTTTTGTAATATTCTATTTTTTAACGGGACAAAACAATTTTGATTATTGTTTCGAAGTATATGTGTACCGTGTGTGTTTTCCTGCTGTTTGTGGGTGAAAACTACCCTTTTTTGCAAATTAATTGATGATGTGTGTTTTTTGTTTATATTGATTTCATTTTCTGGTTGAATCACAGTTTTCTAAAGATGGTATTTACTATTTGATTCAATCGACAAATTATTAAATAGTATTTTTGTTGTACAATAAGAACCTAACCTGACCGCGTATATAATTTTTCTGTAAAATCAATCATTATTCTGCCACGGTCTATTCAATCTACTTCAATATGCTATTCAGCTTTAAGGCGGGTTCACACGGAGTCGTAAACTGCGCGAGAATACTACTACTTGTTCTGCGCATGTCTAACGACCGCTTAATTTTCACGACCGACAATTTACGAACTCCAGTTCGCATGAATTAGTGTCTGAAAAGCTTCGCGACAAGAAACGAACAACAAACTTACAACGTTTGAAAAATTTAAAAAAAAAACGTGCGTGGGTCCGTGATTGGATAAAAAAACGAAATATTCTCGGTGCCACTTAAATAATATACAGTCACCGGCCAAATTATTAGACGCGCTGTATTTTTATAATAATTTTATGTTTTAAAAGTCTTTAATTGCATATTTAAACTTTTATTATTGATTTCAATTTAAAAGATTCGTTATATACTACCTATTTCTATTTATTTTTAAAATATGGCAACACTGTGTTAACGAAGTGATACATGAACGTAAACAAGTACAAACCTGTATCGGAATCGCGTAAGATACGGACGTGTTTCTGTGGATTTATGGACTGTGATTGTTTGTAACAATATTTTTATTATCGGTAGAATACGCGATCAATCGCTCAGTAAAAAAGTTGTGAAGGCGTTTGTGAA
Organism: Diorhabda sublineata; assembly: GCF_026230105.1. Taxonomy (NCBI): domain Eukaryota; kingdom Metazoa; phylum Arthropoda; class Insecta; order Coleoptera; family Chrysomelidae; genus Diorhabda; species Diorhabda sublineata. The sequence goes on from NC_079480.1 coordinate 2,971,699, forward strand.
TGCGAAAACATTTGCAAACTAAGATTAAAAGCTTACGAAACTAGTGTACGACGCATAAAAAGAAAATTGAGTCGGAGTAAGAAATAAGCCCGAAAAGAAATAAAAGATGCGGTAGAAAACCAATTTCCACTCCAATTTGTCTAGAAAATAGATTCGCCACCACAAAGGTGATAAAATCACAACTCTAGGTTAGGTTAGGTTAACAGGGTGATCTCCACTTTTCAGCCGATATCCACTCGGAGACTTTGGGCTCATTGTGATGCCCTTGCTGACTTCCCTTCCCTATCTCTTCCGTTGCCTGGTCTTTGCCCCCTTCCCAAGCTTCTCCAGTTTGCAATGAAGTGATTCAGATCCCATGCATTGTAGTCGTTTCGACGCCAATGCTGTCCATCGACACATTAGGTGTTCTATTGTCTCTTCACTGCATTCTGCACAGAGATCGTCGGTTCTGATACCAATTTTCCTGAGTTTAGACCCTACTGTGCAGTGACCGGTAATCACTAGTACTACCCTTCGGATCGAGGCTTTCCCATAGCCTAGCAGTTCTGTTGTCTTCCTCTTCTGTAGCACCGGCCACAAGGAGCGTGAAATGATACAGTCATCTCTATTACTCCAATCTTTTGCCGTGCTCTCCCTCTAATGTTCCATCTATCGGGTCTCTCAGGAAACTAGCATAAATTCTTTTGAGCAGACTGTTCGAAGACAGGAAGTTACAGATGCAATGAAAACAAAACGCCTAAAGTGAGCCATACAATGGCAATGACAAAGATTTGGACTAAAGATCGGTGAGATATTGTAATTTATCAAAAAAATGATACATCATTATCATTTTCAGTTAAATAAAGCAAAGAAAGATGGACATTTATATATTTTTCTATTTGTGACGGGTCTGCTTCAGTGACGTAAGTACCTACATTGAAAATTTTGTACAATAAAGCTCTGTATGTGCGTCGTCGTTGTGGAGAAAAGTTTCATCCTGACTGTGTCCTTCCAAAGTGATGATTTGGTTTTCAAATGGGGAACCATTCACTTTTATGCAAGATGGAGCTCCCTGTCACACTGCTCGGCTAAAGCTCTTTTGGGGCAAAGAAAATATCCCTATGTTGAATTGACCATGTAATAATCCTGATATGAACCCAATAAAAAATGTGTGGGAGCTGATGCAAAGGAAAAAGTGATCTCCATGTGTGGAATCACCGTCTTCAAATGCAGGAGACAGTATAATCTTGCATTTGATAGCAAGCCGCTCAATTAAAGCTTCAATAGTGGCTGAAGGTGGCTTAACTAAATATTACATTATTTTCACAAGATCTAAAAATTACAAAACAAATCAATTTAAAACAATAAAACAACAGACAATATCACTCGGTAATTAAGACACGCCAAAACCAAAAAAACCTATAGTCTTGTGAAAAAAGTAGGTATAAGTCAAAAGGTGAGAAGAGAGGGAGTAGGGTACAGTAAAAAAAAAGTGATAACTTATTGCACAGTGTTCGTTTTGGAAAACCACATTATTGTAAGAGTAAACAACGAACTCTCCAGTAAAATGCCAGTATCAACAGGGATCAGACAAGGAGATAGTCTCAGCCCAATACTCTTCAACATTATAATGGACGAAATCATAAAAGAAGTCAAAACGGCAGGCAGAGGATACAGAATGGGAAAACATGAGTTTAAGATAGTTTGCTACGCTGATGACGCGGTTGTGATATCTGAAGATGAGGATAATCTGCAAAAACTGCTACACAGATTCGAAACAGTTGCAGGAGAATTCAATATGATCATATCGAAACAAAAGACACAATCCTTGACAATAGCGAGAGAACCAAGAAGATGCAAACTGGCAATTTATAATAAAAGTATACAACAGGTTATGTCTTTTAAATATTTAGGGGTTAACATCACGAACAATAGGAACTTGAAACAAGAAGTCAAAACGCAAACAACAGCAGCATCTAGGATATGAGGATTCCTTCGGACCGTGATATGGAGGAATAAATTTTTAAATATCGAAAGCAAAACACGGATATATAAAACTTGTGTCAGACCAGTAATGACATACGCCATAGAAACGAGGGCGGAGACTACAACTACTAAGCGGATTCTTAAAACGACCGAGATGAAGACATTACGCTCAATCACAGGGAAAACATTAAGAGACAGAATAAGGAGCAATGAAATTAGAAGAATGTGTGACGTTCCGGATATAGTGAGATGGGCCAGAACTAGAAGAAGAGCATGGAGAGATCATGTCAATAGAATGGACGACGATCGACTGGCGAAAATCGCAAAGGAAGAGAGACCCAATACAAGTAGACCGCCTGGAAGACCACCAAAGCGCTGGTATGAGAGCTGGTCCTCGCAGTCACAACTTAGGCTGCCTCTTTGAAAACACAAGACACAGTCTTAAAATAAGAAGAAGAAGAAGAAGACATTATTGTAATCAGTGTTTTGCGAAAAACATAAATAATTCAGATCGTAACAACAATCTTTCCATTTTATATTTATATGGTTTTCGTCGTGTTTTTTATATCCTTAAAAACAAAATCAACTAAAATATGTACAGGTAATGTGAAGCCTAGCACAAATGTAATCAATTATTATTTGAATTATGTCGAAGAAAACATGATAAAATATGAAAACTAAAACAAAATCAAATGAACCAAGTGTAGTTTTATGTTCCAAGGACCAGGGACGGTCCAACCTAACTGTAAAATGTATTTAAATACGGTCCATTAGGCCGCGAAGGAGGTTCGGAATAAAATATGTCGTGCGGTCCATAGGACTACTCTGGGTTGTGGGAAAAGTTCAGTTGCAGGCCTATGGATCGCACTAGGGTTCAACGTGTTAATGTAGTAAATTTTATTATTTCACTCGTACAAAAATCGAAACAAATATACGCTAGAAACTTCGCATTTGGTGGGTGTTTCACGACTAAACCGGTCGTGTTCGCTCCAACAAGTTTACGACTCCGTGTGAACCCGCCTTCATGTTACAGCAAGAAATTTTTTTTGACCACCAGTACTTCTTTTTTTTTCATATTTCTCAAATTTAAACTAGTTGTCAATCACATTCCAGGGCCATATCGTGATAAAATATTACTGTTAACACATCGTCCAATAAATCGTGTGATCAACTAAAGAAAACACATTTTTGTTTTGGCAATAATCGATTTTATTCATCAATTTAATTTCCTTAAGTGCAATAAAAGTATTCCAACGCTTCTCTAACTTCCCGATGCCGTGTTTTTAGAATCATTTTTTCTTTTTCTTACCAGCGCGCATTTTTTTGACATGTAGGGAATAGCCAGTAGTCATTAGGGGCCAGATCTGGACTATACGGTGGATGAGGAAGCAATTCGTTCAATTTAATCATTATTACCAACTACTTGTGAATCGGTGCATTGTCTTGGTGAAACAGTGGTTGTTTCTTAGCTGGTTTTCCTCGATTTTTGTATTCAAACGATCCAACAACTCTATGTAGTATTCGCTATTGATTATCATTCCATATTGGAGATAGCCGATGAAAAATATTCCATGCACATGAAGCGACAACTCTTTCAATTGATTGTTGTTTTTGAACGCGGTTCCATGGATCCATGTTTCGTCCATTGTCACATCGACGCAAAAAATCTGTTTTTTTTTACGTTTAAACATGGCCAAACACTGCTCAGAATTACTAAAAAGTTGTTGTTTTTGATCGATTGCGAGTAAACGCGGCACCCACTTTGAAAAAGCTTCCTAATGGTGAAATTTCCATGCCTTCTGATATCTTTAGGGCCTCAGCTATCTCAATTTACGATTAGATATAACCAATTTTTGAACTTTTCTGATGTTTTATGGAGTAGCCACTTCAGAACGTTCACCATCTGTACGACCACGTTTTGATTCAACAAACCAATAAAAAATGGTTCTTCTCGATGGAAAAGTGTCCGGATAAGACTTTTGAAGTGATTGCTGAGCTTCTACAGTATTTGTTTTATCATGAAGCAATGACATATAGTTTTTTGATAGTTGGTACTTTATAAACGTCATGGATTTGTGCCAGTCACACGACTTATTATGTGATGTAATACCAAGGAAAACAAAATCTATTACTCGTGGTTCATTGATTTTTTTGCGTTTACTACCATGATTTCTACTTTTTTAGAATCCAACAGAGGCAAATCTTCCAATATCTTGCGTGAAAATGTCCCTATTGTGCACAATAATGTCAAATCCACTCCAATATTTGACTAATTTTCCTTCATGGCTTGGTTCCATCAACCAAGGTCACGTCTGTCTGACGTCTGTTGCCATCCGCATCAAATATTTTCTTCTGACAGGATTTCTCCGTAGAAAACTAATGTTTATGGTGGCTGTACACCCTTTGCGAGACATGCCGAGTACGAGAGTGTACAGGGTAGCTCTCGCCTCGCCCATGTATGCCTCGAGGTGTCTCGCCTGCTCTAGCGTCCGTATCGGTTTTCCGTGCCCGCGTCAAATGGTATCGTGGTATGGTGTCCAGGTAGCACCGGGCGGAATACTCGTGTCACTATGACAGAACAATGAAAGTGAAAGATTGGGTTAGGTTATCGGAACAGACTGAATTCTCCCAGTTGAGGAACTGAGGAAAAAAAGAAGAAAATCGTTGGCTGCAATCTACGAAAAATTCGAATTCTAATTTATCCATTCTCTCGACGTTCGTAACCGCAACTGTACAAACGTGAGTGAACATGGAAGCGCTCGGCGGGAGTTAGAGTACTCGCTCGAGAGTGTAGGACCGGCATTAAGGTTGCGGCGCTCAGATTCGTGGTCGGCTCTCGTCTGAACTCTCTTGCAACGTAATCGGATCGACAATTGATTTTATAAAATTTGTTTCAGATGCAGTTGAGGTCTAGCGGATTAGCCGACGCCCAAATCGTCGAGATTTGTGCCGCACTTGCCGTTCTGGCCAAAAATGGTGTGATTTCCGTAGGATTAGGTAACGACAGACATTTATTCAGATAAATTGTTACTTGTTTACAGCCGGCAAAAAGGCTTATTGTTTTTTTTTTTTCGATTTTTATCATTATTCTGAGAGAATATATATATTTTTTTTCATTATATGTGGATAACCATCTGACCTTTATACGCCGCTAATACAGTACCTTGAACTTGAAGTTTATCTAAAAACAATTTTTTCACGTAATTTCGTTCATTTTCATAATTTATATATAACGTGGAAGTGTTGTATCAAAATTCAATCAAAAATAATTTTTTACAATTTAGTTTAATCATTAATTTGATAATGGAATATTTATTCCACATATTTAACCTCAAATATTACTAAAAATGATATATTTAATCTCTAATTACATAATTTTTGTTATGATATTGAATAACATTATAATTACTACTTTTAGGATGTTCCCTGTATCTTCAAACGCGACTCGAATCACGAATATTTTTCATAATTTACGTGAAATCATTTTTTTATGTATTTAATTCATCCATACTTTAGAAAATTTCTTCAAAATGAGTTAAACTCTTCCACTATTATTGATACATCTGAAAAAAACTTTTCGAATGGTCCCTGTATCATTATTTAAGTCAAACGCGAATGGAATCACGAATATTTGTCAAAATTTAATAAACATCATTTTTTTGATCAATTTAATTCATCAATACTTCAAAAAATTTTGTTAAAATGAGTTAAACTCATCAACAATTATTGAAACATCTGAAAAAACTTTTGGAATAGTCCCTGTATCTTCATTTATATCAAACGCGAGTCAAATCACGAATATTTTTCATAATTTACATGAGATCATTTTTTTATGTATTTAATTCATCCATACTTTCGTCAAAATGAGTTAAACTCTTCCACAATTATTAATACTTCTGAAAAAAATTTTTGGAATGTATCCTGTATCTTCATTTATATCAAACACGAGTCGAATCACGAATATTTTGTGTTTGATTCATCCGTATTTTAGAAAATTTCTCATCTACAATCTTGATACTTTAAAAAAAAACTTTTTAATCTTTTTATCTCAAAAATTAAACCTAATTTATAAAAAACTGTATCATCTACAAATTAGTGATCTATGACGCCATCTATTAGTCGACTTTATTGTTTCTAAATATTTATATAGTATAAAGTTTAATAATATTCATAAAATTACACCATTGTTACTAAATAATTAATTATTTAATTCATCTGTACGGTATATTTTAATGCAACATTATTCAACGCTGAACTGTTAGTCGTAAATTGCATTTCGAATCCGACTTTTAGGTTATGTTTAACCCGACAGCTTAAAAAATTTTGATCGTAGCGGTACTTTATGTAAACGCTTGGTGTACATTTGAAGGTCAGAAGGTACAGTCTACTATTTCACATCAGCGTTATTTGTATGTATGAACAAGGGCGTAGATAAAGAGGGTATAAACATCGTAGATATGAAGAATCGGTTCGATAAATGCTTTTTGATAGTCTCATTACATTTTTTTTCTTTTGACTAAATCACGTAGTGAAAATTGGCACCGCAGTAAATTTTTTAAAAACTATTGATTTTTAGTAAGTTGTGTACGAAGTACAAAATTCAAATAGAATTTAGGTTGATACTTAAATCTTTGGAGTGTAAAGTATTTCTATCGATAAAAAATTAAATTTACGTGCATTTATTTAGATCTGCCATATTGGATCTCACCCGTCTTAATAAATCTTTCCTAGAAATTTCATGTTATGCTGTGTTGCCAAATTTAATTATACTTCAGAGATGATTGGAGTTTGATATTAAAAACAAAGAAATATGGTTAAAAAATATAGTAATGATTGTTTTTACACATTTACTCAAAAACAAAATGAAAAAAATTGAGTGTTTCTTTTGAATTATTGATAGATTAGTAAAGTTCTTGATACTATTATATCTGAAATATAAAAATTAACTTTATCTTCATATTATTTTAATAAAGATTATCTTCACAGATTAAACGAAAATTACGTATTTAATTAGTTAATTAGATCATTATTTTATATTAAAACATTTTTTGGACTAAATAATTATTCGTCACGCATTAAAACTTGGCAACGTCGTATTAATAAAAATAATGATTTCTTGTTTAATATTTGAGTGAAATAAAAAATTCCAATACAAGATATTTTGGAATTTAAAACAATTTTTTTTAATTAACACAAAAATATTTACATTAAATTAATATGCGTTTGTCTAGGTCTGCCATATTGGATTTCTCTTGTCATTTTACAAATTTAAGTTATGGTGTGTTGCCAGATTTAATTATTTAATATAGATGATGGTAACTTGATATTTATGACGATTTTTTTTAATAAAACATACATGGCAAATGAATTTTTTAGGTTATAAAATATACCTATGATTGTTTCCGACATATTTACTTGATAATAATGAAAAAAAATAATATTTTAATAATTGTTTTCTTCATAGTTCAAAATTATTGGTAATGTGATCAAGGTTTTCATACAATTATATCTACAAATAAAAAGGTAACACGATAAATAATCGGAACACTTCATCTTATTTCAATAAAATTTTTCCGAGTAGATTAAACTTAGTAAAAAAATTGATTTATCTCATTATTCAATATTGAAACGTGTTTTGGACAAAATAACTATCCAACAATAATCTTGGCAACGTCGTAGCTTCTGCGAGTAATAAAACTGATGATTCTTGAGATTATACAATATTTGCTCGATTACAAAAATCAAATAAAATATATTGAAATTGATCGTTGTTTAGGATGATAACTATATTTTTGCAGTTTGGTATGAAACACTTTTATTAATAAAATGAACGGAATTAAATTAGAATTGGTTTGCCAAGGTTGGCCAATTTGGAAAAGCTCTCTCTACCGTCAGTTTACAGTGCTGCCATGTCTACATCGAATCGATTATTGTCATGTTTATAACTTTTTAATCCTAATTAGTAAAACTCGAATTTGAAGGCCTTAATTTTGAAAATACTCTTGATATTTATAACTATAAATTATTACGAAGATATTTGCTCAATAAAATTTGTCTTAATTCGATTTTTATAGTTATAAATGGTTTTTCGAAAACTTCACACGAAGAAAAATGTTCACTGGCATCATTTATGGTATCAAAATTTGTAATTTAGAGAAATTTTCTATTATTTCAAGTTTTATAGTGGAAAGTGAATGTTTTCAAAAAACTTACACGAAGAACAATGTTCACTAGCATCTTTATAGTTGGTGATTTAGTCAAATTTTCTGTTATATAAATTTTTGAAAGGTTTTTTAATAAATTTATACGAAGGGAAAAGTTTACTATCATCTTTTTTATTTAGAAATTGAGGGTTTAATCGAGTTTTGTGTAATTTCAATTTTTAATATAACTACGTTACTATCTCACAATAAAAATTAATATAATGAATCTTGGCAACGCTGTAACTTCTACTACTAATAAACGACAGTTTCTTATAAGTAGGTTAAGATAATATTTGCGTGTATTACAAAATTTAAATAGAAGATATTGATTGATAATGATTTATGACAATAATTAATCATAATGTAAAATGATTTCATTAATAATAATAACAGAATTAAATTAAATTGACGTGCTTTGGCCTAGGTCAGCCATGTTGAATCTCCCCTCTTTCAACAAAGTTGTCATGGTTACCTCTCGACGTACTCCTCTCCTCGTAATTTCACAACATTGCCATGTATAAACCTTCACACTCATAATAAGTCAAACTATGAAAATATGTAAAGTTATATTTTGAAAATAAACATTCATTCGTTCAATTATAATTCAATATATACACAGTTTGGATTATTACTAAGTTATGGGAGAAGTTTCCTATAAATTTCATGATATTCTATGTTGCCAATTTTAATTATAACTCAGGGATGAATTAAAAATATTACATTGAGACGAATTATTTAAAAAAAGCACGTCAAATGTCATTTTTGATGGTTAGAAATTATATTAAGGAATTGAATAAAAAAGTTCTATATAAATACGTGGTTGAAAATCAAAGTACCACGTGCTTAAATAGGGATAAGAATTTTTATATTGAGATTTGTAGAACATTCTTTTACATTTCCAACGATTTTTTTTATTGTTTGCGTGTAAAGTTAAACTTGCGTTGTACAAAACGATTTCTGTTTTTATTCCAGTCGTATTAAATAAATATTGATATAAACCAGGGTAGAAGCCTTTAGAAATAATAAAAAGTGAAAAAAAAAATAATAGTAGGATGAAATTTATTGGAAAAGGAGGAGAATGTAATAAAAATGGAAGAAGAAATTATTTACGGGCGATCTGAGGTTGGGATGCAAAAAGGGGTGGGTTTTTAAGAGTAAAAAACGGTTTATCTAGATTTCCAGTAAAACTATGAGTCTTTTGGAAAAAAGTCGAATGGCAAAATTGTAGATAATAAGAAGATCTACAACTTTTGTATTCTCACTTTTTTCACATAACCTCAAAATTTATGTGAAAAATTAAAAAACCGAATTTTTGGTTTTTCATTTTTATCTTTTACAAAAAACATTTTTTTTTCACGAAATTTTGTGAAAAGTTACCTTTTTATGTCCCATATATACTGTAATTTATTTGATTTAAAATTTTCATTTTTTTCACGTTATTTTGACATAATATTAAAAAAAAATACCCTAAATTTTGAACGAAAATTCTCCCGTCGAAATTTTAGCTTTTTTTAAAAAGTAGTTGTGACTTTGGTTCGTTGAAATCTCAATTTCCTGATGGTTTAAAAAAATTTTACCATCGTCATGGTAAGCTTTCTCAGAAAAGGCAAAAAAAATTTAGACTCCAACTACTTATTTTCATCAATGTAACAAGGAATCTCATAATTTTCGTGTTATTAGAATGGAAAAATTTTAATAAATAACTAAAAATTCTACGTAATGATTGAAAAAAAATTTCGGAAGCGAGTTTTTTTCGTTTTATTTTAAGCCGTTTTTGAGAAAATCTACCACGGTGATGGTAATATTTTTTTAAACCATCGAGAAATAGATATTTTAACAAACAAAAATCTCACCGACTTTTTTAAAAAAGCTAATATTTTGACGGGAGAATTTTCGTTCGAAAAGGAGGGTGCTTTTTCGATATTATGCCAAAATAACGTTAAAAAAAATCAATATTTTAAATCAAACAAATTACAGTCTATTTTGAACATAAAAATGTAAGTTTTCACAAAATTTCGCGAAAAAAATAAGACAAAAGATAAAAATTAAAAACGAAAACTTGATTTTTTTATTTTTCCCATAAATGTTGAGGTTATGTGAAAAAAGTGAGAATACAAAAGTTGTAGATTTTCTGTTTACCTACAACTTTGCTATTGGACTTTTTTCCATAAGACTCGTAGTTTTTCCGGAAATGCAGATAAACCGTTTTTTACCCTTAAAAACTCACCCCCCGTTCCCTTTCCGACTTCAGATCACCCGTAAATCATTCTCCCTTTCATTTTCAATATATTCTCTTCATTTTCTAATAAGTTTCATCCTACTTTTATTTTTTTATGTTTCAAAAATTCATTATCGACCTAATCGGTCTAATAGACAAAAATTGGTAGCTCTTGATATCTACGTCCTTTCGTTGGAAGTTAAACTCTTAAATATTTTATTTTGTATTTAGCGTTATCTCATTACAATTTAATATGTTCATTTCATTGTTATCGCATATACATATTAAACAATCATTTTTCATTAATTCGTTTTATTTCTCAGAATATCGTATTTAATTTGATTAGTATACGAGGGGGACCTTTGAACTTCAAACTTTCAACTGCTGTTTTAGAATTTATTTACTTGTTAAACGAAATATTTTTCCATTCCGACACAATCATCGATCAGTTCATCTTATTATACAGCGTTTGTAATTAGTATGGATTCGCATATTTACCTTTTAAATAGTAGAGGGTGTCTCATAAATATCCCCTATCGTATTATTCTGTAATTTTAACCCAACGCTCTTTGAAATCTTTTACATCTCCTTAGTACTCTGACGGTGCAAGATCCGGACTAAATACTGGATGTAGTAGGTGATCAATATCATCGAATTCCGCGTAACTTTCGCAGTATATACCTCAAAAAATTAAAAGATAATTACCCTGGTTTGACAGGTGTCACGTACCGATGTCATAATAGACAGGAGACAGTAATAGAGGCTGTGGAAATGGACTATTCGAGAAGATCGTGCGGGATATCCAGAACAGGCCGAGTTTACACGACTTCGAAGAGAATACAAACTAAACAATTGCTCCGGTACGGACATGTGATGAGGATGGAGCAGAAGAAAGCATTGTTGTATCAACTGAATGTAGAAGAAGACGAGAAAGACCCTCGAGGACCTGGAAGAAAGGAATTGAACAGATCATGAAAGACAGAGCTGTGTACCTTTCTCCACCTCTGCTGTGTCTATATATTGTTTATTCACTAGTAACAGCTGAAAATGCCACGGTAGTCCTTCTAGATGTTTTGTCATTTTGACAAATTACAACACCACAAAGGAAAAGAGCAATAATAAGTTTGTTAATACAACTGAACGAAGAAAAGACGATGAGCTTAGAACAAGTTCAAAGTTATGTATATCTTGGGGTGGATGTCAAGAATGACGGTGAAGTTCCCCAAAAAAACTCCAAAAAGGCGAAGCTACATCTATACAAAACAATAATAAGACCAAAAGAATTAGTAGATTTATGGTTGAGGAGAACAAATGGAATCTATTGGAGATGTAGAAGAGAGGAAGATGTAGATAAGATCCAAAAAATAGAGTCTCTGGGTCACAGACAGAAAATTTCAGATTTTAGATCAACAAAAATGGATATAGAACAACGAGGAACAAGAAAGACCAAGGAAAAGATGGTACGCAGAGGTGATGCAGGAATGCAGAACTGGAAAATCAAAGCAAAAATAGGAAAGAATGGAAGGGAATCACCATACCATGCTATGGGCCTAAAAGGCCTGCGTGAAACACATATTAGGGGATTAGGAGAACCTGAACTATCATATGGTATAGTGAAAAGGTAGTTACGTGAGTTTAGAGACCGATAACAAGGAAAAATAGTTATCTATCATACCGTGTGGTACATAATATACTTATTGTCCAATTTACTACGAAACAATGGTCTATTTATCAAAATAGTTTCTTTTGATAGTGATTCAACGTCGTTCTAACCTCAAAATACTATCTCGTCTTTCTTCGATTATTTTTTTCCTGTTTTATTTGATATTTCGTTCCTTGTATTCCGTGTATTCGATGTAACATCAAATCAAAGTTCCTTGCTATTTGTTTTGGCGAAAGAAAATAATGTTTTTGCATATGGGGTCGGCTAATTTTGATTTTCTCATAAATTTCCCATAATATACAGTAACAGTCGTTTTTCTTGGGTGTGTTTTCCGGAAAGCTTCCGACTCAACAAAGGAACAATCATTTCTATTTTTCAGTATAAGTCGTTAGTTCATCGTCCGATGAACATCTTTTTCTTACAAGTGAAACTTTGAGATTAGGAAAAAGTAACCAGGGCCATATCTGGTGAATATGGTGGTTGATCAACAAATTCGAAGTGAAATTCGTGAATTTTTCGTAAACCGTGTCAATAAGACCTGAAAAATGTTCCTTCCAATGCGCCTTTGATAGCCTCTTCTATCTCTCTAACCTCAATTTAACGGCCCTACATTACCAATTGGTGAACTTTTTCTCTTACATCGCTTGTCGTCGCAGTTTTTGGCCGTTCTGAATGTTTGTCGTCAGCCACGTTTCAAACCAGCTGCCAAAAACTTTACAGTCGTGAATGGTGACGTAGAAAAATCTTCACAACGACTCACACTCACGAGATTCTTAAATAATAATTAAGCCTCCAAAATAACAGAAATTTTGGTGAGTAATGAGTGCTCCCATCTTTAGACTGAGGTTGGACTGTAAATAGGTCAAATATGCAACAAATAGATCAGCCCCCCGGCATATCGTATAAATTCTAGAAAGGAAAACTAAAATTGCTTTCTTGGAGATCCATAACGTGTTGCGAGAAATCCAAAAACCAAATAATTTCGGGTAATATGATATCCCGGAAAAATCTTCATATCGAGATAACTTTTCAAACATCCCTTGTATGAGGAGTCAAAACGTTCCTTTCATTTATTTTAGCAAATTTAAATGACTAAAAGACCCTGGTTAATACTTTTTGGAAAAAGGGTATTTTCAAATTTTCACTTGAATCATTTTGTTTTATTTTCGGCTCTCTTATTTCATTTTTTCCCAGTTTATTTTATCTGTCTATGGTTATAGTTCATAGTTACATTGCGGGGGGCCAAGGACCCGTTGAGCAGATAGGCTCAATAATTTGTAGTATAAAATAATCTTCAGTGATATTAAATTAGTTTTTGATAGAAAGTATCATGAATATGTTGATGATGATTATTGAAATTAATGTTCCAGTTACACATTTTGAATCGTATGCCACTGCACTCGGTAATTTCGCTAAAATTTTAACGGTGTAAATTTCTCTCTAACCTATAAATCAACATTTAACGGAATCGTATCATTAATACGTGTTCCGAATAATAATTAATCTACAAATTTTGAGTTTCATTAACATTTAAAACTTATCTAATACAATTGAGAAAAGTGGGTCGGCATATTTTAATTTTTGTATGTACTATAAATACCACTACACGTATGTATACGAGGGGCGCACTGAAATTTTAGATAATCAAACACTAAAAGATTATTTTTGTCGTTCGATAAAATCATTTATCATCCAGTTCTTTTTGGATATTTGTTTGATTTTTTTCAATGTTTCATTGTTTAATTCTACTGTCGACCTCGTAGAATTTCTTCTACACTTACAAATGGAAAAAAAGACAAATTACAGCATGACCCTCGTATAGAATGTGTCGCGGTGGTCTCTTATTGAGCAGTATTCTGTGAAAGTTGATTGGATTTCGACGAGTCTGTTGAATTTTGGATAGTTTCAAGGGGATCCAGTATGTGCGGTTAAAAAATTAAACGTATTTTTAGTAGTAGTTTTACGGGGGTGTATGTATGAAGTGTTGTCTACCTAATAAATTCTAGTTCTAGGTCTAGTGAACAAAAAATAACTTCTTTTAACCAAATTTCGTTTAGATTAATGCACACAATTTTTCTTTTTCGTACGTACGGAGCATTTTATTTATAATTTCGTTTCACAATAAGTTCAATAATAGTGTCTGTTAATTGCTTTTCATTTATTCCTATTAATCGATAAACAATATACCGTGTTTATCATAAATTACAACCTTGCACTGACAGCTTTCGCCAGATCCAGTCAATCCAATTTTTATTTTGCCTGAATAGCTCAGCGCTTTAAATCATTCGTTGATTTTTGTGAGGTAACTCAATATCAATTTAGCGAAAATATTATCTGAATTGATGGTTCGTAATTTTGAGATGGCACCAGATAGCGTCTGTTGAAAATAATTCAACTACACGAACCAAATACCAAATTCCAATTGGAAGTTTGTTACTTCGCTCTGATGAGACGCAATAACGTCGAAATTAATGTTTCTTTGCAATTGCGAGCCATTGAAAATTTCGATATCTTTAGGTAGTCGATAGACGTCACGTTCTTATTATAAGTAGTTATTTTCTTTTTTAAGAACGGCAGACCATATAAAGTTCGATGTACACACCTCAGATATCGCCAAAAATAAGCGTGATTGTTGTGGGATTGTGGCAATAAAATACCAAAGTGTACTTAATATATAATCTACGCCAGAATTTCCTTAAGTGGTCTAGGTGAACCCTCAGGGGTACACAGTGAACTCGACAGAATTCTACGTAAATTTCCTTCTTTAGAACTCGCGAGTTTTGAAAATATGGCCGAAATGTATCAACAGGGGGTATCCTGAAACAACATTTCAAAGAAAAAAAGTTTGGGAACTTTTTATCTAAACTTTCAAATAACTTTGTATTCATTAACGACCATGACATTTGGAGTTGCTGCTGGAGTTGAAATGAGGTTAAAGAAATAAGCAGAGGCTATGGACGAATCATAAAAACTCCATTGTCTTATGTTGAGTAGGGTATTAGGCAAGCGTGAGGTCAATATTCATTCCAATGAACATTTCCACATTTCTTCTGGAGCGGATTGAGTCTTATTGTGTGGATTTATGATTGTATGTAAACTACGGTTTTTATTTTTCTAAAATAAAACGTCCATCTTTAAACCACAGCTAGCTAGCGCCATCTACTTGACGATTTTGAACTTAAAAACAGAAAAATGTTGCCGAGTCGAATAACGAACATCAGACTTCAGAGGTTATTTGGACCAACTGCTTATTCTACACATTTAGCACCCAGATACTTTTTCATTTACTCAAAATGTGACATTAAATGGTTTTTATCAGAAGAGGAATAGATAACAGAGAAAAAATGAATGTAATAACGATAGTAATGTTTTAACTGGCGTTGTTGCCAGAATTTCTTGCACATAGATAATAATTTCTTGTCGACTGATGTGTGATTTTATTAAATACGCATTTCACCTTGAATAATATGAATGACGGATTTCCAAATTACTTACGAGGATTCGAGAAAAAGTGACTTTTCAATGAAAAAAGTACTGTGCGTTTCGGACTTCATTATATTATGTGTTTGGGTGGCCACTTTTAAAAACAGAGTTAAGCAGATAATTCTATATGATGCAGTATTAACAGCATAATAATTACGTAACTTTTCCTCGGTTTCTTTAATTGTTTTTTCACGATAAAAATAACTTCATTTAACAATCCAAATTCTTCTTTGAACATATTTATCTTACAACGAGAACAGTTTTCTTTATAAGGGTATTCAAACTAACCAATTTGTCACAATTTGATAGATGACATAAGAAAATGCAAAATTTTCAAAAAAAAAAACGGTTACTTTAGAAGTTTACAACTTTTCTTTTGCTTTTATTAGCTAATTCTATTTCTCGGTCACCTATTCAAGTACTAGCTTTGATTTCTCTTTTATATTTTCTATCGAATGAAAACTGAAGCCTAAAGACAGTCGCCCGGACCAGATAAGTGTTTGTTTTTACAAGATTTCGTACCCAAATCCAACTAATTCATTCAGGAAACAGCAATTTTAACAACTTTTGCATTTTACTTGAAATCAACAATCAACATTTCGTTGTTATTTTCTTTATATCGCGATATCCAGTACAGAAGATGGCCGAACGAGCAAACCACCACTTCTAGAAAGCTTTTGAACGCAGTATACCTAATTTTTAACAGAAAATCTTTTGTTTATAAAAAGTAGGTGAGTGATAAGCAAATTTTGTCTTGCAGGTATAAGTCAGCCACACCCTGGAACGATACCAGTGTCTAATTATCTTAGTCTTATGGACGGATCAGCACAAAATGCCGGCGCAGGTGTGTTCGGAGCTATTGGACAAGTCAGTTTAGGTGATTGCTTAGGTAAATAAAGTCAATGATCGCTTATTTCATTTCATTTCACTTTAGAATTCGTTCTTAAAATACGAAAGAATACTGGGTCTGATGAAGAAATACGGCAAATAGATATTTATAGTACTGCTACATCTATTTCAACTAATATTTCCGTTAATCTTTAACGTTGAGACAAGTTGTGACAAGTTTGAACACCTTTCGACTTGTTAGTTTGCTATTTCAACAAAAGTTACTCGTATGTGTTGTAGGATCAAAACTGTACTGTCTCGCATGACATCGTTGTCAAATCTTCTGTTTTCTATGAACTAACACAGTCTTTGATTCCATAAACTTGTTGTTGAAATTCCGATACAACCGAGACGTTTCGTACTAACCATTCCATTCGAATTTTCGATTACGGTTTGACTTTAAATTACAGGTACCAACACCGCGGCTCCAAGGACGAACCTAGAACGTTACGAATCACCGTTCGATCCGTTTAGGCATCAAGTTTCCGCGGCCACAGCACCAATTTCATTGAATAACAACAGCTTTGGCTTAGGTACTGGACAGCAGGTAGCTGTTTTGAGCAAGAGCCCCACTCCTGCAGAACTAAATGGTACAAAGGACTCCAAGAATGTTGAAATCGCCGAAGTTATAGTAGGCGCAATCCTTGGTAAGTCTATGAAAATATATAGGTCACTAATTAATCGGATAAAAACATTATTGTTACTGAAAAAAGTGACAGCAGATTATACCCTGACAGATGAATGTTGGCCGAACACGTTTTCTATGAATGTCATTCTATGGATTATGGATTTAACAACTAAAATCTCTGGATGCTTTGATTGCCACAATCCCACAACAAAAAGTTCATAATGACCAAATCTATAAAACTCAATGTCATTCCTAATCGAACCGATAAATATTCAGATCTATCCATGACAACCAAGCCCATAAAAATTTAATGTGATTCATAAACTAACCAATAAATATTCAACATCATTCACAACAACCTAACCTTATCTAACCTATAAAAATTCATAATCTAACCAATGGAAATTAATAACGATTTCTATAGTAACCAGAATTAATATTTCAATCAAATAATTCTATCAAGCATCAATTTGAATATTGAATTTTGAAATCCATAAATTTAATTTTTTTACAAGAAATAAGAAAATTTAAACTAATTATTGTGAGTGAAAAAAAAAATTTAAAAAAACTTATTATTGTTATACATTTACACACATTTTTATATTGTACTTGACCACAATTTCAGTCCCAGCCGATGAATTCATAAGTATTCGAAAGCTCGGAATATATTAAAGTTAGTACATTTTGGTGTGTAATTGTTTCACAATCCCACTACTAAAACGCTCACAATATAGCCGGCAAAGATTTCGTTCCAATTCAATTTAATATTTCGGAAATGCATTCTGCCGTTCTTTAAAGGAGAAAACAACTACTTTCCTGGCTAGTACCCCGACGAAAATTGAATTACATCTTTTCTGAATAGCGTGATGACAATCGACCTTTTTGTCGATATTAACGTCCCCAATGACTCGCAATTGCAAGGAGAGGTTTGTAACCACTGACTAGTTTCGACGTTATTACGTCTTATCAAAGTGGTTTAACAGCTCTCGTTCGGGCTTAAGACCCGAACTGGAGACAACATTAAAGAGCGTCGCTATTTGGTTCATGTAGTTGAACATTTTCCAGCGAACGTTAACGGCGCCATCCTCACTTCCAACTGCGAACCACTGGTCCAAAATAAATGATTCCTACTATTCATCGCTGAAATAATTTGAAAATTTAATATTTCGAAAATGTATTCTGCCGTTCTTTAAAGGAGAAAACAACTACTTTCCTGGCTAATGCCTCGACGAATGTTGAATTACTTCTCGTATTCTACATTTTCTACAATGTTCATTGGATTTTATTGGCCATTTTCTTCTTCTTTCTCCATATATTTTTAGTTTATATCTATTGTTAATCTTTAAAATTTGAAAATTTTATAGTAATTACTACCCACACTATATTCTTCATTCATAAGTTTTGTACTTACTACGACCCTCCCTGTATTTCACATTCGTTGTTTAATTTGATTGTTGAATTTTTTTTTCAGTTTATTTATACTGGTAATCTGCAAAAAATAGAAATTTTGTATTAATGTCTACCCACCCTGTATTCTACATTATTTATTTAAGTTAATTATTTGATTTTTTTTCTTCCTGTATAGATATATTGTTAGTTTATATCTATATTATCTGTATTGATTGTAGGACCTGGTGGTCGATCGCTAGTAGAAATCCAACAAATAAGTGGTGCCAGTATTCAAATATCTAAAAAAGGTATTTTCGCTCCTGGCACCCGTAATCGTATCGTTACCATAACAGGCAACCCTCATTCCATATCGACCGCCCAATATTTAATCGAACAACGTATAAACGAAGAAGAGATGAAGAGGGCGCGCAACAACGGACTGGGTACACTAGCGATCCAGTGATCGAAGGAAGAAGAAAATATTAACATAACCTCAGTTTCGTGTACAAGCAACATAAATCCCTCGAAGGGATATTCTTGGTGCGATGACGAGTAGTGTAAAAGTAATGGGTGTAGTGCATTTAGGGTGTTTTTTAAAACGTGTATTTTCTTCAAACAAAAAGTCATCGAATTTTGTTGCTCTTCCAATACATTCCCATTTAGAATTTGGCAACATAATCACTTTTTTACTGATAAATTTGTCGTTAGTGAGAAGAAAAAAGTATACGTTTCAAATATTACCCTAATTCTTATTTTTTTTCCTCTAAAAATTATGTTTTCTAGTATAAAGAGTCTTGTGATTGTTTTTGTGTTTGTAATTGGTCTTTTTCCAGTTCATTTCTTTACTATTTTTTACTAAATTTTTATATATGTCTTGTGATTGTCATTTTTCTTTTTAAACAATTGAGAAATGGGAAAAGACTTTTGTGTAAGTATTTTATTTTTGTGTTATATGTACTGTACTTTGTACAGGATAATAATCTTGTTTTTATAGTTTTTTTTTTTCAAAAAATTGAAATATATATTATTATACAAAGGTTTATAATATGTTTACTTGTACATGTAAATTTTATTTTTGTTCAAATGGACCAAATCCAAGTCATATTGTTGTTTTCCTTCAGTGGTGTTTATTGAAGATGGTACACCACTGAATTTGATGTATATTTTTGTTATAAACTATTAGAAATCTTTTGTAATCTTAAAAAAAAATAATTGCAAATTTATTGACTTCAATATAAATGAAAAATTGGTCGCTGATAATTATAATAATTTAATTATTATGTAAAGCGATCTGATTTTTTACAGGTAGATTTAGAATTTTGACAAATTTTAAATCGAAAATGTGATGAAATCATTCATGTTGTCCCTTCTGGTTTCTGTACCTATCATTCAGTTTCCATATTTCATATACATATTATGTATATAATTTTATCAATCATTATATCATAATACAGTAAAATAGTAACACTGTAAAACTTTCTAATGTTACATTGTTGCCAATCTCCTAACATTAATCTAGTTATTAAATAAGGGCAATCTAGGGTTTCGTTGTTTATTAAAGTCTTAAACCAAATATTTGACATCACATGATTTTAGTGCACTCAGGTTTACTTGTGGGGTGATTGCCTATATATTAGTTACATTAACATAATTTTTTTATATTGTGATTGGTAATTTATAGAGAAGGCAAACAAATAAGTCAAGGCATTACTAACTATCAAAGGATTATCTTTTCTATAACAGTTTTCATTCTAAACAACCATTTGAAATGTTTTTTCCCACTTTTTAAACAAGCTTCTTGATATTGCCAATAATTATAACAGAAGATTGAAAATGCTGGAAAACAGTTTGCCTTCTTTTACATTGAATTTTCCGAAATGTGTACCTGCGACTAACCTCAAAATACTATATTTTTTTGCTCGTTAAATATATTGCAAGAATAAAGTTAATTTTGAGTTGAACGGAATCGTAAATTTAACCAAAAATTTTAGTTGAGTTCTATTTTTGGCTATATTAGAATCTACGATTTCGTAAACTGTTACCAATCATGAGTATTTATATATATAAAAAAAACGTCTATATTGAGATAAAGAGGGCATATATTAATAGAATAGAGTAGTGTACATAGTCATTTAGCAAATTAGTCATCTATTTCACTTCTAAACATATTTCTCATAGATCTTTCATCATAAACAATTTATGATATATGGAATATTAAACTATACAAAGATAAATGTGACTCAAATCATATATTGTTGTTATAGCATGTTGTTAATAATTGTTAATGTTTGAAATACACATCTTGTACTAGCGTTATTTAACTTGGCTACCAATCAAAAATAAATTTTACCAATAGAATCATGCTTGCGCAATTAACATACTGAGTTATCAATTCAAAGTGATTAAACGTTTCAGATTACCCTAAAAAACAGTGCCAATAAACCCATCTACTTATAAATCAACTTTAGGTAGAATATTTGCAGCTGCTAAAAGATGAGAAAAAAATTGAAAATACAACCAGTATCGGAATATATATTGGGTTGGCGACGAAATTATCTCGGTTTTGTTGTATAAAATAAAACACTTTTTTAGAAAGAATAGTTTTTAATCAATTATATATTTTCCATTTTGCTCATCGATCTTTTATATTCTTCTTTCAGCTTCATGATTCCGCTCCCATAAAATTTCTGATCCTTATCAGCAAAAAACTATAGATTGTAATCAGATGGTGCCAGATCAAAGCTGTATGGGGAACGGTTCTTCTTTGGTGATTCCGTTTTTTAACAGTGATATTTTTTCCAGTATTATGTGGAGAGGTGGGAGATTTAGAATCATGTCTAGTGCAGCTGTTGGGCATAATTTCATTGCCTAGGTTGCACATAAGCAAGCCAGTTCTTGTACCTTCGAGAGAGATTGTTCCTTGTGGTATTCAGACTAGTTCTAGTATTCCAAACCACTGCCCCATATGTGATGATTGGTCTCACAGTTACCATCTACGTCCAAAGTAAGATCTTTGAGTTACAACCCCAATTCCTCCCTGCAAAGTTTCTGTACACCATTGGGGCTTTTGTGGCTTCGATTCACCCTATAAAATATATTTCTAAATAATAAGTGGAAAATAAAAAGTGCCTATATATATTTTTTGAAAGCACTTCTTCGTTTAACTATTTTTACAATATCTTTTAGAATAAAAGTGAACTAAATGGGTCAGTTTAGGAACGTCAATTTTGGAATTTCAACAATAATAATTAATGAGAATGTTTCAAAAGAGCCTAGTTAAAAAATGCTAGTGAATTTATACACATTCATAGTTTTCTCGTCTAAATGTTTGTGATGGCCATTTACTTGGATTATTAAGTAAGTATAATCACTTGTATTGTAATTTTATGGAACAGTTATATTTAATGTTACAATGATGAAATTTTAGTAGATAACGGGTGACATGTTATTTATAGCTGTTGCTTGAGGTACATTCTCAGATTAGGCTTCTCATACCATACTTGTACAAGCGTCTGGTTATTTTTCTCCAAAAAAAAGCTTCAAAAATATCTAGTCAATATTATTTCGTTGAATATTATTGCAATTAATGTACTATACAGGGTGTCAAACATAAGATGACCCATATACTTTTCTCAAAACCTGTAGGAGCTATCAAAAAACTTCGATTACAAAAGTTATTGTATATAAAGTAATTTTTAGATTATTTATTTTCGGAATGTTGAATGGAACGCCTTATATTTTACTGCATTTTTGGATTTAGTGGTTAAAAAAAAAGTAACTTTCATAAGACCGATCTATTTAATTTCCCATGGTTTAGAAAAATCTAAAAATTACTTTAAATACAAAAAACTTTTGTAATTGAGGTTTTAAAACTGAACCGAACTGAAAAGCTCAAATGTAACGAATCGAAATGTGCTCAGCAGAACAAAAATAATCTAACACTGTATATTTCATTCGCTGCTAACTATAATGTGAAAAATAGATATATTTTAACTTTATATTTTGAAAATATATATATATATATATATATATATA
This sequence comes from Diorhabda sublineata, assembly GCF_026230105.1. Lineage (NCBI taxonomy): Eukaryota > Metazoa > Arthropoda > Insecta > Coleoptera > Chrysomelidae > Diorhabda > Diorhabda sublineata. The sequence continues at coordinate 2,994,171 of NC_079480.1, forward strand.
TATATATATATATAACCAGATAGCTTATACAATGAAAATTTCCGCAAAAAATACTGTTGCTGTGATATTCACATCTGTTAAGTAATTGTGAGGGTATCGTTGCCCGTATGTGCGCTTTTTCTAAATTTGTCGTGTTAGTGATACAAATATTAGCCGGAATTTCATAGTTCTAGATACAATATATCTCCTCATCATACTTTATTTTCCACGATTCCAAATTTACACTCGATATTTGGATAAGATCAGAATGTATCGAAAGTCGTAAGTAAAATTTGTTGGCACTTGTTAAAACGTTTCATCCTTACATGCAGGCAGCGTCGGATTAAGAAGTAGGGCCCCACTTAAGGAAATCTAAATCAACTCGGAAATATTTTCGAACAAATTTTGGTACAGATCCAATATTGCTTTTGAAATTAATGATCAAATTAGTTATTTTGCGAGGCCCACGCCTGCTCGGGGCCCGGGGCTTCAGTCCCCCTTAGACCCTCTCAAAATCCGACACTACACGCAGGTATCATATATAGATTTCCAGTCTTAGAACTAATCATTTTGATATTATCCACTTTTGAATGCAAAGTTAACATTTAAACAATTTTTTTCGGAAGTAGAAGTAGTCTAGAGAATTTATAAGAGAGTTTCCAAATTGATTATTCTCATTAGAGTGCCTTCTATTGAAATTAGAATTGTTATTAAATTTTCTGTATGTTTACAAAACTTCGAATGACTATTCATGCTTAGTGATTTCCAATTCGTTTATTGGTATTAAAGTATGGCAGCTTGGGTGGGGTCCCGAACCCGTTTTATACTTCCCTAAGTTTTAGAGGGTTTTTTTTTATGCATATAATCGATTTTTCGGTTTATTTGTTTATAACTATAACTCTTAAACAAAGAGATATGAAAAAAAGTTTCAAAAATAAAAAAGATTTGTTTTAAAAAGATCTTAAAAAAGGTCTCCACAGTTTTTTGCAAAAAATCAATATTTAAAAATTTATCGTCAATATAATGTAACATTGGCGTTATTTCTCACCTTATCGGTCTTTAATTTAGCCTCTGATCGCGCAGTTTAAAACCTGCATAACTTTATCAGGTCAATTTGTTCGTATTGATCAGCACTTTAAGCTACTATAAGGTGCACTCCCTTTTTTTAAATTTATGTAACCTTAAAATACTTATAAACAAATTACGGTGCTTTTTTTCATGAAAATTTCTACATTCAAACTCCTGTAACTATTCAACAGATAATATTTAAAAGGTCTACTCCATTTCATATTGAAGCTTAAACTGATGATGCTTTAATTCTTTCTACATCATGTAGGAACCAAGTAATGACTCAAGAGTTATAGTTTTATAAAAAATTAAATTGTTTATAACAAATTACTCGAATAGATTTGGGCTCGGCACCTGCGAAAAATCGATTGTACGCATCAAAAAACATAGGAAAACGCTCGAAAACTGAGGGCAGTATGCAAACGGCTACTGGACCCCCCTAACTGCCCTACTATTCATTTTTCGCAGAATTGACACAAATAGATTAACATTTTATAAATTTATTTCCTAATAAGGATACATGTGTATTATGTAGTTATATAATCCTTTGATAGTCCAGGCTACCAAGGTTTTCATCTCCTATTTCCACGAATCTGCATCAATTTTAATGAAATTTCGACAGTATGCATGAAATACCTTAAAAAGCAAAATATGTATGATATGTACTTTTTGCTCTAATGGTGAGGTTCACTCCAACTAGTTGATCTTTCTTTGTAAAACGAAAGGGTAAATTGATAATTCTTCTTGGGGGGTGTATATTTGTGTATTTCTTTCTTTAGAAAAAAGTGAATTTGACGTTTTTTGTTCGTTTTCAATTTTTTTTGTATATATATATATATATATATATATATATATATATATATATATATATATCTACAAAAACAGCCATTTTTAACACTTTTTCTTCTGTTTTACTTTTTCATTACCACTTTGGGTTCTTTTTTTAATAAATATGTACAAAAACAGCTATTTTTGAAAATAAGAGTAAGTCAAGCTTAATTCCAAATTTTCGTGGAAATACCTCATTTTTCCTTTGGTAGCCTGGACTATGACTGGATACTAATAAATTAATATTGATCTATGATATAACAAATGCTATTTCATTGACAAAAAGAAGTACTGAAAATAAATTAGATTCAAGACAAATAGCTGAGGATAGATGTGAAATATTTGGGATTGAATGATTGTGATAAATGTACTTTACTTGCTTACTATACCTAATTCTATGAAACTATTTCATTCATATAGGAATTTATTATCTATATTTTATTTAGATATACAACATACAATCTAATCTAGCATTCCTATATATCTATATGATTTGTCCTATCTGTAAAGTCGCGTAAAGCATTACACTACAGATTTATTGAACTTCCGAAAAAAATAGTTTCAATTTTCATTAAAACCCCGCTTTATGTTTTCATCAAAACATTAAGTTACATATTCATGGGTTTGTGTTTAAGACATCAAAAAAAAAACAATGTTATTTGTAAATATTTTATTTTTATATATATGTAGGTACATTATTCATTTATATATATATATATATATAAAGTTTTTCAGTAATTTTTTTGTTTAAAATGTTGAAGAAAAAAATATATGAGTAATGTTGATATTTGCATGTATAAAAGTTGATGTTGATATATATATATATGTTTAAAATATTATTCAAAAAGGCCTATAAACAGTTGACTGGTCATATAATTGTTAGAAACGTGGGGATTCACAAATTTTATACATAAGCAAGCAGAAAGTATCTGCTTTGTTAATGGTGTGAATTGCGAATTTCTACTAGTTTGAATTCATTATACTATAATATCGCAAAATATGTCAATTTCCAACTAAAATCAACAACAATTATTGCTTCAAAATCTTTTATTCCATGAAAAGTGAAAAAAAAACTGTAATGAATTTAAACGAGTATCTAAAAATTGTGAGAAGCACGGGTCAAATAGAAATGGGTGATATATTCTTAGCTTTGTTTATGATTCGATGTGTAAATACTTCATTAAAACGCACATTTTATTACTTAGGGTGATTTATCTTTCTTAGTTACTTCATTTTAATGGTAAAAACAAGACAAGTTCATAAACTTATAGTCATCTTAAACTTTTTATTTATACTTTTAAATTTTAAAAAGTAATAATAGTAAGTTTTTACATACCTGTAAATTGCCGCAAACAAATTTCCAATTTCAATATAACTAGTATTGTAGTTTTCAAGACTATTTGGGTAAAGGTGACTGTTATATGGAGACATTTAAGAGCAAAACTAAGAAATTCCAGTCATCATAAGTCATCAAATATGTCTGTCTATTTATTCAACGAAAGTCCCACACCAAATAGACTGGAAAAGTATGTCATCAATCATTTTGCAATCTGTTTGATTACTAATGTTCTATTATGAAATTAGAGAAACGACAGTTCTTTTTATTATTGTAATGAAAACAAACCACTGCAAATCTAAAATATGTTCGTACACATAAACTATCTCACAATATCAATTATTTTTGTGAGACTAACAAATTGACTCTCTAACCTAACTTTTCTTCTTCTCTTTTAATTCTACAATACAGAATATTACACCTACTTTTGTACGTTTACGTATACATCTACTTATTACCTCATAATACAATGGAACGCAGCATTTTTAATGAATTAAATCGACAACAAAATTGGGAAAATAGAAGGAAAGTAATATATTGCGAAAAAATTCAATGTCATCAAGTTGTTTTACCCATACTATTGATCTCGACTGCAGATGTAGAGGACAAAAAACTTAGAATAGGCAATCTGTAAATGCAGTAGGAATCCCTAACATTTATATTTGAGTTATTGCTACTATTATATTAATAAAATGATTTATGATTAACGTCTCTAGAAGTATAGAAAATTAACTCACCCTGTACTTTAGAAATTGTGCGTTCTGTATATTTCCAACTTATTATCGACATAATTTATATTAACATATGTTAGAAATTACAAAAAATTCATCAGCAATGGTTACCAATTTCGCACTTTTTCTGTTTTTGCAAATATTTTGTATCATGATAAAATTTAGCAACATGATTTTTTATTTCATTTTATCATTTCTGTTAAAAAAAAGTAGGTAGTCGGGGATAAATATATAAATATATTGTTAAACACATTAGAAATTTCAATAAAATCATAGTGCCATATTACGTATTATTCATGAAACCTCATCTCATCTCCACATCCATTTTTCCATTCTTTTTTTTAGTTTTATATACTGAGATATACGGTGTCCCAGCAATTTTTACATACGTAATCATCAGATCACGCTCAATAGACTACAGGAGTGTTGACGTCACACAGCGCCATTGTTAGCGAATGTCAGAAATCTCTTTCCAAACAAAGTTTTAACTGCGTTGACTATCGTATACATGTTTAGTGATTTGTGATTTTTTCGTATTTTATTTGATAAATTTTGCAAAAAAATACCTTCTGGCACAAAACACATCACCATCTTATACAACAGTGAACTAATCAAAAACTTTTTAAATAACTTTCACTACCTCAAACTTTGAAAAGTGAACTATAACAATATGACGACCGTGACGTCATGCTCCGGGTGTCTATAGTTGTCTAACCAATATTATGTTAAAAGTCATACATATACATTTAACAATTATACAAAGAAATTTGTTGCTTCACTTGAAAAACCGAGAAGCAGTTTTCTCCAAAACGTGAAAAAAATTGTATATTAGGAAATCGGTACCTAAATATTTACTATATTTAAAAAGAAATGCAAGGTTGAAAACACATCATTTAACATTATTATAACATAGAGTTTTAGTTTAATTAAAATATCTACAGAGAAATATTTGTACATCTAATTAATACTTATCTACTCTAAAAATTTTGATAATTTTTGGCTATTAATAGAGACATTGGATATGCTAGAAAATTCAACAATCTTGCAAACCTTTTTATGAGTTTTATTTGTGAAGAACAATTACATCTTTAGTAGCAAAGCTTCATGAACTATTATTATTCAATATAAAATACAACCTCACATTTCAAACGCTTCTTAAAATCTCACCCAGTATTTGAAATAAAATTTCAACAACTATAAAACTTTACGGAAACTATGTTCGTGTCAACCCGATCATTATCTAAATGTTCGGAAACTAACTTGGATCACATTCATTGTTGTTCGGAAACTGACAGAGTTAATCGAGGCGTAGTCGTACTATATGATCCTTTCTACTTTAGTAGACCGTTGATAAATGCGATCAGCTGATGGATTATTTGTCTATGGTCTTTTGAACTTATATTAATTCTCATGGGCAGAATGTATCATAGAACTAAATGGAAAATTAGACATCTACATCTAGAATAGAAGTAATAAATGTTTTAAATTTGAAATTTATGCCGAACATTGAACGCGACGTTCAGAAACTGTGATCTAAACTCGTTTGGGGTTAGTAACCGCTATCAGCTGATTAGTAATCTATCTGAATCCGAGTTATAGTTTCCGAAAAGTCTTTACGTAACTAAAAGTTTGACGACCATATTCATACGTACTTATACGAACTGCGCTTGCCCAAGCAAGATTGAAAAACTTCCGATTACGTCAACTTAACAATGTTGTCTAGAGATGTGGAAAGTATAGTTATTTTGTACTCATTTTAGTAAGGAATAAAAAAATTAACTTCTTTGAATATTAACGAGTAGACGAAGGCAAAACACATTATTTTAACGTAATTGTAAAGTTGGTACAAATGCCTTTTTGTCGTTGGATTTTTTTCAAAACTAAACACAAAAACGTAAGAAAAAACGCTGTTTTGTTTGAAAATTTGGAATTTGGTATAAAAACCGAAATTAAACACAAATCTACTTTTTCAAAAACTAATTTACAAAGACAAAACCTTTTTGTTTGTGTTGAAAGTATTTTTGCTTATCCAATGTATTATGCATAGCATCATTCGACTGCTCTTGATTAAAAATTACATCTCTATCACAATATTTTGTTCGCGTATATTCAGGTCCCTTCACACGGTCTTATCAGTTCTCAGTCGACCTGTCCGTTTCAGGCTTGGGTTCCATATCGTCAATATGAATCACATTCATATAGTTATTAGTATTGCACATATATCATGTAATAATTTTGCAACATCATGGCTTTAGCTTTGACGTTGATGAAATCGAGAAAAAGAAGAAGACAATGTACTAAAGCTTGGTACTTCAAATGAAATTCCAAGTTAATAAAAGAATTCTGATTAGAATAAAGTGATTGGCTAAAACAATTAACGGATGATGAGGATGCATATCTCGTATTATTACGTCTTATATAAAAGCAGGATATGAATACGATGGGGGCTTTAACATCCTTTTTTGCATTGACACAAAAATTGACATGTTTTATAACAAATTGGTGATTCTTCCAAATATTTATACGTATATTTATATCTAAAACGTTTGCTTTTATAAAAAAATTCTTTGAACTGAAATGAAACAAATAGATCTATCCATCCCGTTACTTTTTCGTCTGAGTTTGCGTTTCCTTTCAGTTTCTATCTTCTTACACCTAGGAAAAATTGACAGAGACTGAACTGAGAACTGATACAACCGTGTAAAAGAATCTTTTAGTTGGGACGCGTTTTTTCGACGTAAGTTAAGTGGGGATTATTGAGTTTTACATAGACGTTGCCACATTTCAATTTTTTTTCGTGGCAAAAATCTTATGAATTCGTTAAAAAGGTACAAAAAATTGTAGTCGACATTTATAGTATATTTTTATTTTCTTTTTTCTTAAATATCAAGAAAGTGAAAAAATTGTGATGTTTTGTATCATCCCCTTTTTATTATTTTTTGACAAATAAATTTCACGTATCTTATTTTTTAGAAAATACAAACAGAGAAGGTATTTACGTGTTTATTTCATTTAAAATTATTATTTATTGAAAAATAAGAAATTAGTTATGACTTTTCTCGTATTATTGGTTTGAAATTTTTAGAAACTATGGGATTACTGTAATCGCATTAATTTTTTTACCATAATGGTAATGTGATATTTGTAGGGATTCTTTTTGTACTTATCAGTACATCTGCACTCGAATTCACCCCTACCCCCACCTTTTCATTCCATATAAAAATTTATATTTTTTTTCGTGAAAAAAATTGACTGTTATTTATTAAAAATTTTTTGTAAATGGGGTTTTTTATTACATTTTTAATTACTTAAAAAATAATGACTGAATCTCTCTCAAATACGGTGTTTTATTTCTCAAAATTTCCAATATATTTCTCAATAACTATGTCTTATCTAGGTTAGATAGAAAACTAAAAAATATTTGGGGAAATTTTCGAAACGCCATCCGTATTAAAAAAATTATACATATTTTTTACGATTTTGCCGCAACTACTGGCAACATTGTATTAAAATTTTATACGAATATGTTTTGGAAGCTGCTGCATCCAATGAATTTGTTTTTACATCTGACTCTAATAGAGGGCGCTAGTTACGCGGTTCGTATCAACTAATATTGAACATAACTTTTTCAATATCAGATTTATTAAGGAAAATATCAAATTTAACTTATTCAACTCAACATGTGACGGATGGTTTTGTAAATATTTTTCCAATGCCCGAACTGAACTGTTTTTTTTTTACCGGCTTCGTCTTTAAATAAAATAAACATGTGGCAGCACTAATCATCGTCATAGTGTTCGAGATTTTACAAAACGAACAGTTGTAGTATTGGAGAGGTTTTGTTTGTATCCAATAATTTATGATTGGGTACATTTTTTAACAATTTTACATTATTTACAGGACCAATGTTGGATTCTTCGGGATAGTGAGATAGTAAATGCTTTCAATCAGTGCTTTGCAATGTGTCAAGTTGTTTCATATGTTTTCTCACAAGATACCCAGACGATGGAGCCGAATTTATGGCTGGCAAACAGTTTTTAATAAATTAATGCCGTTTTGGCAGACTTTCTTGAGGTGATTTCCACGATATGTTAGCGCGAAATATATGCGTAAATTTTTCTAAACATCGCTATTCGGTAGTTTAACCGGTTCTTTTGAAACGCAAGAACTTTCTGGAGTTTTTTTGCACCTTGTTACGCAAACTGGTCATTTGCGATTTATTTTTCATATGCTAATACATTCTTTTATTACTTTTCACGTGCGGTCGACCGTAATATACGAGGGTAGTTCCATATCATTTTGTTATGTATAATGAATTTCACTTGTTCATATTTAACGAAACGTTTCAGTATGTGAAAATTATTTTTTGTCAAATTCCATTCATGAAAAAAAGTGAGATGAAATGTGTAATATTTGACGAAATTAAAATGAAATAAAAATAACAAATAAATCTTCAAACAAAAGAATACTGCCAGATGCTACTAAGGTCGAAAGACGGGACAGTAAGAAAGATTTAAGCTTCAGGAACCACATAAGTGGTTAATGAAATGAAGGTAAGTTAAATTGCATCCCTTAAGAACCTAAAAATGAAGAAAGATAAAGTTATATTCATTGTAGTGGCTACAAACATACAATGAAAACTTTTTCGTTATCAGCATCTATTATTTGAATCTGTGATTTGGTCCAAGTGTACCTCCAGGTGTCCGCGGGAGTCTCTACATCAGGAGTATACTTTAATTTTCATATTTAGATCTGGTTTTTTGTCGATTTGAGTATATGATGTAAATGTATGAACTAAAACTAGTAATAAGTATTTTAAAAGTGGTTTACGAGGAAAAGACACAATTTTGTGTGTGTGATTTTGCATAAGATTAAAAAAATTCAAGTTAATACAAATCGTAAAAACTTTTCTACGAATTTGTTCAGGAAAAATTCAAGAAAATCTTTAACTTTGGTCTCAATTTTGAAGTTGTTGTCTATGGGGTAGTTCTTGAAGACTTGTTGTTGTTTTTAGATGGGATATGAAAGATTCTGCTCCGCAATGCTTTATATCAAAATCAAATATACCAGTGAAGTAAATAAAAACACAATAAATAAACATTTTAAACACATAAACAGAGTCGAGCCCTTATAAAATAATTGTTATAACTAAAAATTTTAATAATTGAAAAATTTCATTATTTATATATGAATATATTCGATATATGAAGCGATTACAAAAAGAAAAACGTTATATTTCTTATCGGTTGCCCCCGGTATAAATAAAATCAATACAAACACGTGCAGATAAAAATTTGCATGAAATCGCCGATAGAAAGGACCAGCAGAATGCAAAAAACACCTAAAAGTCGTTTTAAATACAAATAATACCAGTTTGATATACAAAGGAAAATAACTTGTTCGTTTTGCATAATGCGAACATGTTTGATGTTTGCAAAATTATATCATCGGCAGTTGGAGACAGACATCTAGTAAGTTATGTTAGTTGTGTTGCGGCCTGCTAGGCGAATAGTTAGTTTGAGGTTATCTTGTTTACTATTTAAAATTTCAGATTTATCTCGTCTTTGAATATTAATAACACACGGTTATTTTATTAAATTATTTGAATGGTTTAGTGCGAGATGACGTCCGTTTTAGGCAAGGTATGAATATTCAATTAAGTGTCGAATACAACAAAAAATAATGATTACGCCGAGTGAAAATTTCGTTCTAGAAAAGAATTTCATCTTTAATTGAAATCAGTCTAGATAATAAACAAAACTTGTGGTAGGGGACTTAGTATTTATCTAAAAAACGTGAATTATAAAAAAAAATATATTATGTAAACACTTGACTATAATGTATTATATTTATTTGCTTACAACAGATCCGGACTTCCATCAATTTGACTTACGAATATAATTTATACAGGGATTCTGGGATTTATTTATTGAAAATACCTCCTTTCAGTATTTTCAATAAATAATTACAATTTATGATAATTTTCTTCAGAATTACTTTTTATAGCGAACGGTTTCCTTGTTAAAAAATCGATTGAAAAATTCGTTTTTGCCATCTTTAGATTGTACAAGTTATCCCTGTAAAAATTACGGACTGTTAAGCATTGGCATGAGCCGCCTCTGGCCTTCAGTTAGTAGTGTAGAATTATTTATTCTATCAAACACACTACACATACATACGTAATCAACCATTAAAAATTCATAATGTATAATATAGATGATATACTTAAATATATGTTCCGATGTAGCAACTTAAGGGCCTATAACTCAGAAACGAGGAGTCGTATGAGAATGTAGCATTATTTTCACATCACCTACTCCCGAATTTTTAGCATCAAGACCCGGATCACCCTGTATATACGAAATATAATTTGATTATTATATTTTTTAGCCAGTTTTGTATTCCTATTGGAGAAGCTCTTGTGCTTGGAGAGTAAGAATAGGTAACTATTAATTTTTTTATATATATATCAAAATACTTAATCATAAAATTATTATTTGTATGTGGCGATTTTATTTATTTATCAATCAAGAGACATATATAGCACCTTTACAATAAAATAGTAATTAGGCACAACTATAGACAAAATTTGATAATTTTTGAGAGATTTGACAGATCCTAGCATCCCTATTACGATTATTACAACTCTGTAGTTAAAATGTAACTAAATACTACAACAACACGTTTTAAGTAAGAATAAATTATTATGTATTGCTTGTGTAACCATTTATTTATCTATAAATAAAAGTATGTAATCACTGAAAATTTGATGACCTTTGTTTTCTTCTGTTTAAAAATATCGAGAGATAGAAATAAATAATAGATAAAAAGAAAAATATGGATAAACGATTTTAATGTATTTTTAAAAATGTAATCCAAAGTTATATTCGATTGATAACAATAACAAGAAAATAAGGGAAAAAGAAATAATCATTTTAATTTAGTTCAAACTATTTAATAATAACTGATGTTCATAAAACGTAGGAATTTTTAAAAGTAGAAGCTTGGCAACATCTGAAAATAATAAGGTGGAGCGAACTAATAATAGAGATAGAGAGAGCGGCATGCGAATGGAATTGTACTATTGGAAAAGAGAGAAAAAGCATCCGGTTTACCGCTATCACTCTTTACTCGCCATTCAAATCAAACCTTGTTAATATTCTCCTTTGCCGTTCCTACCTCTCGGAACTTTGACGTCAAGGCGGTCCAATCAGAATAGAGTAGAGAGAGATAGAAATATATAGAAATAATTTCCTATACCTTGCTCTCTCTTGTCATTAAATTACAGAGAACAAAGCTGCAGTTTTAATTGTAGAAGACAAAATAAATGCAACGTTGTCAAGTGAAAAAGGAAGTCGCTGTAATTGTTATTATTTATTTCAATTCACTCATTTCACTTACAAATGAAAAGGTCACCTACTAATACTGTCATTTGTTTATTTATGATGAAATATATCAACACCAATTATTATTTTTTTTCTATAATATTAATAAATATTTTGTTTAATCAATTTGATTAAATCACGAAATTTTATTAAATTTGGCAACGTTTTCGTTTCCCTCGCGGTTATACATCCTGCAAATAGTAGTAAGGTTTCATTGACACAACATGACAACGGCTTGTTTTTCCATTACATGAGTCACGCAGCGTTGCCAGTTGCTGAGATTGACATATAACAATGAAATAATTAATTGTAGCATTGAATCTGAAAGAAATCCCTTATGATATTAAACCAGTTTCGCTGATAAAGGCGGGAGGAGAACAACATTCGAATGAATACAGGGAAATAAATCCAATGGAACAAGTGCCATCTTTACACATTGATGGAAGCACGCTCATAGAATCGTTGAATATTATGCAATATTTGGAAGAAACCAGACCTCACAGGCCTCTAATGCCAAACGATTGCATCAAAAGGGCAAAGGTAAGATAATTCTCTAAATTTTAATGGAAAACACGTCAAATTCGACATTTCGATCCTTATCAGAATATGATTTGACATTGACAATTTTTATATTTATATTAATCCATACATAACTTACAACATAAATATCAAAATAAAAATATGTTTTAACCACATAAAAATTAATAATTTAACTTATTGATCTCAGACGCATAAACTGTATAAGTATATCGGCACTAGTATAGTTATCCCAATCATTTCTGATATAGTATTAAGCTTGGCAACACACCGTTAAATTTAGATTATGATTTATGCTTCATCAGTTATAACCTCAAAACAGCGAGGGAATGAGAAAGTATTCCAATCCAAAATATGGAGTAATATGTTTTATTTTTCGTTCTAAAATATATGTTTTAGCAATTTAACAAATGATTTTCATTATTTATATCTTTTATTTGAATTAGTTTTAACTTTTAGCAAATACTATACGAAACTCACGAGGTTATTAATGAAATAATACGTTGCCAAGTTTTAATCAAGTTTACTAAGCCAGTTGGTTAGTTTAGTCCAAAAAATATCAGAGACGAAATAATATAGTGAATATTTTTTACCATACGTAAAATTTTATTAAAATAATTCTTATTTAAATAACAGACAATACATTTTAAACAACATTTGGTCTATTTATTTAGTTCTAAAATCTAAAAGTGAGGTTAGGTTATCGAGCCATATCTATTCAATCCAAATATTGTCTAATAATTCCAATACATATTACGCGGGGTGTTTACGGAAGGGGAAATATAATTTTGTGCTATCATTTATGTAATTTTGAATTATTTTTTTTTATAATCATAAGTAATATAGTAATACCGGGTGTTGCAACGAAAAATATATGACTATAAGTGGAATTTATTTATCAGTAATTAAATTTCTATAGAAAAATTTATTCCAAAAGGCATTTATATATTTTTTTTCTTGCAATTACATTGAAATAATTCCGTGTTGTTAATATTTTATTTTGTTTTGTATCTTATTATTTATTGCAGGTGAGAGAAATTTGCGAAGTAATAGCATCAGGAATACAACCTCTTCAAAATTTAACAGTCTTGATTCACGTCGGAGAAGAAAAAAAAGACGAATGGGCGAAACATTGGATAAAACGCGGTTTTAAAGCGGTAGAAAAATTACTCGCTTCCAGTGCCGGAAAATATTGCGTTGGAGATGATATAACAATAGCGGATTGTTGTCTGGTACCCCAAGTTTTTAATGCTAGAAGATTCCACGTCGACTTAAGACCTTATCCCACTATTTTGAGAATCGATAGGGAATTAGAAAGTCATCCCGCGATTCGGGCAGCTCATCCTAGCAATCAACCAGATTGCCCCCCAGAAGCTATCAAATAATTGGATAAAACGAACAAATTACTATTTAAATATTTGCCAAAATTATATTATGAAATAAGTTTTCATTCAAATGTTTATTAAAAAAATACGCAATATAACTTCCAAATTATTCGGATATTTTCTTACATAATTTATAATCACTCTGTATAATTGACAAAAAGATATAAATTTATAGATTGACTATTTTCTCATGGGTTTAAAACACATCATGTCGTACATCATATAATAATACCTTGAATAAATTTATAACTTTACTAAATTACGAATATTGAAATAATAACGAATTTCTTATAATTGGTATGCAAATTATTATTACAAAAATATTATCGAAACAATTCAGATGATTGTGAAAGATTTCAGATTATTATGGAACTTCCCAGATAATTAGAATGACTTCAAATCATTGATGAACTTTACAAATCATTATGGGCAATTCCAGATCATTATGAAAGGTCCCAGATCATTTTGAAAGATAAATGTCATTGTTGAGGGTTACAGATCATCTTAAAACATGCCTGATCATAAGAAACGGATCATTGAGAGAAATTCGAGATCATTGTGACAATTTTCAGATCATTAGAACCATTCCAGAGCATTCTGAATGATTTTAGATAATTGTGATAGGTTCCAGTCAATATGTAACTTTATGGATAAATTGTGAAAGATTTCAAATCATTATGGAACCTCTAGGATCATTTTGGAAGATTTATAACTTTAACCAGTAACCTAATAGTACAATAGTATGAAAAAATAATAAAATTATTATTGAAAATAATATGCAAGTATCGAATTCTTTGTATATGAAACACTGTATACTTATTTCTTGAAATCAGTAATTATCTGTAATATTTCACTATACTTACTTGAAAACAACAATTTCAATAAAATTTCTTCCTTGTCTTCTGTTATGACAGAACTTTATCACAATAATTACAACACCTTTTCACAAATATAACACCCTCTCCAAATCTTATGGAAACAATGATTTAACTTTTAAAATAGACGTTACAAACTTTGCAGCGCGGAGTTGCCAAATCTCTTCGTAACTCTATAGAAATTTAAGAATTTATTTTATTATTAATGAAGAAATGAAATTGCTGCTTTCGATTCAAGTACCTTTGATCTGGTTCGACAATGTCGAACTTATTTTATTCTTATTAACAAGTAATAAAGAGTTTTATTCTAAGTCCTTATTATTTGATTCGCCGTGACTAGGACGCAATGGCCGTAGACTAAAATAAATTAAAAGTCAGAGTCATACTTGAATGTTCAAGATTGCTACTTCCGTCGCACTTAATGCCAACATATATAGACGATAGCCACAAAACATACCCAATAAGGAGGTCAACTTGCATCTAAATTTCAACAACACACACAAGTGTCATTACTGTCGATGTCAATTTTCTTAGGGTACGTTCTATGATGATACCTAGGGTAATAAAAATGTGTCATTTCTATTAATGTCAATTTTCTAAGGGTACGTTCTATGATGATAGCTAGGGTAATAAAAATGTGTCATTTCTATTAATGTCAAATGTCTTAGGGTAGGTTCTATTGTTCCTTCACTTTTAATTCTATGGTTCACTCTGATACATAATATACGGGGTGTTTACAAAAGCGGAAATATAATTTTGTGGTATTCATTCAATTTCAAATGGAAAATCACAAGTGATGAAGCTCAATATTTATGATTTGAGGTATATATCATAGGTGGTGTTTTGAAAAGAATCTCGTTTAATGGAATCAATTTTTATTTAAAAATATAATTTACTACTGTACACATTTCTAAAAAAATCAAGGTCAATCAAAATATCTGAAAAAATACCTGAATACAAAGATATAAAGTTTGAAAATTAAGTTTTGCCAAGATGTTGACTGGCTTTTTTGTGCATATTTGTAAAATTCATATCAAAAAAGAAAAAAACGGATCGCCTCCAAGTCGTATCATAAAAAAGTGATGTGGTTAGTCAAGTTCTCACACTCGTTCTGATATTTGTAATCACATCAGATTCCATCGTTTTTTTCCTAAAGCAATTTTTATTTCAATATATAAAACTAATTTCCATAAACGTCTATGGTTATTAATCCGTTTTATTGACATTTGACGTTTTTACTGCAATTTATCTTTAATAGCAGACATTAAAGGAGCTATTCACTACTATTACACCTAAACTACAAATTACACCGTCTAGTTCTTCGAGCTTCCCATAGATCGCTTCGCTGGTTCTTATCCGGCTCGAAGGACCAAATAATGTAATTGTTAGTGTTGGTTTTTAATTAGTTATTCTCATTGATAGACTTTAAACAAACTGTTCACTACCATTACATATTCAAGATAGTACTTATCTGGTTCGAAGGACTATATATAATATAATTGTTAGTATTGATATAGTTTTATTGAACATTCTGTACAGTATGTACCAACAAATCCAATTTATTCATATTAGAAAATTATAATTATGAGAGAATAAACTGGATTCTGAAATATTTTCATTATAAAGAGAAGAAAAGGGTTGAAAATTATTTTATACCAAATTTTTATATGAAACAAACTTTTTTGCATGATGGAATACAAAGTTAAAGGACAATTGAGACTTCAAGACGCGCAAATATAAGATAACTACAGGAGATGTTACAAATAAATTAGATTTTGAAATATTTTCATTACAAAGGAGAGAAAAGGATTTTATATCAAATATTTTTGTGATTCAAACTTTTTTTTTCAATATAATATAAAATTAATGGAGAATTATAGCGCGGTAGCATCAAATAACTACAAGGAACATTAAAAATTAGTACCTAATACCCATGTGCAGCTCGGATATTAGATTAGACTCACCTAGTAATTTTATCCATCCATTGAGCAAAAAAAGTTTAATCTAGTCTAGTATTTCGGCTCACAAAGGATATACAGAAGTGTAGCGAGGTAGATAAACCAAGGAAAAAAAATCAAAACTAGAGAATAAGATTATAATTTGACCAAATAGGGAGAATAAAGAAAAAAATGTAGATGAAATGAAAAACAGTTTCCATAAACAGAAATAAGTCCAACCTAAAACCTGAAAGAGCCTAAAGAAAATATAGGAACCATAGTTGAAAGCTACATGTACAATAAATCAAATTTTGGTTCATTAGACAAAGTTATCATTAGTAATACCAAATGTATCTGATGTGATTGTTATCAGTTCTGATAAAATGATTTTTTAGCAGTTTTCACAACCGAGACAATACCATTCCGCCCGTGCGCGACAAAACAGGAACAAACCATAATTGCTCTGTATCGTCGAAACACTTCTAGCTGTAACTCCGTAATATAATGACTAGATACTTCCTGAACACTTCTCGTCAACTAAAACTCACCGAATGAAAATTTTGTATAAAATGTAGTTCTTTACTTGAACTAAATAATCATTTTTCGAAATTGGATCATTCATCAGAACGTTGTGTAACATCAGTTTTAGCGATTAAAGTGAAAACTAAACTAGCATCAACTTGAAGGCAGCAGGATGAATATTAAAAAAAATATCCTACACTAGAGTTGTACATTATTTTGGGCTGATCTTAGATATATTTTTCTCCTTTTCAACACATACCCTGTATAACTGATAAGTAACTCTTCTGCTCCATCTTCCTATTAGTTTTTTTGTTTAAATTTCTATTTCAACAATGAAAATGACAATTCAACTTACAGTAACAAATTTTGACGATAAGAAAAAATCAGTTCACAAAAAAAATATGTTAAAAATTAAAAGGAAAATCACAACTTTGACTTATAGTTTCCGCTTGTTCCGGACATAATTCCTGGAATACCCGCTCGATTAATGTACGTCTGAAATAAAAAAAATTAATTTATTGAGAAGTGACCATCACATATATCGTCGATGAAATCAGAAATGTGTGTTACTTCATGTTTATTTGAAATTTTTTGAGAAAAATATAGTTTTATATACAACTTTTATTATATTTTTTTAAAATTTTTTGATGATGTCATAGTTATAAAATAAAAACTCAACATATGATAAGTGTTGATAGTTTTGACGATCCTCTGAGAGTTAATACCATTTCAACCTACAGGATCTGATGTCTTGTAATTCCATCATCTCATTTGGTTCCTTATTCCAAGTATTTTTCCATCTCTTGACATTAGTGCTATATCACCTGCATATACACTGATTTGTGCAAGTGTTCTTTTGATTGCTGCCTATCATATTGTTCCTTCTGGAGCTTTATTAAATAGTTTTGTAGATAGTGGTTCTCCCTATCTGACCCCTATTTCACTTCTATCTCCTCTGTTAAACATTCTGAGATTAGTACTTTCTCTTTTGATCTTTTCAATGTTCAATAATTTTTGTTGATACTTTCATGTTCCTTATTACCATTTCCCTTTCAAAGATTCGTTTAAAATCAATAAATAATATGTGTAGTTCTATGTTCAGTTCGTGGCACTTTTTCAATGTTTATTTCATAGATTGTATTGTGTTCACAGTAGATCTCCCCCTTCTAAAACCCCGTTGATATGCTCCAAGTTTTTCTTCAACTATTTCTTTACCTTAATATTATGGTTAATATTTTGTGTATGATGTTTAAAAGCATAATTCCTCAGTAATTGCTGCTTAAAATATTGAAATCACTTATCCCTTTCTCCAATACTCTTTTCCTTGATTTTCAAAACTTTTTCAATTATTTAATTGTATGTATTATTAATAAATATTGTATTAATAATGATTTCATCATTGGTTTTATAACTTAACATTAAAATTGATAAAAATGTCAAGTAAAACATGTTTTCGAGTAACTTACTTTGAGGCCCAGCCTCCTCCAGGTGGCAATCCTTCAATATGAATGGACATAAGACTATGGAGAATTTGTTGAAATTGTTTATCACCTTGTTCTATGACATCTGAAACATAAATAAAATCAGTTAACTATAATAAAATAATAACTTTATCGGCGTTATAATAAAAAGAAACAAATAAATATGATATACCTTTAATGTGCCTCTCAATAGTGGCATCTAGTTCTTTTTCAGCCATCACAGCTTCCGGAGTCGGTTTTGGGGCACCAGGAAACACTATTAACACAATACTCATATTATCGCGACTCCCCTGTAAATTAAAATACAATTAGAGTTGTATATAAATGAAAAATTGAGAGAAATTTACCTTGTACAAACAGGTGTCAATAACTTGACTGGTAACTTCTTTAAGATTATCAGTAAGACATAATTGATGGTGTATATAAGCACACAACTCCTCGTTAGTCATGACATCCCAAATTCCATCACAAGCCAACACGAGGAATTCATCAGCCATATCATCCCTTTCTCTAACAAATATTTCCGGTTCGGGCGAAACAAGTTGCTCACAAGGACCCATTCCTTGTACATTTTTGTACTCAAAGTCACCAAGCGCTCGACTAACCTAATACAACAAATAGATCAATATTTTATGGTAACTTGTTTAGTATTTACTTACTGCTAGGCTACCATTAACCCTTTGTATCATTACAGAGCCACCCGCCTTCACGATACGGTCTCTCTCTGTAGGTAAACCAGGTTTGTGATCTTGTGTAGTGAAGACCGGTGTTTTATCACGACACAATACCGCACGTGAATCACCACAATTGGCTACATAAATCGACCTTGGTGAAACAAATGCACAAACCGCTGTTGTACCACTCTTATCTTCACCAGATGTCATTTCAGGTAGACTACGCATTTTATTGTCCAATTCTAAAATATATATCTTTAGAATGTAACCAAATATGACATTAAATTTACAATACAATGTAAATCAGAAAAGTATTGGAGTAGTTTACTTGAAAATACAATTTACAGCAAAATTAATTCCATTTTTTCAATTTGCTCAATATTTCAACGAATTTCAGGAAAAAAATTATAAGTTAAAATTATTATATATTTTGGTTAATTCCAACCACTGTTATTAGAAATAAGTTTGGAACAAAATTTAAGAAAATGTAAAAAAAACTGCATTGAAGGTAGTTTGTTGTATCATTCTTTAGATTTCGATTTATTTAATATTTTCACTTTGACGCCCTCCTATATTTGACCCAATGAAGCTTTCTCAGCATGATTTGGCCTCCCTTAAAGTCGGATGCAAAATTTTTAATATTTGACTGCTGCAACTGACTAAAATAGGCCCATAAATGCATTCTATTGGATTTCAAGAAATTATAAATTTTTTTAGCTACTGTGAAAATATTTTCCAAGATGACAAAAAAATTCTGGTAAAGTTTGATAAAAATTATTTCAGATCTTTTTGAAGGCTGTTTAATTTCCTACAAAAATATCTATTTCTTTTTACTACACAATAATTCATTGAAATACATTAGAATTTAAAAAAAAACAAAAAATTCCCGTGTAATTTAAATGGGAAACCAAAAAACACGATTGGGCACCTTTAAATATTGATATTAAGAGTTCAAAGTTTACCAGATTTCTTTTGTCATCTTGAACGATATTTTCGTAGCAGAAAATTTTTTTCGTCCCTTTCAAAAAGAAAAAAATGTACGACTTGTAGTTCTAGTATTGCACCTCCATTCAAATAGTGTCATAAGTCAAAAAATTAGAAAATCTTTTATTGTACCATTGGTGATAGAATACTTATAAATTTTTAATGTTATGTAAATAGTTACTACTGTGGTAACTTTGTCCATTTTTGAGTTATCATCCCAAAATATGAAAAACGACAGAACTAATTTCAAATGCTTATTAGAATAGATTGTTTTTTTGACCTATGACAAGCACAAGCAAAAGTTTGAATTAAGTCAACAACAGCCTTTGAGTATTAAAAATATCTCTTTCAATAATCATTAATGCCAAAGCATATTATTGCTGATCTTCCACTACATTGTGCAAATCTTTTCTATGCTCCTCTGTATATAGGGGCACATGGATAATTGCTATTGCATTCAACCACTAGTGAGCGTCCCAGTATGAATAATTTATTGAATTAAAGTTTTGGAAACTATGTACTACTTAACTAGAAACAGGTAAAAAACTCAACTTGAGACTATAGGCATGGTTGTGATCTAAACTACAATTAACTATATAGCTTATTCATTTTATATCATATAGTTTGTATTTGTCCAAAAATATTACAATTATTGTTGATAGTGAATTGAATATGTTGCTTATAAAAATAAAATCTTGAGAAATAATATAAAGAACTAATTAGATTCGGTAGAAATACCCAAAACTACTCTAATATTGACATTGTAGATCAACATGCCAAATTGATATAAAAGTTAGATACATAAATTTAAATTTTACCTAAAAATCCTTTATGAATTGCCTTTTTAACATCATCTTGGAATTCCTCTGTGGCCATGATGGTCTCCAATAAATGTTCTGCACAATGGGCAGAGACATTTGCCCCAGCGTGACCATCAAATACCGCGAAATAAGACCAGTCCTTTAGCGCTTCGCCAAGGTTCATTTTGGCCATGTGAGCATCTTCCATTTCAACACGCCATCCTTGCATACTAGCAACCCCGTAACGAATTCCGTTGCCCACCCCATCTTCTTGATACTTATCTGTCTTTGGTTTGTCAAGAAAAGCTCCCATTTTGCTTTTTATATATATTGAGCTTCAAAATACTAACGAAACTTCATTTTATCTACCAAAAATTTAGAATCAGAGGTTAGTTATATCACAAAGATCAACTTTGGCGTTATAGATTCCTACCTATATTCCAGTAAAATAAAAATATTTAATTACTAGCAATTTTACAAAACATATTAATCTGCCACAGTCTCAATGATTTTTTTCAGATCACAACATTAAATTAAAAATATGGCGATTTTAAATGTCGTTACTGTCGTTACGCTTGCGCTATGTACTAAAAATAGAATTTTGAGGATGACAACATTTTCCACCAATCATGTATACCTTGAAGGATATAAAAATTTCTTTTTTATCGACATTCTTTTGAATAGTGTTTTCTTCTTTTATTTCATTTTGGGACTTTGACATAAAATTCAACCACATATATATATATTACCTAAGATTCTTCTTTAAGGTTACGAAAATAAACAGATACGTAAAATTAAGTGTTGTGCATTTTGAAATTATTTGTTTTGGATAAATGATTACATTATTGAAAAATGAATAAAACTAAACTTGGGGCTGGTTAGCGAGTCACATATATAAATGACCATTCCATTAAGACGGTAGCAGATTTTTTAAACAAAGATCAATTGCTGCAAAATTTCCATTTTTAAAAACTCTTGGGTTATTGAGTACACGGTTGTAATGTCATAATAGAGATAAAATTAGTAACGACCTAAATGGTAAGTGTATCATATTATCAATCAAACGTTAACCATCAAAAACTTTTTAGTCGTAATTAATCACAATTCACTTTTACTTTCAAATTTACCGCTATGTGGAATTCATGCTAATGAAATATTAATGACGAATAAAATCAACATACTGTAAGTTTATTTACATTTTAAATTCAGCTACTAATTTAAATATACACAGGAATTTAGTGTTTAAATGCTGTAGAAAGCGTAAAAAAAGCAAAAAAGATGAATCATCGTAAAATTGAATGAAATTCATTATCTATTATGGCTACCACCAGTAGTTCAGAGGACAGTACAGCTCCAAGAGATTTCCATTTATCTTCTTCCACGGACAGTGGCAGTCGGTTAAGCCCTAACAGACAGCGTTGCCCTTTATGTCGCAAGTTTAGGAAAGTTTTTTATTGTAAAGAATGTATTCACAGTGGGTTATTTTACAGTTCCAAACAAAAGATTGCTGAAAGGTAAGTTTATTATTATTATTATTTGTTTTCACTTTGAAACATTTATATTTTCAGTTGTTTTGAAAAACAGAGAGCTCTATTAGAATTAGAAGATAATAAAAATACTTTAGAGAAGAACTGTCTTAAATTGTTGGATAATAGACGAAAATCTGATATATTGGTAGGTGATTTATGATTTAATATTCATTAAAAAGAAATAATAATTATTGTAAAGAACTATTTGCTTTCTTTTTATTGTAGAGTTCAAAAATAAGACAGGCAAAAGATAGAACAAAAATACTAAGGTTGGCTTTAGAAGAAAAGAGATACAGACGAACAATCAATAACACATCACTGGCAACGTTAAGGGATAAAAATGAAAGGGGAAGTAAAAGTTTACCGAAATACGATAACAAAGTTCATGAAATTGAATCATTTGTGTGTTCTAAACAAGAAAAAGTTGAGAAAACTAGAGATAGTGTTAAGGAGAAACAAGAAGAACTCAAAAAACTTGTCAAGTTGAGAATACAGCAACTTTTCAAATATATTTTTCCTATTACCATTGTGAATCCAAATTTGTAAGTTGATATATGTAAATAATAAAGGTTTGTATATATATCGAGTTCATATTTTTTTAGGGAAATTGAAAGATCTACTGATAGTATGGTAAATGCCTTGGCGGAGGCATCCCAATCTACTGATCGCTGGGATTATTCATATTATACAGGGGAAACGAGATATTGTATTGCAGGGCCTACATTACCAGTGTCAGGAAATTATTCTGCTTATAATATTTGGGGTGAGAACCTTTTACATTTTCTTGATAAATTTTATTTCTTGAAACTTTGCATATGTATTTTTTTATTTTGATAGAAAATTAGTTTTTAAAAAACTTTTTTCTTAATTCAGTTTTTATCAAAATATGTCTTCAATCAAATAATTAGTAATTGCATTAAAATTTATAACATTGAACTTGACAGTTCTCTCCTTCCAAAAAAGTGAACCATTCCTAAGAATTATTTTTTCTTGTAATCAATTCCATTACAAGAATTTTTATAATTGAATTATTTTTTTCGATATTCCATGGTTTGTTATTGCATTTTTTTTTATCGTATTGATGACCTTTTAGTATATTTTCTAAATACTGAGTTGTCTGTCCTATGTAAACAGCATCACGATCATTTACAAGGTAGGGTCACTGGGTAAATGGTGGGTCACTTTTTTTTATTCCTCATAACTTAAAACATCAATCTGTACAGGAATTCTAATTTTTGAACAACACACTTAAACTTGATTCGTAGGAATTCATTTTTCTTTTTTAAATTAAGAAATTATAATTTTTTTATATAAATTATAGTAAGTTATCAAATAAAGGAGGATTTGACATGTAACAAACAACTTAAAGTAAATAAGCACCACTGCTAGTGATATAAATAGTCTTTTATTATCTTTTATATTTATTTAGACCAATGGTGATCATATGGCATATTTTTCACTTATTTTTATTCATATTCCTTAAATAAACTTCGCTATCAATTTTTTAAATAAATATTTGATCATTGTCTTTCTTCTGTCTGTAATAAAATATTATGTCCATACCTCAGTCTATCATCCATTATTGCATAATTGATTTTTAAAATTTTAGTGGCTCAAAATCAGGACGGAGTTCCTAATTCAAATATCGCCAGTTCAGTTGAAATAAATCCTGCTTATAGCATTAGTGCTGCCCTTACATACACAGCACAATTAATTAGTGTTTTATCCTATTATCTCAACATCAAACTTCCATATAAAATGCAATATAGGTGAGTAATTAAAACATATGTCAAGTATATTAATTCATATTTATATATTTTCTTCATTTTAGATTTAGTTTTTCATTCCAGCTTCCTCGACAAATCGCCTTCAAACTGATCCAACGTTCCCCATTCTCTCACATTTGTAAGTCTTCATGAACTTGATCAGTTACTGGATCTGCTACTTTTTCATCGATTTCTATATTATTTCAGATCCTCTGCCTCGTTCATTTTAATTCCTCTATATATTCTTCTGATAATTTTTCTCTTAAATATTCTTAATCTTTCTTGTCTTGTGTCATCATCAAATATTCAACGGTTGGTCTTATTAGTTGCTTTATTTCATACTTCTTGTGTCTTTTATTTTATTTTTTCATCAATCTTTATGTAATTTTATTGTATCACCATCTTTTAGTGATTAGTGCTTCTAATGGTAAAATTTTTTCAATATTTTTATTCTCATCTAGAAATATTTTCCGCTTTGAGTGAATTTTCAAAATATTCTCTCTGTTTGGTATTATCAGTGATTTATTTACTGTATTATTTGTATTTTTAGTGACTATTCTGATACCTTCATGAACGAACAAAGATTCGCAAGAAGAACTGCAAGATTAAACGCCAACATACTCTATTTGTGTTTTCATCAAAAAGTCGATTTAACCTCTTTAAATTCCACAAAAACGATACATAATATTCTGCAACTCATCGAGAATTCAAGCACGGATTTGGGGTGGTTGGTATATTTCGAAAAATATCTTTTATTTGTTTAATTGAAATTGTTATAGGGACGGTCCTGTACAGTATGATTTTAATCGAGCTGTTGCTCTAGCACAGAATTTATCGAGTGATCTTAAAACTAACGAAGACTCCGATTCAGAAGAGGGAGACTCTTTCCCTGCAGAATGGGAAGCTGTAAGTACAATTTATAGTTCGGAATATTTTAATTTTATATATTATTTGTAGGTACCGCATGTACAGTGTCCTGAAATATCTGCCGGTCCTGCTATTAGCCAAGCACCTCAGATGATCAGTACACAACAAGCCAGCAGTATGGCTGGCGGTTTAGTAAACAGTGCTGCCGCCAGTATAGCGTCTATATGGCGCGGATTTACCGGCAGGTAGTTTTTGTTACCGTAGGTTTTTAAAAAATTTTAGTTATCAAATTGATATTATACAATTTAATGTGTTTTATATAAAAGAAACAACAAAATCATAAGTTAATTTTGTTCTTTATTTGTCACTTTTTATATGTTTATTCACAGTGGACAATTTGTGTCTACCTGGAACCTGAAAAAATTTGTTTAAATAGTTTTTACTTGTGATTTTGAAGTCTTCGGTGTAATTTATCATCATTCACATTGTGAAGTGTCTAGAAACATCTAATCCTGCTTTTTTTCTTTCCGCCAATTTGATATTTGAAACAAAATTGTTAATAGAATGGTATTTGTGCAAATTTCATATAACTAACCTAATTTTTATCTCACTAAAAACATTAAATTTTCCTAGCTACTGTTTCAAATTTATTTTCATGTCTTCAATGCATGTTTTTATTTTTTCACAGTGTATGTTTGTACTGGCAGAATTGATTTATTTCATTTATTCTTTACTTTTAGAATCTCTTCACAAAAGTTTGCGTCTCAAGTAATATTTTATATTCGGATCAAGTTTTAAAGATTAAGAATAAAATAGACATTTTAAAACATCACATAGGATTAGTCCTGAATCCACTGTTTATCTGATCCTTTGAACGGGATATGAACTAGCAAGATCAAAGTACTAGTGTAATTGAGGTTATGAGTACAATATCAGGCTAAACCCACAAAAATTCAATATACACATAATCCAACTGGTTGGTTAATAATTATATGTGGATTATTTTCACTTTTCAAAAATGTGAAATGCTAGAACATTAGACACCACCATCCACAAATGAAGAAAACACCCGTCACGTAACAAGACTTCAGACACCAAATAAATTATTCATAGAGAATTTCCCTTCATTACTGTAGAAGAGAAGGTGACCATAGAAGATATATTTCATCAGATTTAGATAAAATTGTATCGGTTATACTCATAGGCAAAGATCATATTTCATATTTGGGAAAAACTTTCGATGACTAGTACAATTTGCATTTTTATCCCCAGACTCCTGTCGATGGAGCTGGAAAACATCAACTAGAATGCGAAAAGGACCATACAGAGAGTGCTAAAATATGATATCGTGTGATATGTATTCACCCGATGAATAGTGGCCACGAAGATTTTCTATTACTAAAAGTAGTTGAGGACGTATTACTTCTGTAATCATGACTTGGGTCCTCCTTCATTTTTATATAGGATGGAATTCTTACCTCTAGATACCAACAAAAGATCGGATTAAGCATTTTGTTGATCAGAATCACACATAAATCTCTCATTAGCATTCATGTATCATAAAAATCACTGATATATTATTAACTTAACTACAGTAATTTAATAGAAAAAAGTAGGTGAGTATCAGTGAAGTTTTCGCCGTAACGGTTCCACTGTTAGTATAATGTCGATCTTCACTACATCTTCATTGATTTACACCAGGCGTACGACAGTATCCTCAGAGACCTGGTGGAGTTTAGTGCCCCAAAGAAGTTGGTGCGTATGATTAGAATTACAATAAAGGTTTATTGGTGGGAAAATTTAGTTTAAAACCTACAGACTCTGAAGACGATAACTTGGTTATCAAAACGCGTATCAGACAGTATAATTGTTAGTGTTGGTGTAGTGTGTTCAGTATGAATAACAACAAAGGTGAATAATCCAACTACGAAGTAGATTTGTAACGAAATTAAATCCTTTGTTATATGAACAAACATTAAGAATCGGATTGACCTGAAAGAGGATGTTTACAAGCGAAGGGATTTTCTCGTTTTCTTTATGACGCCCCACGGACTCACAGTCTCAATTACGAGTGTCGGTAAACAGTTTGCTTATCATAAATTTCAATCTACAGTTAATAAAAATTGTTTTATGTTACTAGTTTAAGAATTTTTTGTATGCATATATTTTTTTTTTCGTTTTTCGTATATTCTATGATGTTTCCCAGGTTTTTGACTACCGGAAATATTTTTTGATATGATTATAAAAATGATAGAATTTAGAAAAAATATTTTTTGTTTATCCCAACCATGACGCTTAAAATTTTGTGAATTATTAAGTTGAATTTTGACTGGACTGATGATATAGGTTATGGTCAAAATAAATAAGTTCGAACGTTGAATGCTATATTTTAATTTCAGCAGCTGAGACATGAATTTTTGACAATATAATTGAAATTTTGTAAATATTTTCTCTATTTCTAGAAACTGAAAATGTGTAGCACAAAACGTTGATTTTTGTATTCGCTTTGTATAAACGTGCCAATATTTTTTTATTACAAAACTTCCAAAAAGCAAGTAGCTTGTTTTACTTTATCCATAAATACCTATTTCTCTTATTCCTTTATTATTCTTATTCCAGTTTTCCCATTTTGGTAGCATCCTATCCATTAAAACCTCTTTATATGATTTTTCTGACAAAAGTTTTCCATTTAAAAAAATTGACACAGTGATGTCTCAAAACTTTCCAAATTTTTTCTTGTTTTTTCCCCAAAACTTATTGTGTTCATATTTCTTCAAAACTCTCCAAATTTTGTCCTTTTTCCCTCAGAATTTTGCATTTTATTTCGTTTTAATCTCAAAACTTTCCAATTTTTCCCCCAAAAATTTCCAAATATTTTGGTTTCCCTCTCAAAATTTTCCAATTTTTTGGTTTTCTTCTCATAAATTTTCATTTTTTCTCCTTTTTTTCCTCAAAACTTTTCAATTTTTTTTGGTTTTCCAATTTAAGAAATCTTATTTTCGAAAACTGTTGGTATAAAGGACAATGATGAAGCCAAAAAGAATGTAGTTGAATTGAAATTTTATTTGTATTCATTTTCATCTTTCCTCATACATAAATTTTGAAGCTGATCGAAAACTTACCATCTAGACAAAGTTAATGTACAAAAATTGAAAGCCTAAAAATATTTACAGAGTGAATCATAGGAGTATTATGAATTAGTAGCTTCATCTAACGTAATTTCAGACCATGAAGGATCAGCTAAACCATGTAAGGGACATTCAACAGGGCATCTACCATTACTCTAAAAAGAAAAGAACAATGATAAATGTAGGTTACAATAATGTGAAATTAAAATATTTACATGATACATTTGATGACTTCGGTGTATTGCTTGACTTCTTTTAATTTTTTTAAACAATTTATATTGTTCTTCTAACCTTATTACACACTCTTCGCATATCGTTTTTGGTAAATTATCATATTTTTTAAGCTGAAATATAATTTCATTTCAATACTTTTTCAACTAATTATATCATTACATTAATTGAATTTATTACCTAATACAATTATTTGGTTACAATGTGTAAAAAATTGGTGGAACTTATGTATTTAAATTTTATTTATTATTTACACAACACACAAAATACGTACTGAAATAGGCAGTAGTCTAATTTTCTTGAGGAGATCTAATTTTCTAGCCCTTTCGCTATAAAGATGAATTACTACTTTTTTTTGTTCTGAACACAACCTACAAATGAAACCTGTTACTATCGCTTTTGCCGTACTTCCCATTTTTCCGCGTTTGAAAATTTAAAAAAAAAATTTACAATTAAAACTCTATATTAAACAAATAATACTACATAAATGCTTTTGACATTAATGTGACAGACGTCAGCTGTTTTTATTGACAAATGGTAGGGAAAACTTCGAGATTATTGACAACGAACCAAATTACTAAATAAACAAATATTTAAATTAAATAACAATGAAATAATTCAAAAATAGATATTTTTTACGTAAAATCAAATTTTACAGAAAGCACAGTTAGTATTTCAAACAATTTAATATTAAACGAAACTGATTGTCCTGTTGGTTAATTAGACATTTTTAGAATCAGTATGTTGATGTAAACAAGAGTAATGTCAGTAGTATAATAGTGAAAATAAATAATTAAAAATGAGTGATAATTACAATGAAATTGCTAAAAAGTTAGAAGAGTACAGAAAGAAGAAACATTCTCAAAGGATAAAATGTGAAGAAGAAGATAAGGTAATTAAAAAAATAGTTTAAGGTTAGATACGTTGGCATATTCACGAACCACTATTTTATATGTTGCACGCAGATTATTCGGATAGTTAATTTTTATCTTCTCAGAGCTCAAATATAAATTAAATTTACGTAAAAGTAAATGACTGGTTGTTTTGGGATTTTTTTTTTAATTTTACCGTATTTATTGGTTTGATTTTGATAATAAATATCCTCTCACAATACGAGGTCAATAATTTATAGCATTTATTTCAACGTCGTAAAGTTAGATACTGATTTAGGCTCAGGCCTTCTACACACGAAGCTACTCATTTGAAACTAATTACTGACGCGAATTATTAACTAGTCTCCCTAAGTTACTAATTAGTAGCACCTGTTATGTTCCATTGAAAAACATCGGTACTGATTCAACAAGAACTAGTTGGTGATTCGTACCAGTATATATATATATATATATATATATATATATATATATATATATATATATATATTTATATATACACATATTGTATTATATACATCAAAATTATTATTAGTTGTGATATTTTATATTCATTTTTTGGGTCAAAGATACTTTCTTCCTACAAACCATTAAAAAACTAATTTTTTTTATTTAGTTATCAAAATTTCATTGTTTTTGCGGTAACATACCTTAAACATATGCAACTTTGGCATTTATTTCAAGTAAATAAGAAATTTATTTCTTCTAAATACGAACTATTATAAAGTAACATTTAAATTTAGCGCCACTAATAACATAGCCAGCCATAACAATAGCCAGTACTTTGTGACAGATGACATTTGTAGTATACTTCTAAATATACGAGCATATTTTGAAAAGGTTATGGCTACGAATCCGTCTGAATGTTTTATAGTTTAATAGTAGTATAATTATAACAAAAGTTATACTTATTAGGTCTATCAGAAGATAAACATTAATATTTTATTGATTTTTCTATTCGTAGATTTGTTTCAGGAATTGAAAGAAAAACTTTTGGCCGAAGAGACTGATTCAAACGCTCTAAGTAGTTCTGAAGAAACTGAAATAGACGATAACTTTCAACCTCTCTCTATACTAGACTATGTATACTATGTATTATGTTTCACTTTCTGGGCTATACTTTACGCCATTTTTATCAAACTACAATTTGGTACAATATTTTTTTTGATATCTTGTTTAGTTGGTATATGTATAAACACCCGGACGCGACCGAAAAAGAAAGGTGAAATTAGCGCTTATTCAGTATTCAATAAAGATTTTAAAAGTATAGATGGAACACTGAAAGCTGAACAGTTTGAAAGGGAAATTAGGTATGGATCTGGAGCTGTTCAATGAAATAGAGCAATAAATTTAAAGCTACAACACAAACTCTCATGTCTGCAAAACTAAAAGAACAAACTATGTATTGAATTACATTCCACATATTTCTGGATTAAATTCATTCGATTCAATTCGAAAAATGGAATTCTGGGAATCAAAATAGAGACCACCAAGTTTCCAGTGTTAGTTACCTCCAAAGACGTTTTTTAAATCTGTTTAGTGTTTCAGACAGAGTGAAAGGATGTAATTTTTTTTTACAATTTTTTATTTAGGTAATACATTTATAAAGATTCAATTATCGTTTATGATTCAACATTAAACAATCTGATTAAGAGACATTTAATTTTTCTGGCCTCGTAAGTAACAGTTTCCTTTCCATTAGGAGTGTCGTTGGCGTCGGAAAGTGAATTGTAAACAACCGTTCTGACAGTTTTGCCATGAACTAAAAATAAAAAGTAAAAGGAGGTAAGCAAATTATCTTAAAAGGAACACTGTTAATGTTTATTGAATCAAGTACTCGTTTTTTGTAATATTTTTTCTTAATACCTAAAATGCTAGTTCCAGATTTGTCAATTCCTAGTTTTTTGGTTATCACTGAAGATTTATTATTCTTAATACAAGGGGACTTCTAAATGTACTGTTTACCTGCTGGGGGGTGATAAAATGTCGGAATTTTCATTCCAAATTAGATTTCAAGTTAAATGTGTCATTTATTTATTGTTTTTATGTTATTTTACACAAGTAATTTAGTACGGGATATTCTAGGAGATAATAATGATGATAAATTTACTAAAAAACTACCCAAACTTGTTTTGTATTCTAAATTATCCAAATTTCGTAACTTTTTTTCAATTATCAAATTACTCAAATCAGTTTCATCGATATCCAGTTTTTACGGTTTTTACCAAAAGATTTGTTACAGGGAGAGTTCGAAAGGTAGTTGCCTGCTTTGGGTTAATAAAATTGTCGAAATTTAAATTCTAAATTACGTTTTAGGTTAATTGTGTTGATTTTTCAATGCTTTTGTGTCATTTTACACAAATTATTTAAAAGAGATCATTCTGAGAGATACTACTTTGCACAAATCTATGAAACAACGACCCTAAACTTCGTTTTGTGTCGAAAAATGTTCAAATTTCGTTAATTTCTTCTTAATTTTAAAATTATTAGTTCTAGTTTTATCAATACCAAGTTTTTATATATTGTTTGCCGAAAATTTATTACTCGGTTTATTACAGGGGGACTTCTAAACGTAGTTTCCTGCTGGGGTTAATATAATTGCCGAAATCCAAATAAGGTTTTAAGTTAATTGTGTTGTATTTTCAATGATTTTGTGTTATTTCACACACATTATTTCGTAAGGAATATTTTGGAAGATATTACTTTGGGTAAATATACTAAAAAAGACCCCAAACTTCAATTTGTATCGAAAATTGTTCAAATTTTGAAACTTTTTTCCAATTTTTAAATTACTAACCTATGTTTTATCAATACCAAGTTTTTTTTATCAATTGGCGTATAAAGGAGGGCTTCCAAACGTAGTTACTTGTATTAGGCACATAAAATAGTCGAAATTTGATTTATAAATTAGGTTTTAAGTTAAAAGGGTCATTTTTCCAATTTTTTGTGTTATTTCAGAAAATTTACATTGTCGGAAGTTGCTAGTTTGGACAAATATACTAAAAAGAGACCCCAAACTTCGTTTTGTGAGGAAAATTATTCAAATTTCGTAAATTTATAGCATTTTCACGGTTTTTACTAAAGAATTATCAATTGGTGTATAAGGGGGGGAGGCTTCAAAACTTACTTGTAGTGAGTTAATAAAATAATCGAAAACTGAATTCTATATTAAATTTCAAGTGAATTATATAGTTTTTCAAATGTTTTTGTTAGTTTACAAAAGATATTTAGTAGAGATGATTCTGGAAGGAAATACTTTGGGTAAATATACTAAAAAACCGACCCTAGCTTCGTTTTTTATCAAACATTGTTAAAATTTTATACAAATTGCTAGTAAAGAATATTCTAGAAGTTGCTACTTAAGATAAATCTTCTAAAACAGACTTGAAACTTTATTTTGTATACAAAACTGTTTAAATGTTTTCATTTTTTTGTAAATTCCTAGCTATAATTTCTGGAGATGTTGAGAATTTTTGTACTAAACATACTATTTACTAATACCACACTAATACTCCCAATTATACCGCCTAATGCAGCTTAGAAACTTTATTTTGTTTCCAACAAACTCACATTATCCATTTGGATAGTTCACACAAACTCTTCTCTATTAAAAAACAATTTTTTCCAAATTTTTCTCTATGTATATTTTCTTTTTTTCAAAAACTTCAACAGTGTACCTTGTAAGTATAATCAATTAAAAAAAACTTACATTCGCAACTTTCCAAAAAACTGATGCATTCCTCGATGATACTGTCTTTTAACACAATCATATGTTTCGCAAGGTTTCCGATAAGGCTACAAAAACAGACTTTCACATAATACCAAGTGTCTGTACCCAATTTTTTATCATAAGGTTCAAGAGACTTTATCACTCTAGATATTCCAAATTCGTAGTTTCCTTTGGAACAGTACAGAGTCCTAAAAAAGTCGAAGTCACATACTTTATAGCAAATTATGATTAAAAGATCTTCCAACTCACAATCATTCAACTATTTATTAAACAAAAATTAATCATTTTACTAAATTCATATAAAAACTTTTCCTCATGTTGCCAATACCAGAAACTAACCTAACCTAGAAAATTGTAGTAAAGTAAATTGTTTAAAACAGGTCGATAATAACCTATCTTGCCTCGTTCTTATATGTATATCTATCAAAAAGACCTATCCTGTAATTTTAAATCCTTTTCAGAAGACTGAGAAGTAAAATTATTAAATCTGATATTTATTTTTTTATGGAATTAAGTATGTATATTTTGTGGATTACCCTATAATTTATTATTTTTTTCTGGAGTCTACCTACCCTATAACGAGATTTACAATACAATGATGAAAACACTTTTTTTCTGGTTCTTCAAATGCAATAGTGTCTTCTTCTTTTTCAATTTTTCTCATTAGATCTTCTGCTGCTTCGTTTTGCGAAGTCATTATATATGAGACGCATAAATTCGCCAATATTATTGGATTTACATTCAGTATCTAAAACATTGGCATCAATAATGAAAAAAGAGAAAATAATGTTCAATATCAACAAGAAACTCAATAAACAAAGGGCTATAAAGAATACCTAAATATATAAAATAGCGCAAAAATAATAACTATTTTAATTCATTCTTATTAATTTTTTGTTGTCTAATGTTAATAACTTCCATTTGGATTAGTATTATTGCTTTTTTATATTTTTCAAATTGTATTTGGTTGTAACGGAAATTTATTTCTATTTTATACAGAATATAGGTAATTGAAGTAATTATAATGAAACAATAGAACACGCTCATCAATAAATAAAATTAGTTTGGTAAATCAAAATCACTTTAATTATTGAAAAAATCCTGGAAAGTTTGAAGAATCTCTAATAATGCAGGTTTAAAAATATTTGTAAATTCAAAAATATGGTCAAATATGATTAATTTGAAACAGCTGATCTTGACAGTTCGCCATGTTGTCTGTTTGGTTTGTGGGTTGTAGACCGTGACATTGTGAAGTTTAACGTTTTTCTTGAGAGTTGATTAAATTTTAGTATTAAAGGAATAATGGCGTATTTTTAAATATATCAATAATTTACCTTCAGTGTGCCTCTTTTTGTTTTAATGTGAATTTCGGGACGTTTGTTTTGTTTGTGCTAGTGTTTATAATGAAAATTTAAGTGGTAAACGTAGATTAGTGAAAAAACATATAGTGACTGATAATAGTGTTCATTAAGAAAAAAAAGTGATTATCAATCATCAAGTCCAACAATAAGAGCCAGGTATGTATTTAAGATGAAAATAATCAATGCTAACGATCCCTGAATTTATGATTAGTTTACTTGAGGTTACTTCAATTTATTATATTAGACAATATCTAAAAGTGTTTAAAAGTCTACAAGATTACCAATATTAAATTCTTCTGTTGTTGCAGAAAAGATAAGATTATTTATTTTTGTAATTTGAAACATTTTTTAAATGCAAATATGTCAAATTGTATACGTTAAATAACAGTTTAAAAACCTCCCAAAATGGCGCTAGTGAA
The DNA here is from genome assembly GCF_026230105.1 of Diorhabda sublineata. Taxonomy (NCBI): domain Eukaryota; kingdom Metazoa; phylum Arthropoda; class Insecta; order Coleoptera; family Chrysomelidae; genus Diorhabda; species Diorhabda sublineata. The sequence continues at coordinate 3,028,614 of NC_079480.1, forward strand.
GACAAATATTAGGCTATAAATGTAGCAATTGTAGATGAATTGATTGTTTTTCTTTTATTTAACCTCCATAATTAATATGGAGGGTAGAGTTTCTTTATCCCTTATAAACAATAAAAGGAAATCTGTCCTCATTGTGTAATTCTTCTATTTCGTGTCATACCAGTCTTCTGTATAATAAACATTTGTATAATTAGCAATTTGAATGACATTTGATAAGAATTGACATTCAATTTATTTATGTCTGCGAAAAAGAAGATTCGCGTAGTTTACTAATCAGAGTGTGATTGGTCATCAAAAAACAAGGCAGCTGTTAACCAAAATTTTAGGTGGGGATTGTATAACAGATTATACACTAAGAGATTCTATAACTTAGTTGGAATTTATGGAACAATTGGTCATGTTCATAAACAATTATACCAAGTTTTTTCTTTTATTTAAAAATTAATTTGTAGTTTATAGTAACTGTTTTTCTATATTTATACATACTAACATCAGTATAATTTTTCTTCACTAAGGGTTCATAAAATCCGGCGGCTTCCTTAAATTTGTTCTCCTGCATGAACAGAACATGAGCCACGTTTAATCTCCATATATCGTTGTCGTTGCAGAATTCGACACTTTTGCGAAATATTTTCTCCACTTGAGGATAATTTTTTAAATCCCAATAAATTTTTGCTTGCGCCATCAATACTGGTATATATCTTTAAAATACGAACATAAACTTTCAATAAAATTGATATAACAATAAAATAAATTTAAAATTATACAGATTTGAATGTTGGATCTCACCTTTCTAAACATTCTTCGTAATCTATAACTGTCTTCTTGACTAACTCCGTATCGTTCCGATTTCTGTGTTCTTGCACTTGTTTTGTCAGTTTTCTAAGTTGTTCCGTGTGACGGCTAGCCAATTCGTCAAGTTTTTGATAAGCTTCAGTCGGTGAAGTTTGTTGTGTTATAATTGCGTCCAAAAATTCGAACATGTACTGTAAAAAACAAAAATTCCTGTTATCGTAAAGAAAAAAGTTCCTACTGCAGACGGTTAATTTGGTTTTTAGCTCGATGTCTGCGATAACGGCCATCTAGTTTTCAGAAGCAGAACTTCAAATCGACTCTATCGATTTCTCCCAAGCTTTTAAATGACGCCGTTACAATTCACCAGTGTTGCCATGATAAAAATGAATAAGCCTTTAATAAATAAAAGCATGTCATAAGTATCATTGTATATTGTTTCTTTCTCATAAAAGATTCAACTTTATTGCTTATTGAATCCGTAATTTGTCACAGCAGTAAACTTTATTTTATTTTAGGAAGTACATAGTTAAATTTTTATCGAGTATCAAAATGGCAATATGGCAACCCTGTAAATTAATATTCATATATAAACGTATAAACAAAATACTTTTTTATAGTTCAAATGCTTTAAGATACAAGAAATATTTAAATAATAATATAATAAAATAATCACTTACGGGTGTTAGGTATTTGTATGTCAAATGAGCATTTTCCGCTAAAATTTCCGCAGCTAAATCGTAGCATTCGTGTTGGCAATACAGTAAAAGTATATTTGCAAACGTTTCAGGCGGAAATGGGTTTTGTTGAAGGAGAAATTGCAGTTTTTCAAAACCTTCAGTAGGATTTTGATCGAAATTCATCAGAGCTTGATTGTGAAGAGTTACAGCATCTAATTCGTATTCGGCTCTCGGGGGCATATCTGTGAGTGCTTCTTTAGCAGAATCAACTAAAAATGAAATATATGGACGTTAATCACCCGATGAAGATTCATTGTCAAATAATTCACAATTTATAATAAAAATAGTTATTAAGAATCACAATAGATGACCAAAATGAATTCGTTTGTAGAGGGTAATAGAAATTATAAATAAATATTATAATGCACTTTGATAAAAATCACGTGATGTTTGTTGATTATAGAGGTTATAATCATGAGGCCGTTCGATGTAAAAAATTTATTAGCCTACATCTCTGTCATTATTGGTGAGCTTGGAGTGGGACTAACGGTATGATAATAATAGTGATATAGAGTTTGTTGTTTAAACAGGGGATAGTAATAATTATAACAAAAAAGCATTAGCATATATCTACGTAATCATTAATTGAATTTAGGTGGGACAAACGGCACTGTGATGATCATCACGTGGATTCTTTCGATTATACAGGGTATAATCGAAAAAAAGCTTTCGATACTAAAAAAAATTAGTATATAGTTGTTATTATTGGTTAGTTTGTAGTGGGACAAACAGTATAATAATGATGGTCACATGGAGTTCGTTGTTTATACAGGGGATAGTAATAATTATAACAAAAAAGCATTAGCATATATCTACGTAATCATTAATTGAATTTAGGTGGGACAAACGGCACTGTGATGATGATCACGTGGATTCTTTTGATTATACAGGGTATAATCGAAAAAAAGCTTTCGATACTAAAAAAAATTAGTATATAGTTGTTATTATTGGTTAGTTTGTAGTGGGACAAACAGTATAATAATGATGGTCACATGGAGTTCGTTGTTTATACAGGGGATAGTAATAATTATAACAAAAAAGCATTAGCATATATCTACGTAATCATTAACTGAATTTAGGTGGGACAAACGGCACTGTGATGATGATCACGTGGATTCTTTTGATTATACAGGGTATAATCGAAAAAAAGCTTTCGATACTAAAAAAAAATTAGTATATAGTTGTTATTATTGGTTAGTTTGTAGTGCGACAAACAGTATAATAATGATGGTCACATGGAGTTCGTTGTTTATACAGGGGATAGTAATAATTATAACAAAAAAGCATTAGCATATATCTACGTAATCATTAATTGAATTTAGGTGGGACAAACGGCACTGTGATGATGATCACGTGGATTCTTTTGATTATACAGGGTATAATCGAAAAAAAGCTTTCGATACTAAAAAAAATTAGTATATAGTTGTTATTATTGGTTAGTTTGTAGTGGGACAAACAGTATAATAATGATGGTCACATGGAGTTCGTTGTTTATACAGGGGATAGTAATAATTATAACAAAAAAGCATTAGCATATATCTACGTAATCATTAACTGAATTTAGGTGGGACAAACGGCACTGTGATGATGATCACGTGGATTCTTTTGATTATACAGGGTATAATCGAAAAAAAGCTTTCGATACTAAAAAAAAATTAGTATATAGTTGTTATTATTGGTTAGTTTGTAGTGCGACAAACAGTATAATAATGATGGTCACATGGAGTTCGTTGTTTATACAGGGGATAGTAATAATTATAACAAAAAAGCATTAGCATATATCTACGTAATCATTAATTGAATTTAGGTGGGACAAACGGCACTGTGATGATGATCACGTGGATTCTTTTGATTATACAGGGTATAATCGAAAAAAAGCTTTCGATACTAAAAAAAATTAGTATATAGTTGTTATTATTGGTTAGTTTGTAGTGGGACAAACAGTATAATAATGATGGTCACATGGAGTTCGTTGTTTATACAGGGTATAGTAATAATTGTGACAAAAAAGCATTAGCATATATCTATGTAATCATTAATTGAATTTAGGTGGGACAAACGGCACTGTGATGATGATCACGTGGATTCTTTTGATTATACAGGGTATAATCGAAAAAAAGCTTTCGATACTAAAAAAAATTAGTATATAGTTGTTATTATTGGTTAGTTTGTAGTGGGACAAACAGTATAATAATGATGGTCACATGGAGTTCGTTGTTTATACAGGGGATAGTAATAATTATAACAAAAAAGCATTAGCATATATCTACGTAATCATTAACTGAATTTAGGTGGGACAAACGGCACTGTGATGATGATCACGTGGATTCTTTTGATTATACAGGGTATAATCGAAAAAAAGCTTTCGATACTAAAAAAAAATTAGTATATAGTTGTTATTATTGGTTAGTTTGTAGTGCGACAAACAGTATAATAATGATGGTCACATGGAGTTCGTTGTTTATACAGGGGATAGTAATAATTATAACAAAAAAGCATTAGCATATATCTACGTAATCATTAATTGAATTTAGGTGGGACAAACGGCACTGCGATGATGATCACGTGGATTCTTTTGATTATACAGGGTATAATCGAAAAAAGCTTTCGATACTAAAAAAAATTAGTATATAGTTGTTATTATTGGTTAGTTGGTAGTGGGACAAACAGTATAATAATGATGGGCACATGGAGTTCGTTGTTTATACAGGGGATAGTAATAATTATAACAAAAAAGCATTAGCATATATCTACGTAATCATTAATTGAATTTAGGTGGAACAAACGGCACCGTGTTGATGATTACGTAGTTTGTGTTGATTATACAGGGCCAAGTCGAGAAGAAAGAAAAATTAGCATATAAATGTTATTATTGATTAGTTTTGGAAGGTACAACGGCCAATGATGATGATCGTACCTAAAAATGTGCAAGAAATTCAATTTTAAAGCAGATTTTAGCACCTTCGAGAAAATATGCTCGAACTATTTACTGCTACACACTATTGTGTGTACTTCAAAGTCAGTCCAGACGAAATTTGAATGTTCCACAATGGTATTGACGCATAAATATGAATTATGAACGATTATATTATGTTCTTACAATTTTTTAGTTGATATTCGATGGCAGCTTTCAAATTGAACGCCTCAGTGAGCGAAGTCTCGTGTAAAGTGATGGTATTACCCACCGATCTAACGTCAATGCCTTCTGTTTGCATACCTATGCTCAATTCGGGATGATCTCTTATGCCCTTTTCGATTATATCAGCTGTAACCAAAAATAGAGTCGATATAATATTTATTTAAAACAGTCGAAGACATATGAAAGTATATAGAACAAGAAATACGGAAACAAGTCGATAAAAATTTGAATTTCTCGCTTTTTAACCCATAGGATTACACTGTTTCTATCGACAGGTATATGTGATTTGACTCTTGTCGAAAGCCTCGTCGTTTAGTTTGTATTTGATGATTTGAGGTAGAAAATCATTCAAATTAGGGCCAAAAAATTCACGATGGAAGATTTGAGTCCATATTACAAACTTGTATATTGACTTTTATCTCGTTTTCTGGAAAATCGACTCGATTTCGTATTTAAAAACGCAGAATCTGGCGTCACACGTGGTATATGATAAAATCGACAATAGTTCTTACGTTGACAAAAAAAAGAAGAAACCTTACCGCAATATTTGAGTGAAGGCCCGTATTCTTTTAATCTATAATAACACAAAGCGGCATTGTACGCCAATGATGGGATAAAACCCTGATTTTGAAGCGAAGCAGTGAATTTTTCTAACGCTTCTTCATAATTACCATCCTACAAAGGATAAAAAAGAAATTAATTCAATTTTATAAGCGTCACATACGAGAAAAGTTGAAAAAGTGTGAAGCAGTATACGATAAATCGTCGGTTTAGAGGTAAAATTGATTGAATCTGACTGAAATTCCAGTTTTTTTTATAGAGAAACTTAATAAATATCGTTTCTGATCGATTTCTAGAATTTTTTAGTGGTATAATTCACTGAGTAAGTCGTTTTAAATATTTTCTGCATGGTAAAAGTCATTATTTAACCCAGTGGACTTTACCTACCCTTATTACTTAAATTTTACGTCTAATCTGACGAAATAACAGTTCAAAAACCTTCCAGAATGGCGCTGGACAAACTTAGCAAACAAAGAGAAACTAGACACTGTTTATAGAGATTCTGCACCATCATTTGCGAACGTAAAATTTTGAGCGGTTGAATTCAAACCCGTGGTCATATGACGGCGAGCGTTCGGGGCGGCCAAAAACAAGCAATATCATCAAAAAGCTAGCTAACTATCGCTAAATATCAAAACATTTGGCATATATTGATTCAAATTAAGTATGCGTAAACTAGCCGAGCGTTGGGTCCTTCTTTTAAACATTATGGACCAAAAACGCATTCGAAGGAACATTTCCCTGGTCCTGGTCACGCGTTTAAAGCAAAACGAGTCGTATTTTTTGCGTCGATTCATAACTGTAAATGAAAATCCAATCCACCACTACGCCTGAAACCCGAAAAACACCCAAGACAGTGGATTTTAAATGGCTAACCTGCTATCAGACATAATTGATAAGGTAAAGAAAGAAATTGCAAACAAGCTACCGAATTTGAAGTGCTTTTCCGTTAGAACAACGTACCTTCTCACATTTTGGTGATCGACATGGCTAAAATTAAAGAATTGCACTTGGAATCGTTAAATTATCCACCGTAATCACCAGATATGATCCCAGCGATTTTTTACTGTTTACTAACCTTAAATTTTCAATTGCAGGAAAGGTATTTTCATGAGACGAGAACGTGAACCCTTATTTTGAGAAAAAGAGGGCAAATATTATTCGGAGGGGTTAAAAAAGTTAGTACATCTCTGGTTTAAGTGTATAGACTTAATTGGAGAAAAATAAAATTGGTTGTTGAAAAAAAATGTTTTGATTCTTTATTAGGTTAGAAACTTTTCAGGTAAACCTCGTATTTGGAACAACGAGGAGTTAATTTTGATACATTTAATAAAGTAGTAAAAAGATCCATTATTTCATTGAATAATTTTCGAAAATCGAGGAGATATGGGAAGGGTTCTTTCGTCTCGAAACCTCAAAACCCAAAAAAGCGTTTCTTGCATGGAATTAAATCTCTATACCTGGATAAAAGTTTGACAGACAAAAAATTAATCGAAATGTAGAAGTGACAGCTTCCGATGACGATAACTTGTAGTTTCAATTGGATAATAATGAAACACGATTTATTAGTTTCCATACTACTTTCGAAAATAAATTACAGGTGGTAGAAATGTTTTTCTCGGTGTCAGAGAAAAACGTAAATTACCTTTATTAGCACGGGACATTTTCCATACATCCTAATAGTATAATAAATGACGTTTTAAATCATCTTGTAATCGATATTTTTAGAAAAAAGATATCTAGAACTATGTTTGTTTTTAAACGGAGGATAATTAATAATAGTTTGCGCTCGGTTTATCTGATGCTGCTACCCCAGTCAAAATAGACGTTTGACGTTACACGTTTATAGATCTGAATATACAGAGTGTCCCAAACAAGAACAGACACAAAGTAGAGGCGTTGGTTAGGTTAGGTTTGCTTACACAAAAATTTTGCTGTTTTGCGAATGGGAGAGTGTGGTCGAGGCCGTAAAAATACTAAGAAGGATTCTTTGAAGAACCCTGATGGCATTTTTTTACCACACCATTGCACATAAAGCTCGGCCTGATAAAATTTTTTGTCTAAAAGCGCTTGTCAATGGTCCGAACTCGTGTTTTCGAACCAGTTACAACCAGTTTGTAGCTGAAATAACGTTGTCATGTCTTCCCAAGTAGGAAAGCAACTGTTGCTGGTATTCTTATATAGACAAAGGAGTGAAAAAATAATACAGTGGTGGATACATCCCCTTTTAAAGGAAAAATATATAACGATGAAATTTTCTTTAATTGGTCTGTATTTCCACAAGTAATTTCGATTTTTTGCTAATTTTATGAGTGTATAAACGTATACTTAACTAACTTAAATGTTACTATCAACAATAACAACATGTGTCTGTTTCAAAAACCGCCTATAGATGGCAGATGGAGTTTTGTATCCGATAGAGAAATCCCCCAAACAAAAATTAAAGAGGAATCATTTGTCCATGCATACGTCAACTGATAAGCGCGTTAAAGAAAAATTTAATAATCATGAAAAACTCCAAAAGGAAACCAAAAATCAGAAAATTATAAAGAACTTATTATGTCATATAAAGCTTTGAGTAATATTTGAAAATACACATGTTGGACTCTCATTTAGATTTTTTTTCCGCAAATTTAGGTGCTAGTCTGGGGAAGTAAATATATGAGAAGAAAATTGAAAAAGTAGGGGTGACAATTTTTTTTTAATTAATTGCATCGAAGCACGAAACGCAGCTTGCAAGCACTAAAATTTTATGGTATTTTTGCTTATAACTTTTTCTGACCTAATCGCACAAAAAAAATCGTAGAGATCAAATTCATAGGAAATTTCATGCCATACACGATGAAGGAAGTCTATTTGTGAAATGAAATTTTTTTCGATTTGAAATTTTTTCAAAAAATTAAAATTTTTTCGAAAAGATGTTTTTTAACTGGCAACTATACTGAAAATAGCCGTATCGACATAAAAACATAGATAAAAATAGACTGCTATAGAAAATTTACGTTTTTTCAGATTCATAAAATTCAAAATGGCTGCCGCAAAATCACTAAAATTCGATGGTATTTTTGCTTATAACTTTTTCTGACCTAATCGCACAAAAAAAAATCGTAGAGATCAAATTCATAGGAAATTTCATGCCCTACACGAATACGGAAATAAATTTGTGAAATGAAATTTTTTTCGATTTGAAATTTTTTCAAAAAATTAAATTTTTTTCGAAAAGATGTTTTTTAACTGGCAACTATACTGAAAATAGCCGTATCGACATAAAAACATAGATAAAAATAGACTGCTATAGAAAATTTACGTTTTTTCAGGTTCATAAAATTCAAAATGGCTGCCGCAAAATCACTAAAATTCGATGGTATTTTTGCTTATAACTTTTTCTGACCTAATCGCACAAAAAAAATCGTAGAGATCAAATTCATAGGAAATTTCATGCCCTACACGATGCCGGAAATAAATTTGTGAAATGAAATTTTTTTCGATTTGAAATTTTTTCAAAAAATTAAAATTTTTTCGAAAAGATGTTTTTTAACTGGCAACTATACTGAAAATAGCCGTATCGACATAAAAACATAGATAAAAATAGACTGCTATAGAAAATTTACGTTTTTTCAGATTCATAAAATTCAAAATGGCTGCCGCAAAATCACTAAAATTCGATGGTATTTTTGCTTATAACTTTTTCTGACCTAATCGCACAAAAAAAAATCGTAGAGATCAAATTCATAGGAAATTTCATGCCCTACACGAATACGGAAATAAATTTGTGAAATGAAATTTTTTTCGATTTGAAATTTTTTCAAAAAATTAAATTTTTTTCGAAAAGATGTTTTTTAACTGGCAACTATACTGAAAATAGCCGTATCGACATAAAAACATAGATAAAAATAGACTGCTATAGAAAATTTACGTTTTTTCAGGTTCATAAAATTCAAAATGGCTGCCGCAAAAGCACTAAAATTCGATGGTATTTTTGCTTATAACTTTTTCTGACCTAATCGCACAAAAAAAAATCGTAGAGATCAAATTCATAGGAAATTTCATGCCCTACACGAATACGGAAATAAATTTGTGAAATGAAATTTTTTTCGATTTGAAATTTTTTCAAAAAATTAAATTTTTTTCGAAAAGATGTTTTTTAACTGGCAACTATACTGAAAATAGCCGTATCGACATAAAAACATAGATAAAAATAGACTGCTATAGAAAATTTACGTTTTTTCAGGTTCATAAAATTCAAAATGGCTGCCGCAAAATCACTAAAATTCGATGGTATTTTTGCTTATAACTTTTTCTGACCTAATCGCACAAAAAAATCGTAGAGATCAAATTCATAGGAAATTTCATGCCCTACACGATGCCGGAAATAAATTTGTGAAATGAAATTTTTTTCGATTTGAAATTTTTTCAAAAAATTAAAATTTTTTCGAAAAGATGTTTTTTAACTGGCAACTATACTGAAAATAGCCGTATCGACATAAAAACATAGATAAAAATAGACTGCTATAGAAAATTTACGTTTTTTCAGGTTCATAAAATTCAAAATGGCTGCCGCAAAATCACTAAAATTCGATGGTATTTTTGCTTATAACTTTTTCTGACCTAATCGCACAAAAAAAATCGTAGAGATCAAATTCATAGGAAATTTCATGCCCTACACGATGCCGGAAATAAATTTGTGAAATGAAATTTTTTTCGATTTGAAATTTTTTCAAAAAATTAAAATTTTTTCGAAAAGATGTTTTTTAACTGGCAACTATACTGAAAATAGCCGTATCGACATAAAAACATAGATAAAAATAGACTGCTATAGAAAATTTACGTTTTTTCAGGTTCATAAAATTCAAAATGGCTGCCGCAAAAGCACTAAAATTCGATGGTATTTTCGCTTATAACTTTTTCTGACGTACCATCGAATTTTAGTGCTTTCAAGTTGCGCTTCGCTCTTTCACGGGATTTGATCAGAAATCTAGAAAGGCGATGAGGGGTTGATGCACTTACGTAAAAAAATAGTGACCCCCTACTTTTTTTATTTTTTCTCATAGATAAATTTGTCGATCTTACTTCCCCGCACTATACTGACAGTGACGAACAAGGAGATAGGTTTCATTAGGACTGTTACGAACTCGTCCACGACATAATCCGCGGAGCCGGTCATGTTAGATTATAGTAGAAGTCTAAAATTTGGCCGGTTCGTTTGTTTTTATATTTATTTTTATCATAGTGGCGATTCGTAGGAAGGTCTATTTATTTATTTGTTTGTTTACTTACTTTCTAGAATTATATAAATTCATTTCTGGTACATATTCGATATTGTTTAGCGGCGACAGTTAGTTTATAATTAATAGTCATAGTGAACGGAAGAAAATTGAAAAGTAACCGATGAATTTAAATAAATTAAGTAAGTAAAATACAGTGTGTATAGATTTAAGTTACAGTTGAAAAACAGTTCAAACAAATTAGGAACATTACAGGACATTTCCTCAATGGACAGGCGTCACAAGTCCCAAGAATGCTAGCAGATTGTTGTTGAAGACCTTCCTGAAGGCAAAGATTTATAAAAAACGAAAATATTTATTTTATATTGAGCAATAATATTTCAAAATGTAACTGATGTATTTTTTCCGAAACGAGACGTGCCAATTTTTTTATTTGGTAGTCCTAGTTTATTCCAAACTTAAGATACGTTTTCAAGTGACAGAAAAAGTTAAAATTTGCTAACTATTGTCTTAACTAGCTTACGAGGGCTGTTCGTAGATGAATGATATACAGATTTTTTTACAACAAACAGGCTTTGTAACGTATTTGATTGTAGACCATGAATCTATTTTAATTTTGTTTTAATTGCCAACGTAAAATTAGTTTCTGTTGAATTTCGTCTAATATTTTGACGAAGGGAAGATGTTTTTAATTTTCGCATGTAATATTGAACGTTGTTTTGTTTGGACACAAATCTAGGAACTGGCAAACGTGAAGGCACACATTTCAAACATTGTTTTTGCTAATAATTCAAAGAAAACGTTTGTAGTGGTTATTATAACAAAACAGTTTACATTAATTGTCTCAGTTGTTTATAAGAGAGTTAATCATGTTATTTTATTAACTGTGTCTACTTTTCGGCTCGTGACTGATCATATAACCGCTTTAAAAATATATAGATCACCTCTAAAAAACCGCAGATCTAATACGAGAATCAAATAACTTAATTCACAACATTGTAAAAATTATTTATCAACTTAAAACGTACTATCGTACTCGTACTGTACAAAAATAAGTATAAGTAATTTGATAAATTAAAGGAACTTCAAGTGTCTGAGAGACATATGGAATCGCTTAAGTAAGACGTTGGTTCCCGTCAACGGAAGGTCAGTTTACAATAAATTTTGAACGAATACAATAAAATAAAAGTTTAATAAAAGGTAATCCGAGACGATACGTTCTTTATATTGTGTGTGATTATTTAAAAACCTCAATATAATCATAAACATTGATTTATTATTGTTAAACATCTTGTTGAAATCAATCCAGACGGCCACTTATGGCTCAACGCTAATTTAAGATAAAATTACCACACCCAAAACCCTTTTAGAGGATAATTGAAGAAAAAATTTTTGACAAACGGTATTTGTGGAAAATCTGCTAAACAAAACACGCTCCCGAAGACAAAGTTAAATAAATCAACTTTGGAACCGAAAACTCTACTCAACAAAACAACGAAATAACTAAATAGACCGCAACTAATACCCCATGGAAAACAAGTTCGGCATTGAGGCCGAAGCTAAAGACTTTCTAGAATCTCCATATTAACTAGAACGTCTTCTAGAAAAATTTACCGTAAACCAGGTCAAAAAATTAATACAGGAATTGAATCTCAAGTATCTCCCGGATATGGTCAAACTAGTGCCAAAATTTTGAAAGAATTATCAAAAATTGTAAGTTGAAATGAAGAATTTTTCACGTACTTTATACAAGAGACAACCCAAATTGACGTCTCTATCAGGATCGTTTGTATTTAAAGCTTCAACTAAATTTTTAGCCGACAAAACATCCTCTTGACTATATTTAATGGCCGCCTGGAGCTTCGTCACTCTTTCCACATAATCCGGTACATCGGCCAATTTACTACAGGCTTGATAAGATTCCTCGTACATGCAAGCTGAAAACATTTTCAAAATTGACGCTATACAGGGTGTCCCACGACGAGTTAAAACTATCTGTATATGGCAAAATACTTATAGTAAAATCTACGCTTGGGTTTACGGATGCTATTTTCAAAGATGGACTTAGTGACATGAAAATGGTTTTTGTTCGGTTGATTTTAGCAAAATCAGACGTATTTGAATCTATGTTGAAAAATTTTTCATTTTATACAGGGTGTGTATAAAAAGTCTTCAAAGTTCAACAACTTAAATATCAAATTTCTCTATTTTTTCAAATAGAACCTCTCGGAAACGACTAAAAGTTGAAATAAGTTTAGTAAATACAATTTGTTTTGATTTTTTTTCAGACTTTTTTGTTTCTTAGCGCTTGTATCAACGGGTCAAAATAAAATTTAGACCAGACCTGCAATTCTAAAAATTTACAGAAAATATTTAATATCTGGATAACGGTGAAATTTAGTAGGAAAGTATACATGAATTTACCTTATTTTTTACCCCTTAAAGCATTAAAATTGGAAAAACCGGGTGGTTCTATTTGAAAAATTAAAGAAATTTGATATTTATGAAGTTAAACTTTGCATACTTCTCATACACACCCTGTGTAAAATGAAAAATTTTTCAACATAGATTCAAATACGTCTAACCTTGCTTAAAGCAACCGAACAGAAACCATTTTCATATCTTTAAGGGTATCCTCGTAAAAAAATCATTTATAAGGGTCTGCAACGGTCAAATTTTTTACAAAAAAATTAATAACTCAAAAAGTATAGGTTTTTCGAAAAAAGTTTTTAGACAAAAGTATACTAAAAACTTACGTAGTTTTCAATAATGTATTAATATATAGTGTGTTCCTTTTAAAATAGCAGTTACAGTCGATTTCCGGTAGAACCATCTTTGAAAATCGTATTCGAAAACCCAAACGTAGAAATTTTCATGATATCACTATAAGTATTTTGCCATATACAGTTCGTCGAGGAATACTCTGTATTGTAATGGTGAGAAAAATGACTATTTCCATAGGTAATAATTGACTCAGTTTGGTAGGAGCTAATTCAAATAATACCGCGGTCATGTCATCGTGGTAATCACAGGATAAAAACAGTTTTTTTTTTTTTTTTATTTATGACCTTACTTACTCAATGTTAAACAAAAAAATCATCGACCACAATACGGCGTTGTATTTTTTACCAAAGTTTAGGTTCAAAATGAAATTAGGTAAAACAGGGCCGGATTAAGTTAGGCGCTTGGGGGGGGGGCTATAGCCCCAAGCCCCAGGTCCAAGAGGGCCCCATCATTTGGGAATCATTCTGTATTTTTTGATGTGTTGATACCACAAATCTAACGTATTGATATTATTTTGTGAATTTTTCCGGATTTCCGAATTCCTTAAGGGGGCACCGTCATTATTTTAGCCCCGGGCCTTATAAATCTTAATCCGGCCCTGAGGTAAAATGTTAATATGCTACCGATGACGTAATTTCCTTTTTCCAGGGTACTGGTAAATATGTCAACTGTCACATTGAACTGTCAAATAGTAGTTTGACGACAGTTCCTAAATTGAATGTTTAAAATGTGTAAAATGCTTTTAAATATAAAAATTAAAGGCGAATATTATAATTTAGTATTATTATCTTACCCTGATATAAAGATTGAGCGTAGTAAAGTTTATAATCGTTATCTTCCTGATATAAATTCGTGAGTTTTTCGTAGTAATTAGAAGCATTAACAAAATCCTGAACGTAAAAATAACAAAAAGCAAGTAGGGATAATCCAGCTCTCGTAGAATTCGATTCGGATATGCCGTGTAATATTTTTATGGCTTCGTAGAACTTATTCTCTTTAATCTAAAATCGAAATAAGTTTTATAATACTTTCAAAAAAACTTATGATAATAATACCAATGTGTAAATAGTTCTCGTAAAATCACCATCGTTGATTATCGTGGCTGAATACATTGTTGTTCACGATGAAACTGTTTGTATATTACTTGTTGACGTTGCTATGGAAACGAGCGACCGGAAATGCACTTGACGTAGATTTTTAGAAGTCAATTCTTAAGCTGGGAATACATCGGCGAAACGTAGATTTTTAAAAACGAATTCTTAAGCTGGGAATACATCGGCGAAACGTAGATTTTTAAAAACTAAATCTTAAGCTGGGAATACATCGGCGAATTGTAGAATTTTAAAAGCCAAATCTTAAGCTGGGAATACATCGGCGAAACGTAGATTTTTAAAAACGAATTCTTAAGCTGGGAATACATCGGCGAAACGTAGATTTTTAAAAGCCAAATCTTAAGCTGGGAATACATCGGCGAAACGTAGATTTTTAAAAGCTAAATCTTAAGATGGGAATACATCGGCGAAACGTAGAATTTTAAAAACTAAATCTTAAGTTGGGAATACATCGGCGAAACGTAGATTTTTAAAAGCTAAATCTTAAGATGGGAATACATCGGCGAAACGTAGAATTTTAAAAACTAAATCTTAAGTTGGGAATACATCGGCGAAACGTAGATTTTTAAAAGCTAAATCTTAAGATGGGAATACATCGGCGAAACGTAGAATTTTAAAAGCTAAATCTTAAGATGGGAATACATCGGCGAAACGTAGATTTTTAAAAGCTAAATCTTAAGATGGGAATACATCGGCGAAACGTAGAATTTTAAAAGCTAAATCTTAAGATGGGAATACATCGGCGAAACGTAGAATTTTAAAAGCTAAATCTTAAGATGGGAATACATCGGCGAAACGTAGATTTTTAAAAGCTAAATCTTAAGATGGGAATACATCGGCGAAACGTAGATTTTTAAAAGCTAAATCTTAAGATGGGAATACATCGGCGAAACGTAGAATTTTAAAAACTAAATCTTAAGTTGGGAATACATCGGCGAAACGTAGATTTTTAAAAACTAAATCTTAAGTTGGGAATACATCGGCGAAACGTAGAATTTTAAAAACTAAATCTTAAGTTGGGAATACATCGGCGAAACGTAGATTTTTAAAAGCTAAATCTTAAGATGGGAATACATCGGCGAAACGTAGAATTTTAAAAGCTAAATCTTAAGATGGGAATACATCGGCGAAACGTAGAATTTTAAAAACTAAATCTTAAGTTGGGAATACATCGGCGAAACGTAGATTTTTAAAAACTAAATCTTAAGCTGGGAATACATCGGCGAATTGTAGAATTTTAAAAGCCAAATCTTAAGCTGGGAATACATCGGCAAAACGTAGATTTTTAAAAACGAATTCTTAAGCTGGGAATACATCGGCGAAACGTAGATTTTTAAAAACTAAATCTTAAGCTGGGAATACATCGGCGAATTGTAGAATTTTAAAAGCCAAATCTTAAGCTGGGAATACATCGGCGAAACGTAGATTTTTAAAAACGAATTCTTAAGTTGGGAATACATCGGCGAAACGTAGAATTTTAAAAACTAAATCTTAAGTTGGGAATACATCGGCGAAACGTAGATTTTTAAAAGCTAAATCTTAAGATGGGAATACATCGGCGAAACGTAGAATTTTAAAAACTAAATCTTAAGTTGGGAATACATCGGCGAAACGTAGATTTTTAAAAGCTAAATCTTAAGATGGGAATACATCGGCGAAACGTAGAATTTTAAAAACTAAATCTTAAGTTGGGAATACATCGGCGAAACGTAGATTTTTAAAAGCTAAATCTTAAGATGGGAATACATCGGCGAAACGTAGAATTTTAAAAGCTAAATCTTAAGATGGGAATACATCGGCGAAACGTAGATTTTTAAAAGCTAAATCTTAAGATGGGAATACATCGGCGAAACGTAGATTTTTAAAAGCTAAATCTTAAGATGGGAATACATCGGCGAAACGTAGAATTTTAAAAGCTAAATCTTAAGTTGGGAATACATCGGCGAAACGTAGATTTTTAAAAACGAATTCTTAAGCTGGGAATACATCGGCGAAACGTAGATTTTTAAAAGCCAAATCTTAAGCTGGGAATACATCGGCGAAACGTAGATTTTTAAAAACGAATTCTTAAGTTGGGAATACATCGGCGAAACGTAGAATTTTAAAAACTAAATCTTAAGTTGGGAATACATCGGCGAAACGTAGATTTTTAAAAGCTAAATCTTAAGATGGGAATACATCGGCGAAACGTAGAATTTTAAAAGCTAAATCTTAAGATGGGAATACATCGGCGAAACGTAGATTTTTAAAAGCTAAATCTTAAGATGGGAATACATCGGCGAAACGTAGAATTTTAAAAGCTAAATCTTAAGATGGGAATACATCGGCGAAACGTAGATTTTTAAAAGCTAAATCTTAAGATGGGAATACATCGGCGAAACGTAGAATTTTAAAAACTAAATCTTAAGTTGGGAATACATCGGCGAAACGTAGATTTTTAAAAGCTAAATCTTAAGATGGGAATACATCGGCGAAACGTAGAATTTTAAAAGCTAAATCTTAAGATGGGAATACATCGGCGAAACGTAGATTTTTAAAAGCTAAATCTTAAGATGGGAATACATCGGCGAAACGTAGAATTTTAAAAGCTAAATCTTAAGATGGGAATACATCGGCGAAACGTAGATTTTTAAAAGCTAAATCTTAAGATGGGAATACATCGGCGAAACGTAGAATTTTAAAAGCTAAATCTTAAGATGGGAATACATCGGCGAAACGTAGAATTTTAAAAGCTAAATCTTAAGATGGGAATACATCGGCGAAACGTAGAATTTTAAAAGCTAAATCTTAAGATGGGAGTACATCGGCGAAACGTAGAATTTTAAAAGCTAAATCTTAAGATGGGAATACATCGGCGAAACGTAGAATTTTAAAAGCTAAATCTTAAGATGGGAATACATCGGCGAAACGTAGAATTTTAAAAGCTAAATCTTAAGATGGGAATACATCGGCGAAACGTAGAATTTTAAAAGCTAAATCTTAAGATGGGAATACATCGGCGAAACGTAGATTTTTAAAAACGAATTCTTAAGCTGGGAGTACATCGGCGAAACGTAGATTTTTAAAAACTAAATCTTAAGTTGGGAATACATCGGCGAATTGTAGAATTTTAAAAGCCAAATCTTAAGCTGGGAATACATCGGCGAAACGTAGATTTTTAAAAACTAAATCTTAAGCTGGGAATACATCGGCGAAACGTAGATTTTTAAAAACTAAATCTTAAGCTGGGAATACATCGGCGAAACGTAGATTTTTAAAAACTAAATCTTAAGCTGGGAATACATCGGCGAAACGTAGATTTTTAAAAACTAAATCCTAAGCTGGGAATACATCGGCGAATTGTAGATTTTGAAAAGCCAATTCTTAAGCTGGGAATACATCGACGAAACGTAGATTTTGAAAAGCCAATTCTTAAGCTGGGAATACATCGGCGAAACGGAGATTTTTTAAAGACAAATCTTAAGCTGGGAATACATCGGCGAAACGTAGATTTTTAGAAGTCAATTCTTAGCTGGGAATACATCGGCGAAACGTGGTTCCCTCTTTTTCATTCGTCAATGGTTGGTGGTAATTTTTGGTAGTAATAATTTTTGTTTCGATTTGACCCGAGAGGGAAACTAATGTTTACCATTATCGGTAATATAGGGGAGATTACATGGCAAATCGAATTGAGAAAACGTTGTTAGACGTATATAAAAAAAAATCGTGTGTATATAGAAAAAATTTTCTCATACGATCACACTCGCTTCTAAATTATAGGCTTCTAAAGTTGGGAAATCAGAACTTATATTTAAGTATATTTTCTAATTTAAACATTCAGCTAGTATGAATTTTTAATGGATGATAACGTATGTCTATGTAAGATGGAATAAATAATTCTAAACTATTATCTACACACTTCCGGAATTTATTTGGAAGAGCATTCAAAGATTCTGTCTTATGGCGTCACAATTGAAGTTTATTCCATCAATCATTTCGTTCCTAGTATTTACCGGTGCTGCATCACCAAGCTTTTAAGATAACCTGGATTGCGAAGAATACTGAAAGCAAGAACTCAAGAACTGTATCCAGTCCTCGTGGTTGTCTTCCAAGCTACGCAAGTAGTTTTTTCTGATGGCTTTTTTTTCTCAGCTTTATTTTCTCCTTTGTTTTTGGCTTTTACTTCTCTGGCCTACATTCTCTTTTTTCCTTTGGCTTTTCCACCTTTGTTTTCATCCCCCATATCTTCTATTGCAGTTTTAAAGTTGATTTTAATTTTTTTCTTTTCCTTTTTCGCGTTTTTTGTATTCTCTTTTGACACTTTGAATAATATCTGGATCGCGACCAGTCGATGACCTGGGGTTGCTGACTATTATTTCATTTATAATATATTGAAGCCCCATGGACTTGCTAACATTCTCATCAAAGCTCGTCGATGGCTTGGGACTGCAGGTGATTGTTTCGTGCCTGGAACACAGAGGAGAGTTCGTGGATACTCTTGAGGTCGAATTGCAAGTTGAAACGCTGCTTTTAGCTATTGTTACAAGCATTAAGTATGTAACTGAGGCTTCTTCGTTCGTAAGTTGGTCCGGCCGAAGATATGGCTTTATAAAAGCAAATATGAAGTCCCAAACTTTAATGCAACCTTTTAATGATGAAAAGGAATATGAATTTCAACAGCTAACAGTAAATTTTAATAGCCTTATAGCCTTATAGAGATGTTATAGGTTTTGACGTAGGTTGGGTGGTAGGGCGGGGACATGGAGGAGCTCAATAAGCAGTCACCTCCACGTGGTTACCTCTGGGGTTACATTCTACTAGACAAATTAAGCTTCGTAGGCTTAAAACGTAAAATAATTGTTTACTTTTTCATTTAAAATTGCTCAATCTCATTTGTTAGCAATTTTTGTAACTATTAGAAATATGAAGCAAAAGAATTTTTTTGTTGTACATATTCCCCTCTTAGCACCAATCCGAGAGTCATAATTTCTTCAAAATTCCATGAATAATAAAAATTCACTACATTCCCGGAAACAAAAAAAATGTACATTCGTGCTATATTGTATTTACCTTGAACTTGTCCTACATTCCGTTATTTCACCCTTATACTCCAATTCCATCCCTTCCGTCGACCTAGATACTTCACCATGCCTCGTCGATCCTCCTACCGTTTCAAACTAGGCTAAACTCGACGTCGATAGGCGGGCGACGCTGTGACGTCACTCGGCGTCGCGTGCTGGATAATAACGACATGTAAAAAAAGGCGATCAACATACGCGAACGACTATGCAGTGCTTCGCGCGATTCGCTCATGGCAAGGTGTGATTTGAGACAAGAATCGATTTCGCGAGGCTTAACCACAGGTAATTTCGATGGGTTCGAATTTAGGTCAATCTCATGGTGGATTATTCAAATTCTTATCAATTTTTCTTAAACATTCACGCATCTACGATTGTTTCAATGTCAAAGTGGCTTTTTTTGTTTTAAATATGGCAAATTAGTAAGTTTTTTACTTTTAATATACACATTAACTAGCTGGGATTTTTTTCGATCATTCTTAATCCAGAAAGTAATCTTACAAATCTTTACTAACTATGACATAGTCTACGAGGATAAATTCCTAGCCTATAGAACTATAGAACCAAACAAAATTTCAATGTCAAAATATTTTATTACTCAACATGTTCTCCTCTTAATTGGATACATTTATTACAGCGAACCTGCAACGTCTCAAAACCTTAAAAAAAATGTTTTATCTTGCTTTGCAAACCAGACCTCCATAGTTTTTATTACCTCCTCGTAGGAAGAAAATTTACGACCTTTTAAACTTTTTTTCAGTTGAGGAAAGAGATGATAGTCGGACGGATCCAAATCTGGTGAATAAGGGGGATGTTCTAATAATTCAAACTCCAAATCACGAATTTTTTGCATGGGAACATGTGATTTGTGTGCAGGGGCGTTGTCCTGCAAAAACCAAAATATCTTTGGATAGCTTTCCGCGTTTTTTCTCTTTAATTTTTGTCGTCGAATAGTAATATCTAGTTATTGTTCTACCCTCATCCAAAAAATCAATCATGGTTAGTCCATGGCAGTCCCAAAAAAATGAAGGAAGAACTTTTCCAGCAGATTTTTGGACACGAAACTTCTTAGGTCGTGGAGAACCAGAGTGTCGTCATTCCATAGATTGATGCTTTGTTTCTGGATCGTAGAAATGTACCCAAGTCTCATCGATAGTAACAATTCGGTTTAAGAAGTCTACATCGTTTTCAAATCGAGCACAGATCGATGCTTCTAACTTTGCACGCTTATTGAGGATCCATTTTGCAACAATTTTCTCATGTCCAATATAACCGTTTTAGCCCAATTCGACGTTTCGAGGACTGACACATAAACTGGCCTTCCCAATTTGTCATCATCTTCAATGGAAAATTTACATCTTTTGGAGCTTGCAGTCCAATTTTTCACGGTCGCATATGAAGGATATTGATCACCAAGGATATTAATCATATCTTACCATTTCGGTGGACATCTTTTTCTTCCAATTTATTGCGTGACTCTGGTTTACTTTTTTGACGTCAAACTTCACACTGACACTTCCAATAAGTTTGCAATTTGTTTTCCTCGTGTTTTCTTCTTCTTCTTGTGGTGCCCATCCCTTGCGAATGTTGGAAATCATCTTTTTATTCTATCAACAGCAATGTGAAAGAGTTAAGGGGAGATTTTACTGAACCAAGTTCTGAGGTTCTAAGTCAGGATGTTCGTCTTCTTTCTGGACCTCTTTTTCCAAATATTTTGCCATGCAAAAATGGCTTTGAGCAATATATATCTGGATTACAATCTTTAGTCTATCTCTTCAGATAAGAGGTGGAGTTAGCGTGAAAAAGTCTGATTCTGCTTAGCTGATTTTTATATACTTGGTGTCGTTTGGAGATGGTAGGAGTTTTTTATCAAAGGACTAGTAGGTTGATGAAGAACCAGCCATTTGAAGAATTTATATATTGCAATTGCTGGACAACTAAAATTTTGAATATAATTTCCACGTATTTCTCGGTGCCTTTTTTGTTATGATTTTCTTTTCCTGAAAGTTGTAATATGATACATTATTAAGATACGACCGACGGCAGTTCTTAGTTACCCACGAGGATGGTCCCAGAAGTTTAGCACATACTCTTTCCCCGGCGATGTTCAGAATTGTCTAGCTCCTCAAAATAGCCATTAACTATATCACCTCTTCATTCTACCAACAAGCCATTTTTTTCAAGTCTAACAACAGAAAATAATCCGAGGGGGCTAAATCTGGTGAATAGGGTGCATGAGGTAGCCACTCAAACTTTGGCCATTGCAATAACGGATGTGTGAGCTGGTGCATTGTCTTAACAACATTTTCTTCTCAGCCAAATGGGGCCGTTTTTGCTTGATTTCTTTGCTTAAACGTTGCAATAAGTTCATATAATACTCGTTTTTAATAGTTTTGCCTTTTTTCAAGAATTTTTTTGATAAAACACTTGCTCCTTAGCCAAAGGAGCAAGTAGTTAATAGTTTTGTCTTTTTTCAAGAATTTTCTTGATAAAACACTTGCTCCTTAGCCAAAGGAGCAAGTAGTTAATAGTTTTGCCTTTTTTCAAGAATTTTCTTGATAAAACACTTGCTCCTTAGCCAAATGGGGACGTTTTTGTTTAATTTCTCCACTAAAACGTCCATATAATACTCGTTTTTAATAGTTTTGCCTTTTTTCAAGAATTTTCTTGATAAAACACTTGCTCCTTAGCCAAATGGGGACGTTTTTGTTTAATTTCTCCGCTAAAACGTACATATAATACTCGTTTTTAATAGTTTTGCCTTATTTCAAGAATTTTCTTGATAAAACACTTGCTCCTTAGCCAAATGGGGACGTTTTTGTTTAATTTCTCCGCTAAAACGTCCATATAATACTCGTTTTTAATAGTTTTGCCTTTTTTCAAGAATTTTCTTGATAAAACACTTGCTCCTTAGCCAAATGGGGACGTTTTTGTTTAATTTCTCCGCTAAAACGTCCATATAATACTCGTTTTTAATAGTTTTGCCTTTTTTCAAGAATTTTCTTGATAAAACACTTGCTCCTTAGCCAAATGGGGACGTTTTTGTTTAATTTCTCCGCTAAAACGTCCATATAATACTCGTTTTTAATAGTTTTGCCTTTTTTCAAGAATTTTCTTGATAAAACACTTGCTCTTTAGCCAAATGGGGCCGTTTTTGCTTAATTTCTCCGCTAAAACGTCCATATAATACTCGTTTTTAATAGTTTTGCCTTTTTTCAAGAATTTTCTTGATAAAACACTTGCTCCTTAGCCAAAGGAGCAAGTAGTTAATAGTTTTGCCTTTTTTCAAGAATTTTCTTGATAAAACACTTGCTCCTTAGCAAAAGGAGCAAGTAGTTAATAGTTTTGTCTTTTTTCAAGAATTTTCTTGATAAAACACTTGCTCCTTAGCCAAATGGGGACGTTTTTGTTTAATTTCTCCGCTAAAACGTCCATATAATACTCGTTTTTAATAGTTTTGCCTTTTTTCAAGAATTTTCTTGATAAAACACTTGCTCCTTAGCCAAATGGGGCCGTTTTTGCTTAATTTCTCCGCTAAAACGTCCATATAATACTCGTTTTTAATAGTTTTGCCTTTTTTCAAGAATTTTCTTGATAAAACACTTGCTCCTTAGCCAAATGGGGACGTTTTTGTTTAATTTCTCCGCTAAAACGTACATATAATACTCGTTTTTAATAGTTTTGCCTTATTTCAAGAATTTTCTTGATAAAACACTTGCTCCTTAGCCAAATGGGGACGTTTTTGTTTAATTTCTCCACTAAAACGTCCATATAATACTCGTTTTTAATAGTTTTGCCTTTTTTCAAGAATTTTCTTGATAAAACACTTGCTCCTTAGCCAAATGGGGACGTTTTTGTTTAATTTCTCCACTAAAACGTCCATATAATACTCGTTTTTAATAGTTTTGCCTTTTTTCAAGAATTTTCTTGATAAAACACTTGCTCCTTAGCCAAATGGGGACGTTTTTGTTTAATTTCTCCACTAAAACGTCCATATAATACTCGTTTTTAATAGTTTTGCCTTTTTTCAAGAATTTTCTTGATAAAACACTTGCTCCTTAGCCAAATGGGGACGTTTTTGTTTAATTTCTCCGCTAAAACGTACATATAATACTCGTTTTTAATAGTTTTGCCTTATTTCAAGAATTTTCTTGATAAAACACTTGCTCCTTAGCCAAATGGGGACGTTTTTGTTTAATTTCTCCGCTAAAACGTCCATATAATACTCGTTTTTAATAGTTTTGCCTTTTTTCAAGAATTTTCTTGATAAAACACTTGCTCCTTAGCCAAATGGGGACGTTTTTGTTTAATTTCTCCGCTAAAACGTCCATATAATACTCGTTTTTAATAGTTTTGCCTTTTTTCAAGAATTTTCTTGATAAAACACTTGCTCCTTAGCCAAATGGGGACGTTTTTGTTTAATTTCTCCGCTAAAACGTCCATATAATACTCGTTTTTAATAGTTTTGCCTTTTTTCAAGAATTTTCTTGATAAAACACTTGCTCTTTAGCCAAATGGGGCCGTTTTTGCTTAATTTCTCCGCTAAAACGTCCATATAATACTCGTTTTTAATAGTTTTGCCTTTTTTCAAGAATTTTCTTGATAAAACACTTGCTCCTTAGCCAAAGGAGCAAGTAGTTAATAGTTTTGCCTTTTTTCAAGAATTTTCTTGATAAAACACTTGCTCCTTAGCAAAAGGAGCAAGTAGTTAATAGTTTTGTCTTTTTTCAAGAATTTTCTTGATAAAACACTTGCTCCTTAGCCAAATGGGGACGTTTTTGTTTAATTTCTCCGCTAAAACGTCCATATAATACTCGTTTTTAATAGTTTTGCCTTTTTTCAAGAATTTTCTTGATAAAACACTTGCTCCTTAGCCAAATGGGGCCGTTTTTGCTTAATTTCTCCGCTAAAACGTCCATATAATACTCGTTTTTAATAGTTTTGCCTTTTTTCAAGAATTTTCTTGATAAAACACTTGCTCCTTAGCCAAAGGAGCAAGTAGTTAATAGTTTTGCCTTTTTTCAAGAATTTTCTTGATAAAACACTTGCTCCTTAGCCAAAGGAGCAAGTAGTTAATAGTTTTGTCTTTTTTCAAGAATTTTCTTGATAAAACACTTGCTCCTTAGCCAAAGGAGCAAGTAGTTAATAGTTTTGCCTTTTTTCAAGAATTTTCTTGATAAAACACTTGCTCCTTAGCCAAATGGGGACGTTTTTGTTTAATTTCTCCGCTAAAACGTCCATATAATACTCGTTTTTAATAGTTTTGCCTTTTTTCAAGAATTTTCTTGATAAAACACTTGCTCCTTAGCCAAATGGGGACGTTTTTGTTTAATTTCTCCGCTAAAACGTCCATATAATACTCGTTTTTAATAGTTTTGCCTTATTTCAAGAATTTTCTTGATAAAACACTTGCTCCTTAGCCAAATGGGGACGTTTTTGTTTAATTTCTCCGCTAAAACGTCCATATAATACTCGTTTTTAATAGTTTTGCCTTTTTTCAAGAATTTTTTTGATAAAACACTTGCTCCTTAGCCAAATGGGGACGTTTTTGTTTAATTTCTCCACTAAAACGTCCATATAATACTCGTTTTTAATAGTTTTGCCTTTTTTCAAGAATTTTCTTGATAAAACACTTGCTCCTTAGCCAAATGGGGCCGTTTTTGTTTAATTTCTCCGCTAAAACGTCCATATAATACTCGTTTTTAATAGTTTTGCCTTTTTTCAAGAATTTTCTTGATAAAACACTTGCTCCTTAGCCAAATGGGGACGTTTTTGTTTAATTTCTCCGCTAAAACGTCCATATAATACTCGTTTTTAATAGTTTTGCCTTATTTCAAGAATTTTCTTGATAAAACACTTGCTCCTTAGCCAAATGGGGACGTTTTTGTTTAATTTCTCCGCTAAAACGTCCATATAATACTCGTTTTTAATAGTTTTGCCTTTTTTCAAGAATTTTCTTGATAAAACACTTGCTCCTTAGCCAAATGGGGACGTTTTTGTTTAATTTCTCCGCTAAAACGTCCATATAATACTCGTTTTTAATAGTTTTGCCTTTTTTCAAGAATTTTCTTGATAAAACACTTGCTCCTTAGCCAAATGGGGACGTTTTTGTTTAATTTCTCCGCTAAAACGTCCATATAATACTCGTTTTTAATAGTTTTGCCTTTTTTCAAGAATTTTCTTGATAAAACACTTGCTCCTTAGCCAAATGGGGACGTTTTTGTTCAATTTCTCCGCTAAAACGTCCATATAATACTCGTTTTTAATAGTTTTGCCTTTTTTCAAGAATTTTCTTGATAAAACACTTGCTCCTTAGCCAAATGGGGACGTTTTTGTTTAATTTCTCCGCTAAAACGTCCATATAATACTCGTTTTTAATAGTTTTGCCTTTTTTCAAGAATTTTCTTGATAAAACACTTGCTCCTTAGCCAAATGGGGACGTTTTTGTTTAATTTCTCCGCTAAAACGTCCATATAATACTCGTTTTTAATAGTTTTGCCTTTTTTCAAGAATTTTCTTGATAAAACACTTGCTCCTTAGCCAAATGGGGACGTTTTTGTTTAATTTCTCCGCTAAAACGTCCATATAATACTCGTTTTTAATAGTTTTGCCTTTTTTCAAGAATTTTCTTGATAAAACACTTGCTCCTTAGCCAAATGGGGACGTTTTTGTTTAATTTCTCCGCTAAAACGTCCATATAATACTCGTTTTTAATAGTTTTGCCTTTTTTCAAGAATTTTCTTGATAAAACACTTGCTCTTTAGCCAAATGGGGCCGTTTTTGCTTAATTTCTCCGCTAAAACGTCCATATAATACTCGTTTTTAATAGTTTTGCCTTTTTTCAAGAATTTTCTTGATAAAACACTTGCTCCTTAGCCAAAGGAGCAAGTAGTTAATAGTTTTGCCTTTTTTCAAGAATTTTCTTGATAAAACACTTGCTCCTTAGCAAAAGGAGCAAGTAGTTAATAGTTTTGTCTTTTTTCAAGAATTTTCTTGATAAAACACTTGCTCCTTAGCCAAATGGGGACGTTTTTGTTTAATTTCTCCGCTAAAACGTCCATATAATACTCGTTTTTAATAGTTTTGCCTTTTTTCAAGAATTTTCTTGATAAAACACTTGCTCCTTAGCCAAATGGGGACGTTTTTGTTTAATTTCTCCGCTAAAACGTCCATATAATACTCGTTTTTAATAGTTTTGCCTTTTTTCAAGAATTTTCTTGATAAAACACTTGCTCCTTAGCCAAATGGGGACGTTTTTGTTTAATTTCTCCGCTAAAACGTCCATATAATACTCGTTTTTAATAGTTTTGCCTTTTTTCAAGAATTTTCTTGATAAAACACTTGCTCCTTAGCCAAATGGGGACGTTTTTGTTCAATTTCTCCGCTAAAACGTCCATATAATACTCGTTTTTAATAGTTTTGCCTTTTTTCAAGAATTTTCTTGATAAAACACTTGCTCCTTAGCCAAATGGGGACGTTTTTGTTTAATTTCTCCGCTAAAACGTCCATATAATACTCGTTTTTAATAGTTTTGCCTTTTTTCAAGAATTTTCTTGATAAAACACTTGCTCCTTAGCCAAATGGGGACGTTTTTGTTTAATTTCTCCGCTAAAACGTCCATATAATACTCGTTTTTAATAGTTTTGCCTTTTTTCAAGAATTTTCTTGATAAAACACTTGCTCCTTAGCCAAATGGGGACGTTTTTGTTTAATTTCTCCGCTAAAACGTCCATATAATACTCGTTTTTAATAGTTTTGCCTTTTTTCAAGAATTTTCTTGATAAAACACTTGCTCCTTAGCCAAATGGGGCCGTTTTTGCTTAATTTCTCCGCTAAAACGTCCATATAATACTCGTTTTTAATAGTTTTGCCTTTTTTCAAGAATTTTCTTGATAAAACACTTGCTCCTTAGCCAAAGGAGCAAGTAGTTAATAGTTTTGCCTTTTTTCAAGAATTTTCTTGATAAAACACTTGCTCCTTAGCAAAAGGAGCAAGTAGTTAATAGTTTTGTCTTTTTTCAAGAATTTTCTTGATAAAACACTTGCTCCTTAGCCAAATGGGGACGTTTTTGTTTAATTTCTCCGCTAAAACGTCCATATAATACTCGTTTTTAATAGTTTTGCCTTTTTTCAAGAATTTTCTTGATAAAACACTTGCTCCTTAGCCAAATGGGGCCGTTTTTGCTTAATTTCTCCGCTAAAACGTCCATATAATACTCGTTTTTAATAGTTTTGCCTTTTTTCAAGAATTTTCTTGATAAAACACTTGCTCCTTAGCCAAAGGAGCAAGTAGTTAATAGTTTTGCCTTTTTTCCAGAATTTTCTTGATAAAACACTTGCTCCTTAGCCAAAGGAGCAAGTAGTTAATAGTTTTGTCTTTTTTCAAGAATTTTCTTGATAAAACACTTGCTCCTTAGCCAAAGGAGCAAGTAGTTAATAGTTTTGCCTTTTTTCAAGAATTTTCTTGATAAAACACTTGCTCCTTAGCCACATGGGGCCGTTTTTGTTTAATTTCTCCGCTAAAACATCCATATAATACTCGTTTTTAATAGTTTTGCCTTTTTCAAGAATTTTCTTGATAAAACACTTGCTCCTTAGCCAAAGGAGCAAGTAGTTAATAGTTTTGCCTTTTTTCAAGAATTTTCTTGATAAAACACTTGCTCCTTAGCCACATGGGGCCGTTTTTGTTTAATTTCTCCGCTAAAACATCCATATAATACTCGTTTTTAATAGTTTTGTCTTTTTTCAAGAATTTTCTTGATAAAACACTTGCTCCTTAGCCAAAGGAGCAAGTAGTTAATAGTTTTGCCTTTTTTCAAGAATTTTCTTGATAAAACACTTGCTCCTTAGCCACATGGGGCCGTTTTTGTTTAATTTCTCCGCTAAAACATCCATATAATACTCGTTTTTAATAGTTTTGCCTTTTTCAAGAATTTTCTTGATAAAACACTGCTTAACCAAATGGGGCCGTTTTAGCTTGATTTCTTTGCTAAAACTTTGTCATATCTTTGCGTCATACTCACCGTTGACAGTTTTTACTTTTTCAAGATATTCAATGAAAATTATCCCACGCGAATCCCGAAAAACCGACGCCATGACCTTGCTTGAAGATGGAACGATCTTTGCATTCTTTGGAGCCGGTTCTACCTTATTTTTAATGTTCTTTTGTTTCGGGTGTGAAGTGATGGACTCACGTTTCATCCACGGTCATGAAACGGCGCAAATTTCGATAAAAAATTGTCAAATTTTGAGCAAACCACTGCACCCATCCTACCCACAGCTTCCTCATTTTGAAATTTTCTGTTAATCTGCGATGTACCGCACTTTTTGAAATGCCTAGTTCGCCCACTTTCAGTTGACGATCATTCAGTACCGCTTTGTGGATTTGGATCTAGAATCGTCACTCATTAAGTCGAGTCAATCTGAGTACTTCTTCATTTTTTACCGAAGCGCTCCAGCAGATCTTGAGGATTCGTTTATAAACCAACACCTTGGCATTCTTAATTTTATTTCAGAAGAGATTGTGACTCTTAAAGTTACTCATTATTTTTTTTAAGACTTGAATATACTTTAAACCTATTAACCGCTGACAGGACTCGAACCTACAGCGGGAATCCTTCATTCATCGATAGGTTCATACGGTTGAATACAGATTAAAAGGTAAATCCTAGATTTCGACTCAATGATCCAAGCGGTATTTGGAGGATTCTTCAATCCTTTGTGCTAGGTTAGAAGCAATTCTATTGATAAATGATGGATTTGATTATCATTTTCGGCAACATTCCGGGATAGATATTATTAGGACAACCGTTATATTATCAATATTATTATAAATTGATTCACGTCCAGTGAGAACGATCTACTTTTGAAATCGAAATTACCGTGGACAGCGTTTTGCATTTACTAAATGAACCATTCACTATTATAACAATTAGTTGTTGTTTTCTTGAAAAAAAAACTACAATATAGCAAACAAATGTTAGCACAATGGTGATGTGTATATTTAGAGTAGAGACTTGGAGTTGGGCCATAGAATTTTCGACATTTTAAAACCAATGTAAAAGATTTTAGTGAATATCAACACGTACATATCGATGACTTCAATTTCTTTAAAGGAATGGATTCTCAAAGGAAAATCAGTAAGTAGTTTTCTTATTTTAAAATGTTCCTTTACAGGTGTTGAGCGGTATGAGATTTCGTCTAGTGCGTATATATCGTAGTGGGATTGTAGCAAAATTAAACACCAAAGTGTACTAACTCTAATAAATTCCAAGCTTTCGAATACTTATGTATACTTCAAACATATACTGTATAGATTGTGTACTTTCTAATATATTTTCAAGAAACTACCACCTCCTCTAGGTCAGGCCAGATACTTCTGGAACCATCCTCGTACAATAACAGTGGTAAATAAAATATCTTTTTGATTTTAGGACTCTTCTAATTCAAAATTAGTTGTTTTAAAGATAGAAACGTCAATTCAACCTAAAATCGAGAAGATTTAGGAACATAAACATATCAAAAGGTGTAAGAAATTACAGAAATTTATGTTTTATTGATTGGTTTTTGCAAAAACGGCTTTGAAATATCTCATTTAAAACGAATTGCGAAACTAATACAAGTTTTGACACTTTGATAGTTTTCTTTATTGGTAATAATTTAAATTAATTACGGCACGTTTGAATAGCAATAAAAAACTTTTACGTGGCGATGTAACAATAAAGAGAATCATATTTTAAAACGTATTAGGTCGTCGATTTGTTCCGCATGGTGGATTACTTAACAATATCAATCAATTTTGGAATTTTTCCAAATAATAATTAATCATTCGACTGGAAAAATGTATAATTCATTTGTATATACCGAACCTACGGTTCCTACACGTTTGATGTTCCGACATTTACTGACATCCTTTTATTTTATGATGTAAAACGGATTTCAATAGCAATAAAATATCTAATATTGTAGTATAGAGTTCTGTAAGTATTTGCCGATTGCTCAGTTTACCAAAAGCCTCCTTATCATCCCCTTTACACCCTAATTTTAGTTTGGGCATATAAACTACTATATTGTATATGCATCATCGATGCTGCCGTTTTATTTACGGTTTTCCTGTAACCTCTGAACCACCATGTTCCTATATCAGGGCCAAATCTAAAATATCCCTCACTCCACATTAATATGTCCTCATTCCATTCACATATATCCCAACTAACCTCTATATTATATATAAACCACGCGGGATATCATAAAAAACTTGAAACTTGTCATTTTATTACATCGTTCAATAAGTCGTGTGACTGACATACAGATGACACCGCCATTGTCAAATCCATATGACGTTTATGAAGTACTAACCTTCAAAAAACTATGTTTGACATTTCATGACATTTGGATTAGACAGAAAAAAGTGACAGCCATTTAAATGTTATTTGTTTCACAACTCAAGTAAAAGACATTTATAGCTACACCTCGTACAATGATACTCGGTAGACATTCATATTTTATGTGCTCCGATTTGTGCTTATTCTTGAAATTTTCTTTATTTCCAATTCGAAAATAATATTTATAATAGCCACTTGAAACATCGTAAAAATGAAAGAATGAAATTTTATAACAAAATTAATCAAAATGTTTTAACGGCGGCGCAAACGTTTAATAAACCCGAACCAAGTGTTGCTGACTTTTTAATTTGAATACGAAATGGATTTCGTTTGGCGATCACCCAGCCAACATTTTAAGCTCTGATAACCGTGACGTTGACAGAAGGTTTTCGAAACGAAAACAATAAACTTAAATATGTGAATATGTCGGTGGAGAGACATAACTAACCAAATTATTTCCTTGTAACAAAATTTTTAACTGAATCTAAGTGTGTTCAAGTGAATGGATGTTCTTAAATCGAATCACAACGAGAAAAAATTACTAACTACAACGAAGTTCTGTTTAAATAATCATAGAATAAGCACGCAGAAATAAATACAGATGCAAACATCAAAAAAGTTCATCTTTGGGCTACATTAACAACGGGCTGGTGGTTTTGCTGATTCTAATGAGGCAATTGAATCAGTCTCGTATTTCGGAGGTATAAATTTTCAATAAAAATGTCTCTTTAATCAACTCTTCATTTGTATTAAACCAAAATCAAGCAATTTTTAGATAAAAAAGTAAAAGAATGAGGGAAATGATAAACTATGATTAATCAAAATACGTGTAATTTTAGCCAATTAAAAAACACGTTTCGTTAGCGATTTATGAAGCGAAAAATAACTAATTAAACTTGGTTTCAATAATCAGATTAGCTTACTCGATGAATATCAAACTATTAAGAACCCAGTTTCAGTGTACAAGCAGCTTTAAATACTAAATTTCATCGTATACAATAATAATTATAAAATCAGTAGATAAGGATATTTACGATCGTTTACGGTCATATTAATAAAAGATAAGATGAGTTTAAGGGGTTCAAGTACCTAGTCCTTAAATAAGGGACACTTTGAATCACTTAACAACATGATTATCAGGTTATAACGGTTTCCATCTTTTCTAACGGACATCTTATATATAAAAATCGATTTACTTACAATGTATGATAATCGAAAAATCATAAATTTTATATTGGGATCATTTTTTTTTTCAAAAAAATGATCGAGTTTAACATTAAGGGTAGCAAACGTGAAATTACCTATTTGTACAGCTAATTTTGATCGCACTATAAATATACTGAATCAATTCGTACTTGAAGGACCATAAGAAGCGTTTATAAGACCCATTTGGGTTTTTAAATTACAATTACACAATTACTCCAGCTTAAACAACCATCGCTCCACTGCAACAACTTTTTGTTATTTTTCCAAGGCTTTCGATTGTGGTTCTCGCATGGTTTAACTCATACATTACCAACAGAAGTCAGCTTGTAAGTGTTGATACAACGATGTCTTCTTGCAAGCCAATAGAATGTGGAGTGTCCCAAGGCTCAATACCAGGCCTTGAACGCTTGTATTTTGCACAATATCATCTGAATTGAACGTTGGAACAATTGGGATCTGTTCTGTTCTCAAATGGGACCAGATTGTGCCTCCACGGTAGTGACAGAAGATGGAAAGTGTGCCGAAAACCAAAAGAACGATTTGCAAATTGCTGTTTTGAAACGCGCAGTGTTTATTGAGGCGGTTACTACAAGATCTGGACTGAAATTTCGATTAAAGCCGTTTGATATGAGTATACGTAGATATGAGTTTCTGATCTGCTGATATTACGTTTCTTGGCAAGGATTTGATAGTTATCTTATGTTTTCCCTTATTCCATCTGGCCGGAGCTTGGCCTACCATCGCCCAGGTGCTCTTTTTCTGCCCATCATACTCCAAAAGCAAAGCCAGCAGCCTATGAACTGACCACAAAATATAAAATGAATTTTGAGGTTAGGAAATTGTTCACTTTTTCTTAAGGAAATTTCTTGCCCGTTGCTGCCTTTAGATCTATATCGAATCGTATAAGAGATGTTATTAGGGCAAGGGGACGTCATACCCATTATTATGAAACTAATTGTTAGGTTTTAAATTGTCCATAACACTATTTATGTTAATAACAAAAAATCTAAATTTGCTAATTTCACCATGTCAAACATAGTAAGTCGAAATTAATTTTCATAAATTTATACTCACTTTAAATCATATTAAATTGTGTTTCAAACACCATTTTTCGTTTGTTCTGATGAATAATTTAAAAAATATACAGTTAAAGTCAAAATTTTACAATCGACTTCTATGCAGGCAAATATATTTCAATTTTTGACGCTAGGAGTCATGTTTGTGGTTAGATACTATTCATTATTTTAGATATTACTCTTTGGTTTCAATTTTTACTCTGTTCTTCTTTAAAAATGCATCGGAAGCGGAAATCTGGTTCGTCCAAAGATTCGTCGCGAGCCCGTACAGCTCGAAATCAAGAATCCACGGTTCACGCAGAGCTGAGAAGACAACACCAAGCAGAGCCACAAAGTGAATAGAGAGCAGCTGAAACTCCTCTTCGGGCAGTTAGAAAAGCGCTTTTGAAACTTGTATGCCAAGCAATGAGAAATAGTTATCATATTGATTCATTTCTATTGTAATAATCTCTGATATTTATTGGCTTCAATTCGAGCGAAGCTGCGAGTTGAATAACTCAATTCACAACTTTGTAAAAAACTATATATTAAGCAAAAAAAATAAATAAATCAATAATCTGACTAGCGTTCACGACGAACGTCAAACTATTAAGAACCCAGTATCAGTGTACAAACTGCCTTAAATACTAAATCTTATCGTATACAATAATAACTGTAAAATCAATAGATAAGGATATGGACGATACGTTAATGGGGTTTGAGGGACACTTTGAAACACTTAACTATATGATTAACAGATCCTTAAGGTTTCTATAAGGAGTGGTGAGATATTTCGCGTGTAAAAGCTAGTTTCTCAATAAAAGTACGTTTCAGATCAATAAATTTCATTCTCTAATTTACGAATTACTCGGTTTACTGTATTTATGTTTTCACAAAAGACGTTTCACCTAAATTAAACCACCGTTTATGTACGGTAATTTTATGAAAAATTTCGAGTCATTGTTGAATAAATAAAACGTTAACCGACAGTTTTATAAAAATAAATATCACCTTGTAGTAATGGCTACATAAAATTTTATACGTTGCTTCTGTTTATTGTTTTAAACAAACATTGTTTCTGGTTATATTCAAAATGTTTGGTAAAATAGTCTATAATCTCCTCATTTGTATATTTTCGGAACGATTGTTTTTCCTATATTTGATATAAATAATATCATTATAGGTATAAACTTTTTTTCAATAATTATATATTATATAACGTATTATGTTAGGTTATGTTGAATAGTTCGTAGAATGACACACAGATGGCGTTAATAGTATTAAATCTCCAACATCATTTCTTAGTTAAGTGATTCAAAGTGTCCCTTATTCCAAACTATGAACTCTAACCTTATTATCTTTGTCATAAACGATGAACTGTTTATATTTCGTATTTATGCCAGTTTTGTAGATTGTCAACTTGAACCCCGTCTTCAATTATTTATTTTTATCTTATAAATAAATAACTATAAATATCCTTACTTTATAATTATTTATAGTTATTGCATACAATAAGATTGAGTATTTAAGGCAGCTTGTACATTGATACTGAGTTCTTAATAGTTTCTAAATAGTTTTATTTAACTCACATGTATAATTTAAGCATTACTTCTTGGAAAAAAATCCTGTTGACGCCAAGGATTAGTTAATAAACATTATTTCAACTTTGCCCCAAGAAAATCAACCGTTGGAGTTGAAACAAGTCGAAATAATCATAGAATAAGCACGCAGAAAGAAATACAGATGAAAACATCAAAAAAGCTCAACTTTGGGCCACATTAACAACGAGCTTTAGACCCACTAGTGGTTTTGCTAATTCTAATGTGGCAATTGAATCAGTCTCTTCACTCTTCATTTGTATTAAACCAAAATCAAGCAGTTTTTTCAAGTTTGAGATCAAAAAGTAAAAGAATGAGGCAAATCAGGTAAACTATGATTAATCAAAATACGTGTAGATTTAGCCAATTAAAAAACACGTTTCGTTAGCGATTTATGAAGCGAAAAATAACTAATTAAACTTGGGTTCAATAATCAGATTAGCTTACTCGATGAATATCAAACTATTAAGAACCCAGTTTCAGTGTACAAGCAGCTTTAAATACTAAATTTCATCGTATACAATAATAATTATAAAATCAGTAGATAAGGATATTTACGATCGTTTACGGTCATATTAATAAAAGATAAGATGAGTTTAAGGGGTTCAAGTACCTGGTCCTTAAATAAGGGACACTTTGAATCACTTAACTACATGATTATCAGGTTATAACGGTTTCCATCTTTTCTAACGGACATCTTATATATAAAAATCGATTTACTTACAATGTATGATAATCGAAAAATCATAAATTTTATATTGGGATCATTTGTTTGAAAAAAAAATGATCGAGTTTAACATTAAGCAGGTGTACGCAATAAATTGACTAACTAGGTATATCGATTCGAAATGAAACAATAAACAGAAGATTAAAAGTTCGGTAAACAAGATATTATTAATTATAATATCATATCAAGAACAGTAAAAATACTCCATCCCGTAGAATAAATATTTGATCAGCAAAATTTGATTTATTAATGTGTGACAAAGAATCAGATATTAACGACTTGTGGGATCTAAGAATAACGGAGATTCTCAATTGAAATACGAAGATGATTCCAGAAGTACCTTGTTGAAGAAATAAAAATTTGGGGAAAAATGTTTTTATTTTATACCCTTTTTATAATGGTGGGGTGTGAGGAGTACACAAGAAAATTTGATCTGCCGAAGTGAGTCCTAGAGATGGGCAAACACGAACTTTTCAATAATTATTATCATTAAGACTCGGCAACATCTAAGATTTTCCAAAATGAGCAAATGTTCAGATATTCAAAATAGCCATTAACTGCACCTTTTCATTGTTTGAAAATCTTGCCATTTTTTCATGTTTGGGAACAGAAAATAATCCAAGGAGGCTTAATATGGCGAATAGGGTGTATGAGGTAGCAATTTAAACTTCAATTCATTCATTTTGGCAATCGCAATAACGGAGAATGGAGAGACCATGTTGACAGAATGCCAAGGAAGAGAAAACAGACACAACTCAACCTCCTGGACGACCACCTATAAGGTGGTATGAAAGCTGCTCCTCAACATCCCAACTACTCCTGGCGAACCATTGATGAAAGACGGGACCTAGTTCTAACGTAAGAAGAAGAAGAATAAGAAGCAATAACGGATAAGTGAGCTGGTGCATGGTTTTAATTTGAAACAACCCTTTCTTCTTAGCCAAATGCTGCTGTTTCTGCTTAATTTCTTGGTCCAAACGTTGCAATAAGTTTGCAAAATAATCGCCGTTGAAAGTTTTTCCTTTTCCAATGAAAATTTACTCACGCACATGCCCAAAAACCGACGCCATGACCGATTTTTGCCTTCTTTGGAGCCGGTTCTGCCTTTCGAGTCCATTGTTTTGATTGTTCTTTTGCTTCGGATGTGAAGTGATGGACCCATGGTTATAAAACGGCGCAAAAATTTGGTTTATGAAATCGCACTTTAAGTCGACGATCTTCTAGTACCTTCTTAGTGCATTTTTTTCAACATATATCAGTTGCCACCTCATTTGGTCGACCACTGTTATTTTACTCTTGATAACGAATCTAGTTCAGTTTTTATATTGTTTAAGATAAGGCCTTTCAAATAAAAGTATTGTATAACATAACGATGACCAATTTTTCCCACGTCAAACAAATTCACTGAGAACGTTCCCTATTGATGGCTGCCAAACGATTACTAAACAACGTGGCCTCCTCAAACTTCAAACATATACTGTATAGATTGTGTACTTTCTAATACACTGGTATTTACCAAGAAACTACCGCCATCTCTAGATCAGGTCAAGTACTTTTGGAACCATCCTCGTAATTTTCAGTGAGTGTAGTATACCTCGTATTAAAGTCTTGTATATATGTAAAGTTAAGGCCAGTATGTGACAAGTGTGGCCAATATTTTTCAGGTTTTTATTTAATTTAAAAATAAACGAAGATTTTAAGTTTAAGTGGCCTTTGTCGAGGGTCAACTTCGCCCACGCTTAGCTACGCCACTGTATCTAAAAGATATGAAACAACGACCTCTAGAAATCACGTTGCCAATTAAATTGCTTAGAATTTATATATTTTGTGTTTCTGGACAAAAGTTATTTCAAACAACATCAAGTTTATAAAAATTGGTTAAGCAGAACCGGACTTGATAGAATTTTTTCTTAACAAGGTTTCCACTCCACCCCGCCTCTTATTTGACGATATATACTAAAACTAAAATGCTCGGAATATGTTGGAAAATTCGATTATTCTATTTAAATTGCTACTCAGTTGGGTAAATTAATAAAAAAATGCTTTTTTAATTTCATATTTTCAAATACACCCTCTAAGTCACTTTTGTTATAATTTTTTTACCCTGAAGCTGTAATAAAATCTTCTCCTTTGTAGCAGTATAGATTTCTACGTAGAAATCGATTAATTCCAAGAAAATCTAGATTTTATCCTCTTTTTAATATTCTGAACCCGGTCCTGCGTGTTGTAAACATCATCCTACATGTACTATCGTCTCTTTATTCACAATTTTCTTGTTTATAAAAATGTCATAATAAATTTTTTCCTAACCGCACTGTAATGAATAATCCAATGAAATTATTGAGACGTCTGATTATTTATTTTAATTTTCTATTAACCCAACCGAATTTACGATCATTTGGAAGATTATTCATTATAAATTATAGATCTTAACACAATTAAAACTGTAACACGTTATTAATGAAATATTCGTTTTGAAACTTTACATCGTTTTAATTCAAATAAGATTAAATGTGTTTCAAAATATTCCAAATTTGTAAAGTGGAAGCAGGAAATTGCTTCATGATTTCCTGTCCGGAGGCGGATCTAGATTCACTATTCACAATTACAAGATGCGCAGTAGACAAGTGACGTCACCAGTTCTTCTCAGCTGTCAACGCTGTCAACAACGCTAGCATTGTTGTTTGCAAATAATTTATATTATTTATTTAATATTAATAATTCAATATTAATAAATTATATTTATTAGCATAATTTATAATCATGCAATGTTTAATATTAATAGTATTAGGCGAATGTTAGTACATTGATTGAAAAACATGAACTGTAACATTTATATATTTGACTTTATTCACGTTCCATTCCTTCATTTAATAGAGCAATAAAGGCGTACAAAATATTTATTGCTGATCAATTTAGTCTCAATAAATTCGTTAGTTAGAAATATATTCGTTTGTATAGCCAGATCAGCACATCCTCATAACTCGAACATAATGTTAGTGAGGTTCTGCGCATGCCACAAACCTTCCATTATCCTAGTAACCTTGTTTTTGATTGGGTAGCCTCTCGAATAACCTCAATTGTGATAGCGAAATCAAGTTATATTCTTCAGATCGGATGATATGATAAGATGAATGAAAAGATACTAACTCGTTACTACCCCTATTTATTATCATTAATTTAGTGGTTAATAAACGATATAACTGGGGTTTTTAGAACGATATAATTTTTGTTTTCCAGGTAATGTACCGTCGCCACCGAAAAACACTTCTTCAAACTCAAATCAACAGGGTTTCGCGACCTTGATTGTAATGATAGCAGTTTTGTTCATCATAGTATTATTCTGTTGTTTCGCCGCACCCGGTATACGAATGATGTGCAAGAGATACATCTTCAGGCGGTGTCTACCTAACGACCACAATATTGATAATGGTAGGTAACTTTTTGTTAATAAATAAATAAAAACTCGAAAAACTAAACTTATATTAAATTCCACAGGATAATTAAAAAAAAAAAAGATTTTCTAATTTTGAGGTTAATTCTTAAAATATTTCAGTTTATGCCAGACGATATGGCTACGATACCCGAGATGAAATAAATGAAGTTAGCGAATTGAAAAAAAAGGTAAACATTATATGATTTTTGGTGTCGTTTGTACATAACAGATGTTCGCTTTTTGTTTTGAAAAAACATACTCCTTCAAGTAAACAAACCAGTTCTTATGTCGGCTTCCAAGTGATACTCGATTTGACACATATTTGAACCTAAAATATCCAGAGCCGTAGTCAGATCGTTTTAACCAATTTCAACTATTTTAATTATGTTTCAGCTCTTTTAAATTTTATATTGGGGGTTGCTTTTTTCATAGGACGAATTTTTATTTTTTCTGCTATCTATTAGGAGTTAGTATAAGCTTAAGTCAAGTTTGTAGGTTCTCCACCCCCGCCATCTTGGTAAAACAAATTCAAATGTTTTTCATCCTGTATCCCTTAAGCTAGCGACCCTTTAGAAAATTTTAAAGGCATCACTTTTAGAAAATTGAATTGTCTACAACTTATTTTCTATTACTTTTTATCGTAATATGGAAAATAAAAAAGTTATAACCAAAAATAACTGAAAAGTCTCTTTTTGGCTCTATAGCTCTTTTTCTGGTCATTTTATAATGTATTGATATCATAGCGACCTTATAGAGAGTTTTAAACGAATTATTTAAACTACAAATTTCTTTAATTTCAAAAATTCTTCAATATTTTTTTATTTTCCATTTCACGATGAATGAAATGGAATTTTACTTTTGTCTAAATCTTTTTTATTATCCATTTTACGATAAAAAATAATAAAAATAAAGTTATAGACAATTTAATTTCCTACAAATAATGTGAAATAAAATTTCCTGTAAGGGTGCTAGTTTACGAGATATAGGGCAAAACCCTTCGCACCCCTTTTATCCAAGATGTCGTTCAGGAGACAAACTTGAACATAAACTCATACTACTAATTTAGTAATTCAATAATAAATTTATGGAAGGGTGAACAATTTTGTTTTCTGTATGTACATCTACAAATTTGTACGTAAATTTTTATTACTCATCATATAACGTAAACAATCCCTGAAAAATAGTTTGAGAGACATGAATTCATATATTCTGAAGAAATATTCGCCGTATCGGGTGAAACCGGCATTAAATTTATGGTACTAAATTTTCAACATCACAATTTCTATTTCAAATTAACCGTATAATGTTATTTTATGACAAAAAAGATATCTAACGATAACCTACTAAAAGCTAACGACACATTTTATTGGTGTTTCTGTCTAATTACCAGCGCCCTGATGTTTAAAATCTGAACTTGAACGAGCTAATACTACTCATTATAATACTAAACACTGCCCCATCACTCAAATTACACTGCCTGACGCGCTGTTTCATAACCGTCTACTGACTCTGATTGGTAGAGATTTAATCATAACTCGTGAACTGGCAACACTGCGTCCCGATAGCACTTTAGGTTTGTATTGTTGTTTGTTGAAAATGCGTGAATAACATTACAAGCAGCATTCATGATTCAATATTTAGTGAAATCCTTTGCAAATTGTATTAAGATTAATTGTTTGTCAAAAGCAAGCGTGTTAAAAAGACCGAAACGTTTCAAATATGAGCTTGAATCGATTAACCACTATCCATGTGAAGTAGCTCTGGTACAACTGGTACCGTACGGGAATTTCGACCGTCTGCGCACGCAGTTCACATCCAACCGGCGCATAACCATTCGTGTTTTATGCAGGATGTTATACAAGGATTTATACAAAAACACATGTGAAAACTTATCCGAGCGATGACAGAAGGTAAATAAGTTCGAAAATCACTGGAGATGAGATCTGGATATTTGAGAATAATCCCGTGGCACTTAAACAATGTCATCAGTTTTTTCAATGGATTATTTCATCTGAAAAAATACCACTTGAAACCCACCAAAATATTAACATCGGCCCGTGGTGACGTATAAAACAGATTTGTTGGTTTAAACAAGCGTTAGATACAAGAAAAATGGCCTAACATGTTTCTTCTTCGTCAACAACGAGTTAATTTTGATTTCCAAGTTTGATATCGCTCATGTCTATTAAAATCCACTTTACCTACCAGATGTATCGACCTGGATTTTCCCGAAACTTAAAAAATGCCATTTTTCAACACCTGACATTGAGAAGGTTACGATAGATTGAAATAAATGCAAATTAAAAACAAATTAATCAATTTATTTTGACTGTTTATTAACATTTATGCCTGATATCTAATTTGGTCGAACAACGAATCAATACAGTCGCATTCATACTATTATTTCAATTTTTTGGATCGCGTGGTATGTTACATACATTCAATCCTTCCTCTTTAACTTTTATTTATTTTGAGTTTAAAAAAATGAAATTCCAACGATTTTGTTTATCTATTAATATGTGTTATGAAAGGCGTGCCAAGTGACTACTACACAAATCAACTGTGAATAAAATTTTGTCATGGCTTGTCTCATTTATATTTGTCTTACCTTACATTCTTACTTGTAGGTGAATACGTATTTTCCACAATTAGGATAAAACAACAACATATTTATATGTCGTGATTATAATGTCAAAATATTATCCTAGATAATTAGTTGAATTACAATTTGAATATCCTATAGAGAAAATTACTTATTTCGATTTAAAATATGGGCATGCTATAAAATAAATCGACTATAATCGGATTAAATATGACCCCAGTTGCCTTTTGTTTAGCAAAAACATCTACTAGCGATATAGGAGCAATGTTGCCACATGTATAATTTTTTCGGGAACTAAAATTAACGTGTAACAGATCTGATAAAAAAGTACTTTTCGAAGTGAAAATACCGTTTTTTTCTCAAAAATAAACTGTCATTTGTCTGTCTGCTTCCAAAAGAGAGCATCATCTGTCTTTAGAGATCGTTTTTCTCAAAAATAAACCATCATTTGTCTCTATAATCTGTCTTTTTCAAAAATAAACTGTCAACTTTCATCAGTGACTATTTTTTCACTTTAAAATGAATCATCATTTGTCTCTAGAGACTGTCTCTTTCAAAAATATCCAATCACTTATCTTTAGAGTGTTTTTTCTCAAAAATATATCATTTGTCTCTAGAATCTGTTTTTTTAAAAAATAAACACTCATATCTCTTTAGAGTCTTTTTTATCTCAAATAAATTATCATCTGTCTCTGAAGACTTTATATTTTAAAAAGAAACCATCATTTGTCTTTTGAGGTTGATTTTTCTCAAAAATTAAGTATTATTGATCAATATTGTACAAAAACTAACCGTCATCAAACTTACATCACCAGATAAATCACCCAAAAAAGATACATTTAAGTATTATTAACTCTAAGACCAAAATTGTATAAGTTACTTAAAAGGCTTAAAAGACAACAAATATAAACAAAATGTTTACTAATGGAACAAGTTGGCAACGTTGTATTAATTATAAGCTGCCGCACAGACGCATTATCGAAATGCGCCTTATGTGGCGATGATTGAGTGATCGTTAAGCCAATCTTACACGAAGCGACTGGATAATACGGAATATAAATTGTAGATTTGTGGCCGCCATAGAATTTCAATTGGGTGAGTGTACGGAATAGGCTGTGTTTTTTCTAATCGAAAAATCAAATAATTCAAACTAATGACACACGAATTGTGTCCTGGCTGGTTGTTTTAAATTGACAACTTCATTAACAACAACACGAAATGATTGAAATTGCTTAATCAAACGAACTGTTGAACTTGTTCAGGAAAATGAATCTGGAAGGTTTCTGTATTATTACATTTAATTTGGACATCTTACAACCCCAATTGAGTTAAATTAAAGAGATTCTAGTTTTCTATACATACTACAACCTAATTTATATTAATTTTAGCAATCAAATTTGGAAAATAAACATCGGGGAAGATCCCCAACTACAGATGTTAATACCGTGAGTTGTAATTGAAATACCCCAGTTTGGATTTTGTTTGTTTTATCAATGTAGTTTTGTTGAACATATTTTTCCATTGGTGTGATGAACTTGCTATAAATTTGAAACTAGATTAGTCCTATTAATGTTTTTATAAAAAATATGACTAACCTTTATATTTAAGTTATTTTTTATCTCCATACAACATCATTTTAATATTATTTGTATTCTAGAAATACACTACAGCCTTTACCCATCCTATAATTTGCGTGATACATAACAAATAAAAACAATACGATTGATTTTGATATTTTAAATATTTAAATTGTTTATTCATCTCCTTTATCAA
The DNA here is from genome assembly GCF_026230105.1 of Diorhabda sublineata. Classification (NCBI taxonomy): domain Eukaryota; kingdom Metazoa; phylum Arthropoda; class Insecta; order Coleoptera; family Chrysomelidae; genus Diorhabda; species Diorhabda sublineata. The sequence continues at coordinate 3,071,804 of NC_079480.1, forward strand.
TGATCCTTTTTGCAAATCTATTTTCCAGCATCCTTCTAGTATTCCCCCTTTAAGCTTTTATGTAATTTGGTTAGTTTTTCTTATCCAAAGTTCCTCATTGGTTTTTATTTCCCCAAAATTTCTTCTCAATACCTTACTTTCCTATATAGCCAATTTTATTTCTTCTGTCTTTATTAAAACCCAAGTTTCACTTCCGTATGTATAATAAACTCGGCTACTACCCAAATCCGTAGGCATCAACAGATCCCCACAATCAATACCGATCTTGAAAACATTCTGGAGTGGAGTGGAAGCAATCTGATTGAGTTTATTTCAGCAAAAACTCAGGTAGCTCAGGATTTAGTTAAGTCTTGACATAAAATATCACTATCACCGCAAATTCGCTTGTCCTGGCATAGTCACACGGCCGATTTAGCTAAGGCAACTTCACATAAACTTGGACCCCTTTTTAAGACCAAAAAGCTATACATGCTATTCGTATATGTATACAATTATCTTGGAGTTACCCATATCAATGATATAATCATCTTCAGTTTAAAAGATATACACAAGCCGTAGAAATGATAGAGTAAGTAATAATCTGTAATATTATAAAATTATTTTTCTACATAATGATGTACAAATTTGTTTTTGTATTGGCTGACTAGAAAACGTCAAACATTTTTAAATTCATTCCGTATCTAATTATACCCCAGGTCTAAATTTAGTTAGCTCATTGTTTTAAAACAAATAAAAAGTGTTTACGATTGTTTCTTAGGAAGCCGCCAGTACCTATTTTTATCTATGTATTCTACATTAGTCATTTTCTGTTCACTAAACACCTTTAGTGTGAAAGATACTTAATTTTGAATTTTATTGTTGTACATTAAATAAATTGAAATATGTTTATTTACAAATTGCTTGTTTATTTATAAAATAACGAGCGTATGCCTAATAGGAGTTTAATTTATTATATAGTGGAATCTAATCTAACAAACCTAATTATATGCATACTTAAAAAACGATTCTACAGGCAAATATTATGTGTTCAATCACACTATTTAAAGACCTAAGATTAGTATGTGCCTCACAGACTAAAATTTATTCATAAGAATATTGAAGATGTTTATTACTAAAGAAAATTAAATCAAACTTCAGATAGAATATGAGATTAATTACTTACTGATCGTTTTACTAATTTGAGGAAAGAAACCGTATTAATGTGAAATTTAGATATCTTTCAATTCCTATAACATTAATAATTAATTAAATAATTTTGGAAAGTACTAGTCGTTTTAACAATTATAATAAACAACTACTTGAATACAGATATAAAATGAGGTTACGATCCTACGTCAGACAGTAATAATTACTGCGTTCGACTATGTAAATCTGATTATTATGACTGTTCGGTATCGTTCAGCAATACACTTTATTTCGAGCCCACTGCTCGGTTCGTGTTAGGTTATATACATTTTTGAACACTCCGAATGACATCTCTGCTCCGAATTTTGAAAGAGAACTGTCAGATTTGTTTTGACTCTTGACGTTTAATACTTATCAATTAGCAATGTTTTCGACAGTTGTTATGTACTTATGTATTGTTTGTTGCTTTTGCACAAATAAAATAGTTTTATTCGTAAAACTTCAGAACTGACTGAGTATAATACTTACCATCTCCAAAGGTCACGAATAGCCAATTCAGTATGAATTAGATCTATACAGCAAATAACCATTTAAAAATTCGATTAGTATTATATATTATTACTGTTCGGCAATTACCACCATCAATCTGTACAACCTATGATCATGTGATACAAATTGCTCTGTTCCGCGAACAGCATTATCGAACGCAACTAGTGCATTCCAGCATGCTGTAAAAATGAAAACAATATGGCTGCTGGGAGGCAAAATATTGCTCTGTCAGTTTATATGGTTTGTTGTTTTTTTTGTTGGAGTAATTTAAAAGTTGTAATGTAGAATAAGAAGTAACCGTGATAAGGTTCAATTATATCAATAAGTCACACATTTTAAGAATTTAATAAATTATTTTTGGAGTAACGAAATATATAAAAACATTGTTTAATAAATCCATGGCCATTGGTTTTTCTCTATATTCACTGAACAACGGTAAAAGTTTTTTTTATACGAGTATTAAAACTATAAGATTTATATCATTACATAAAATATGAATGATGTTAGAAACATGTCAAGACTAACAATATAATATCCGTTAATCTTTTAAAGTCACTTTTTCCTCAAACCACCCTTGTATTTGCATGAAATCCATATAAAATAACTCATTTTCTCGTTATTTTCAATAAGTTTCACAACGTTTAACTCTATTCAAAAACATATTTAATGAAATATTCGGCTTGTATTGACTAATAATGTTTCAAATTCTTTTGTATAATCGCAATGTTTTCCACTTTAAATTATTACCAGGTGAAAACAGTTATTGTAGATGAACAATGTCGCCTCTAGTAAATAAAAACAGGTGAAGTTTACCTATATGATCTAATAAAAACAAACCCCACGACCTTAATATGACCTAGAAAATAATTTGGAGCTGTAAATACTTTTCTTTATTTTCTAAATACTTCTATAACTAAACTACACACGATCGACAAAAGAAGTTCGGAAGATACAACACAAAAATAAGAACACTAGAAACACAATCCAAACAATGCTAACTAAATGTTATGGTTGCCCCCCAGCGGCCATATTTGTATTATAAACGTCAAATTCTTGGATTGCCGTATATTCAGATATTCTTAGGTGATGGCAAATTTATGTAAACGTAGTCCTGTCATATTAGAATAAGTGATTTATGCAAATTTTGTCTCATGGGATATGAATTTTAAAAATTGTAAAAATAATTTGAAAGATGACAAAATTATAAATTTTATTTGAAAATTGAACTGCGCATTCTCATTTTCAATTTACTGTATAACTATAAAACTTTTTGCTACTTTCATTTCTATTCTCCTGTTTGTTTGCCTGTGTGAACTTTCTTCGCATGTCATTCCCGCTAAAATACTAACGTTGTTGTTTGCTTCGTTGATATCTCAAGTAAAATGTCTATTTTATTAACTACAAGTGAATTTATTTAAAATATTGATGATAGATTTATCACAGCTATTTAGAACGAAATGACTTGATGGTATTATATTTCATATACAAGCATGAAATTTTCGTTTTGTTTACGTTAAAATCTCTCTATTGAAAAGCCTGAATACGAGCTATAACGCCCCCGTGTAAGAGAGAGAACACTGTGTCCTTTTCTAGTTACTCCTTTCAAGAAATTAATGTTACCCGCGCATGCGCGAGGCGTCGATCTCTCAGGTGGTCTTGCGAATGTAATAAAAACAGACTAGACTTGTATCAACTTTCGTTTGTACCACTTAAATATATTCATTTGATTCATCTTCTTATTGTAATCGCATTATTTATGTTTATAAATGTTATTTTCTTAAAAAATCTTACATAATAATTTGAATATATGTTCCAAATATATGCCCCAGTAGTCAATAACATTGTTTGATAATTTGAACAGACCACTGTTTCGAACGCTTCTCTTATTGGAGCCGCCATTAATTTATTGACTCAAGGCCATCCAATCGCATGAACGACCACTCGTGTCGAAACTTTCCAAGACAGGGACTTTAGTTTACGTGAACGAAACGCCATCTACCGTACGTAATCATATACAATAATATATTTAAACGGATTATTTTTACAGGTAGCACAAGAACAGACGAGGTCTGCACACCCACTGTAATAATTCTTCCTAACGGTAGAATGTTGGTGGTTGATAGAAACGTCTTAAGAACCGAATTAGAATTAATGGAGATTAGCGCTGATCTTTTTAATCCACACGTGGGTAGCACTCCTAGTATCTTAGATTCTAGTGATACATCGAAGGGTATCTCCCCTACTTCTCTCGGAGTGCCTCCACCTACTTACGAAGACGTTTTTCCTGATTTCCCTCCATCCTACAGCGAGATCAGCATCGTACAAAAGTCAGATGAATTTGAGGATTCGAAGGAGCGCAAATTAAGTGAAGATGTAGTGAACTGTAATGGTTTGATAAACCAAAATGTGAATTGTGAATAGTGGGGGAATATTGATGTGAGCAACGAAATTTTTTTATAGGTATTAACAGTAATAGCAACACAACGATCAAAAAATATTTTTTTTATGTGAATTATCAATTTATTAGGTGGTAAGTGAAAAATTATATCATTAACATAATTTTCCGTTAAATTGTTTTTGACCGGACCTCGTATAAATAACAATAGCGATATTTTGTCTCATTGGTAAGTAGTAACTATTTTATTTTCGAAAAATTTCCCAACAGGTGAATCAGAAGATGAATAAGAATAGTTTTATCACATACCAAGGTTATTTCACTTTATTCTCTTTTAAAATAAATTATAGCATAATGGGCCACGAAACGTATCAAGTAGGGAGTAAATAATTAACCAACACACACTTTATACCACTACATTTTCCAAATTCAAAATATATTAAAAATATCTCTATATTTATTACTGTTCCACACTGTAACTCTTCACCGTTTTAAAGTTCTAATATCAAGGTCAAGATCAATGCATCGATACCCTTGGAAATTAGGAAGGTATCAGTTTGGCAACACCGAATTCAATTAATTTTCATAGAAATAATATTAAAAATAGAGGGTGCTTGTTCAAGTGCTCCCAAAACTAATGATATAGAGAGTAATATTATTTATCTCTTTCCACTATATTCTGATTGGTTCGTCATGACGTCAAGTTTCGAGAGATGGGAATGTTTTAATCATAAGCGATTTCTTTCCCTCTCTTCCTTCATCACAATTTTATATTTACATGCAACTCTCTCTATTTATAATATTAACTCTATGATAATTTTCACTCATATAATTTAACGACGTTCACTAGTAGAAACCTAGTTCGGTAAATGTATGCTTTGGCTTCTGTTCGCTAGATGGCTCTGTAATTTACAAAAAGAACGATTTAATAACAATTGCGAATTATTTTATTGAACTTTTATTATAGGATTTATGATATTTTGAATATATTCAATCATTTCATTTATTTTCCACGGAAATAAATACAAATTATTCAATTAATATTCATAAATTACAATAATAATTTTAGTGACATCGTGCTACGAAAATGTGTACTACACAATATTTGTCTAGGTGCAATTTCATGTTTAAGTTTGACTTTGGCTTAGAGCGTCAAATAATTTCGACTGGAGCGCCATCTTAAATTAATGCAGCGTCAAGCTTAAAAACACTAAAATATACCACCTCTGTTAATAGTCTGAACGTTCATGATAAAATAATATATAGTTGATGTTTAGATTCGGTGCTGCATTAATTATAGATGGCGCTGCTTTGAAAATTGTACCACGTGACCTCTTTTGAATGTCTAAGCAGGCGTCAAGGGTCAACATGAAATTGCACCTTCATTTTTTGTAATTATATTTAGATTTTTTTATTTAAAAACGCAGGCTTCGAAAGAACAACTGTAATATTTTTCTACGTATCTTTACAAATTAAATATAAAGTGATACAATATATGAACAATAGAAAAAATTATGGATGAAGGAAGAATAATGAAAGGGACATCTAATTCTCAGTATTTAAAAAGAAAAAGAAGATAATAGAAATTATTTAATGTGGATATAGAGTTAAGCTTAAAAATAGAGATATTGTCTTATGACGTTACAAAGTACACGACATTACCTCACTTTATAGTAAACGTAAACAAACAACATAATAATAAATAATATAAAATTAAATAGTGCCAGTATATCAACTCTGAAGTAGTATTCACTGGACATATTGTTCTTGTAAATGTACCCAAAATGGAAGCTTTCATAGCTACCCAGTTGCTGTAATTTGTGACGTCACAAAAATATATCGTGTGGGATTAATAAAAGTAGACCGTCCTATTACTTGTGGCCGTCACCACTCTCTATCTATCTCTCTCTACTTGCTAGTAAAGGCAAATGTTGTTATCCTCTTTTTTTGTTTTTGCCACTATGCCACGTCATGGTGATCCAATCAGAATGGAGTACAGACAGATTTTCTCTTCTTCTACTAACAGTTCGAGAAAACTTTCTCGTTCTCTTTCTATTTTTAATATTAACTCTACGAGTATGGAGGGCATTTAATCAATGACAATCAATTCAGTTGATTTTCATTGCATTTAATAAAAAATGTTATTTGTAAAGTTTTATTTTCGGCATCTTCTATTTGTTGCTAATTTAATATAAGGAAATTATATCTGAGTGTGGAATTTTCATCTAATTTCACTAAGTGTTACTAATTTTTAATTAAGAATCTATTATGTCAAATATATTGGTAGTTGTATATATGTTTGAAAAATCATTTTGCCGATATAAATAAAGTGATTCCATTTTTTAAATTGTTACTACGTTTGATTTGAAAGGTTTAGATAACATATTATCTATTAATGCTTCTGAATGCTCTTGATTTTAGGTCTTTAAGACTTAAAGAAAAGTCGAAACGTCAATTTTTATCTTTCTTTCAAAAATTATTAAAAAAAACTAATTTTAAAACAGAAGAGGCCTAAAATCAAGAACATTCAGAAGCATTAATATATCAAAAGGTCCAAGAAATGAGAAATTATCTATTTATATATTGATACATATCGCAAATAATGAAAATAACTTAAGTCGTGTGACTAAATAAGAAAAAAACATTTTTTTTTGTCAAAAATCTGTTCGATAAAGCCAGATAACAAGTTTTCATTAAGAATTAATGATAAATTAACACACGACATTGTTTTGAAAATAACAGAAGTAGTTTTATTTAAATGACTGTCACTTTTTTCTGTCAGATCGAAATGTCATGAAATTAGACACGCAGTTTTTTGATAGTTGGTACTTTATAAACGTCATATGGTTTTGACAATAGCAGCTTCATCAGTGTGTCAGTGACACGACTTATTGAATGAAGTTATACGTAACTATAAATTGAAAAAATAAAACTATTTTCAACAAAATCAGCATGCAATTACGAGCAAATATAAGTACTGAGATGATTTTATATTTGTAATCAACAATTGTTTCTAGAAAACAAGTATATAGTGTCAGGATTGATAAGAATTGTCTCGTTTAACCACCTCGCTTGTAAAATTATCAAAATATTCACATGGATAGCATGAAATGTTATTAAATATATAAATATAATAACAACCGATTATATAAATAATATTTATCCACGGCTGTTGTATATTGTCCCCATTATAAGTCTTCCTGCTCGACCATAATAATATTCATTGGTCACTGCTCTCAGATACTTTCTCGATTTAGCTACATTATATTGTTTTCTTACTAAAAATCGATTTTTATAAATTTAGCATGTAAAATACTACTAAATATTATCAATCAAAATTAATAAAGTGACTTTTTGATACCACCAAAAATTAAAGAAGTGGCTGGAGTTGCCTGTTCAAATTTAATGTCGGCGCAAAGTCAAGGAAAGTATATAATATGGCATACGAATTCTTGTTAAAATATTTGTCAAACTAATACATCGATTTTTGTGTTGATTATTATACGGTTATTAAAATTTTTGATAACTATGTACTATGTATAAATGAACAATAATATATTGTATGGAATATTTGTTATAATAAAATAATAGTGTTTCTAATAAGGTAACAAAATTTTTCAATAAAAAAATTCAGTAGTCGTGGATAAAGTATAGTATTCTATTCGAGTATAATGCGTGGCATAAATCACCACCATTATACAATCTTGAAAAATATACTATTATTGAATAGTTTCAGTTGTTATTAATTTTTTGTCGATTCCGACAATATAACATGTTTTATACAACAGTGTGAATATTCAAACTTACGATAATAAAACACCCCAAATTAATCGACTTAATTTTAAACTCTATATTATGCAATTCTAGATATTACACTGTTTTCCTTTCTTTGTGCCTTATACTTATACCTACATTTTATAATATCTTTGTTGTTAATGGTCCAATAAATAATGTTTATTTACTATTGTGTTTTTATGCTTAATCACTTACCTAACCCAACTCTCACAATTCACATGAATTCAATATTATAGATACAATTAGAAAAAAAAGACTCATTAATGAATAAATTGGTGTTTTTTGCAAGCTGTGAAACGCTATAACATGAGAAATTTTCAATTTTTCTAAAATTACTTTATTTACAACAAACGACTTTTAATTTTTACAGAAAATAACTGAAATTGCTGTGTTCGGTTATTCATGTCTGATGACTCTGTTAGGTATTGCAGGTCAATACATTTTATTTCGATCTCACTGCTCAGCTCGCGTTCGTTTAGATAAATTTTTGAATACTCCGAGTAACGTCTTATTGCTAAGATATTTGAAAGAGTGCTCTCAGAATTGATTTGACTTTTGACGTTTCGTTTGATATTTCAATGCTTATTAATTAGAAATTTTATTTGATAGTGTTGTGTATTGCTTTTGTATATATAAAATAAATAGTTCTTTATACAGCAAATATTTTATGCGGTTCGAGTTGAAGTTATGTCACCGATCTGGGGAAATTTTCTTGAAAATTAAATGAATGGGCACAATCACCTATCTTCTAATCATACTTTTTAAGGTTATACAGTTTTTTCTTGTTTTTTTTCTATTTCAAGGATTTCTTGTGAAATTCACGTAATATAATGAATGAAAAAAGTGTAAGATCATCAAATTTTTCTTCTGATAAAAATACATCTAAAACCTTGACAAAAATTTAAAAACGTTAATGAAAACTAAGAAACGGACAAGCATACAAATCAAGAAAAAACACTTTTTAAACATTTGTAATCTACATATCATGGCAGAAGTAGAAGTGGTTGCAAAATACTGTATGGAATGAATCCGATATCATGGTTTTCAAAGAAGCAAAACTGTCTAGCATTATCTACGACAGAAGCTAAATGTGTGGCAGCGGCAGTGGACAATGAAAAGCCGTTTTGAAGTTAATATTCAGATTTTGAACACGACGATTTCGGAACACACTCTTAATCAGGGCTGCTCTCTAGATCTAGTAACTTTTAGTGGTATGATTCAGGTTTTTCAAATTACTCCTCCTAGTTTAAAAACAAGGTATAGATCTGCTCAAGACCTATTGAATATAAAGGGTATTTTGAGTGATTTTAATATTACTATCGGCTCAGTTCTTTATTGTGATAATAAAAGTTCTATTTTAATGTCAAAGACCAATTCTAAGAGAGCTAAGCACATGGATATTAAGAATCATTTTTTAAAAGACTTAGTTACGAAAAAAGAAATTTTTGTAAGTTATGTGTCAACAGAACAAAATTTAGCTGATATATTAACTAAACTTTTAGTTAAGGATACTTTCATTTACTTAAGAGGAAAAGTAAGTGCAGTCTAAGTTTTGTTTGCTAAGTAGTTAAGTTGCGATTTCATGTATCATTGTATAAAACATTTTAATCGAGGAGGAGTGTTAGTTGGTGAAATGTTAGCAGCCAACTTCATGTATGTCATATGTCTGTTTTCGCTGTAAATGATATGTAATGCAGCAAGCATATTTTTCTTTATATAAACAAAATATTTAAACTTCAAGAAAGTAATCATTATTTCAATGCAAGAAGGCTCTTCCAAGTAATAATCAATCAAATATGTGCTTTAGTCAATTTTTTTCTATGAAAAGAGTTACTTCTAATCAAACCGTTGACATGAGCTCTAGAACTTAATGAAATAATGTTGAAATACTCTTCAAAGATCTTTTAATTGGAAAAAAAGAATTCTTTGCTTATTATAATGAACTGTATAATGGAGTATATGGTGGTGAAATCCTTAAATTAACCAAAACATATATTTGTCATATTGTCCAAACTGGAAAACCCAATATAGGTTACTATGATGAATCAATATGTGGAAGACCTTTAGGAATAAAATTTCATATTGAGTTGTTATATGTCGTTGATGCATACTATAGAATTTTGACAGCACACGTTCATAGTGGAAAGTCTGAAGTGAAAAAAGTTTTTAAATAAATGGTTCAATGGAATAACAGTAGCTTAAAATGGTGATATATACTAGACCAATACCTCAACTGATTTAGAAAATTATGTCTTTGAATTCTTATCTTATCCATTTGACAGGTAAGAGAACACATATTTCATCCAAAATGTTTTTACATTTATTATTGTTTGGTACCAAACTTGATCATAGTTTTAGTCCCAGACGATCAATACATAAGTATTCGAAAGTTCGGAATATATATTAGAGTTGGCATACTTCAGTGTTTAATTTTGCCACATTTCCAGTACAATAATGCTTATATATATAGAATTGTAACGAAGTCTTTGCCAGCTGAAGTATGAACGTGGAAATGAAACACATGATAGGCTGAAAAACACCTAACAGATTCTACGAAATGACGTAGAAAAAATTATACAAGAATTCAAGATTATAAAATCAGACTTTTTATGGATTTTTTCCAACATTTCTGGAGTCGTCATTCTGCTATTCAATATTTTATTGTTGATAGGAGCAGTTGCACCCAGAGTAGAATCAAGTTCAGCTTTTATATTGGTTAGGCTAATAGTCTAGTGATCACAGCTCTTGACCCACGAAAATTGTCGCTGATTTTCTGGATTTAGGTAGTTCTGAGGGTGCTTTATCGATACAGTGAAAGTTAATATCAAAATTTTGACCGCTAAGCGACATATTTTTGTTTAAATTTTGAAAATTTAGAATTTTGCAAATAACTCGAAATCTATGCCAAATTTCGGAAAAAGTGAAAGAATCAAAAATGAAGTTTAAGAAATTTTCTACAAAAAAGGTTCCCTATGATTTTTCCCTAAGAGCTGTCATTTCTTTGTAAAACGCGCTCAAACTTCGGCTGAAGAAGAAACTGCTCGAAAATTCAAAATTTCGGTACCAAAGAAAGTTGTCAGCTAACCCTTGCTTGAGGTCGTCAATTAGACGATTATCTGTATAATGAGACCAATTATATCTTTGAACTCACTCTGTGATAGGAAAAAAACTTCTTTTACTACAGTCAGAAGTTGTTGAATAGCAGCCATTTTCGCAAAATAATGAGAAAACTAAAGCATACATTTTGTAGTTGAGTTGTCGAGCTTCAATTTCCTATCCAAATAAATTCGTAAAACCTTCGGTTTACCATCAAAAATTTGAAAACTCGGCAAGAGCTCCAAAACGACATTTTTTTCTTAAATCTTTTTGCGATTTTCGAGGGATTGGTTTTAACGCATCATTCGGGGGGAAATGAAAGCTTACGTAATATCCATTACAAAAAAGAAACCTCTTTCTACCGGGAGAGTTTCTTCATTACATCAGCCGAAGATTCTACGGATGTAGAGGGCGCCGGCGCAGCAAAACAGACTGATTCCTGCTGACTTAGGAGAAGAAGAATTTTTTGACGGAGAGACCAGTCCTGCAGGAGAAAACAGTGAAGACCGAGCACGGAATTCCACTTGGAAGAAATGCTCGAGAGTGATGATGAAATCGACTAGATTCCTATTGATTTCTTATATTCGATTTTTGATACTTTCTTTATTTTTGATAAATATTTAAATAAAGTTCTCACAAGACTAACGTTTTCAAGGATTATCCCTGTCCCACAATTACAGCAATCAAGATTTTAGAAGAGGATTTCTGGCATTTTAGAGTTTTTTGTAGGTTAGGAAAAAATCATATTTGATGTTGAGAATTGATCAATTGACAGCTGACTCGAACCCAACCCAACCTTGACCCTATCCAACTTCACACTATACTTTTGTTTTATATAGAGTCAAAGTTGGTAATTATGTATTCTAATGTATTCTGATTTTATTAAAAAAGTAGTAGGCGATAAGCACCTTTTGACAGTTTCATGTAATAGTGACACAAGCGAAAAGAAAGGCGAAAGAAAAACGTGCTCCGAAATTGTTATTCCGTTATTATTGTTATTTGAACGCACTTTGAAATCCTGTTCAATAAATCGAACATTGATCAAGATTGGACTCAATTTATTTGCAACTACAAACCCAAAACCCACTGTAAATGAAACAACATTTGAGCTTCTTCGTAGGTAATTTCCTGCTCGGCATTTTTTTCAGAAATGCACCGTTGAAAAAATCCAGTAACACGGAATTCGCTGTTTGTGAGAGTAATTTTGGAGATTGAGGAAAAATCATAGGGAACCTTTTTTGTAGGAAATTTTTTGCACTACATTTTTGATCCCCTCACTTTTTTCGAAATTTGGCATAGATTCCGAGTTATTTGCACAATTCGGAATTTTAAAAATAAACAAAAGTATACCGCTTAGCGGCCAAAATTTTGATGTTAACTTTCACTGTATCGATAGAACACTCTCAGAACTACCAAAATCTTGTCTAGGAAATACTAAGAACGCGGTGTCTTCAAACATGGTACATTTGTTGTATAGATTATGTACTTTTCAATGCAGCGGTATTTTTCAAACAACCTGGGAATTGAGTTATTTAATTCACCCTATTTTTTTTTTCATTTAAGTATATACGAAACGCAAAATTAGGATTTTTAATACATATGGAGCAAAGGGAGTTGTTAATAAATTGTAAATTTAAATTTTTTTGGTATCCATATATCAAAAATTCCAATTACAGTTCAATGTATAATGATGTGATAAATGCTGGTCTTAATTCAGTCAGCGATAAACAGATATATATATCAGATGATAAAATAATGTAAATAAAGTATTGTTACTGCTGAGCATATGCTGTAACTTAAAATAGATACTGTATTTTTGAATTATGGGAGGATATTAGGAAGGTACTCGAGATAAAAGCAATCTAACAAAAAATAGAAAAAAATATTATCAGAATTATAGCACAATGATAGATGATGTTACGAAAAATGAGATTTTCTCATTAATTGAGAATGTGGCGGAAGAAATGAAAATTTCCAAATATGAAATCAAGTTTTCGGTAGTGCCGCATCACTTCGTATACGGAGGTGGAGGAATACTAGTGTCGGTCCATATAACTGGAACAGATTACGATGACAGACAACTTCATATGGATTTGAGTATAAAAATGAGTGAAAAAACCTCCGATGATGATTACGTTAGAACTGTATTCAAAAGAGAAATATTTTTTCACAAGTTTATAGTACCGTACTTGGTGAAGTTTTTGCAAAAAAAATCACCGCCTGGTTCTTTTAAACTTTGTATACCATATTGCTGTAGAACGTTCACCACTGAAGATCGAGATGTTTTGATTTTTAATAGGCTGCAGGATTTAGGATACAAACAGACTGTTGGACAATTGGCTATCGATCAAAATATCATAACTTCAGTTTTAAAGGCGTTAGCTACATTCCACGCTGTTACATATTCGGCGCAATTCGAAGAATCCGGTGAATTTTTGAGCATTATAAATAAATGGAAGCCCGATATAAAAGATGTATTCTTGCTGTCAAATATGGAAAATAAGTTAAAAACTGGTTTGAAAATGACATTAGATATGTTGATGGAAGAAAACAGGTATGATATACGAGATAAACTATTAAAAGACATCCAAAAAGGTACTTTATCTATCATCGAAGACATTCTCTCTAACGTACCTACCGAAACGGTAATTACTCACGGAGATGTCTGGTTACATAATGTTTTTGTTCTATTCGAGGTAAGTCAAACACATAACTTGAGCTATTGCAAATACTTGACATATATTCAAGCCGTTGATTCCTTCAAATCGAGTTAGAAAATCATTATCATTTTGTAGTAGATAAGATTGCTTTATTTATCTAGACTTCTGATATATACCGAGTGAAATGATTATTTTACTAGTACATTAAAGACAAATATACGGCGTTTGATAGTCTTTATTGCCTAGTGCCCCTTGCTCTTCCAATCTTACAGGTACTAAGATTTGTAGTCCAGTCATCTTACGCCAAATTAGGTGAATATCTCGAAAAATTGACATACCCAGTAAATTACCACGTAAAAACTTGTATTTTGGAATCCCAAAACTATTTTGTTTTTGAAGTCAAAGGTCACAAAAATCGATTCTTTTTACATTTTTTGAAAATATCTCGTTTTCTATGTGTTTTATAGTACAAGTATATCTTATCAGTATTGTAGAGAATATAATTTTCCGCAACTTTTGTATTTTAACGTGTTTTTAATACCTTTTTGTACTGTTTTCGAGATAGAGGGCGTAGAGCGCGCGGTCAGAGAATTATCTGAGGTCAACTGGTAGTCCCAATCAAAAATTCGTAATATTAAGGTTATAATTTCAACAAGTTCTAATTTCATTTAACTTCATCTTCTCCTTCATCTTCATCATCGTCTCTCTGCTGTAGAATTTCAATTTCCTCTTCGTTACCGTCTTCAAATAATTCTTTATTTCTGGCCCAAAGGATCTCTCGTCATTAATATGTCCTTAATGAATTATATATTCTAATACATGAATAGTGCAGATAGCAAATGGATTTGCCTTACTTCTTTGTTAATCACAAACTCATCAGAATCTCAGGTATGCTGACCCTTGTTTCTCTCATAGTCATCTCGATTAATATTCAATAAATCTGGGGTGATTGGTGCCATTTCCTGGCGGATATTTTCCTTTAGCTGACTAATGTCCCTCGGATTGTTCATATAGACTTCATATTTGTGTCCCCGCAAAAAATCAAGAGGCGTCAAGTTAAGGTTACGTGGTGGCCAATGGATATCACCTCTTTTGGAAATTAGTCTTGTAGGAAACATCTGTCTCACAGCCGCCAAGCTCTGGAGTCAAATATCCTTCTAACATCGCAACATAGCGGTCGGTGTTAACGGTGATGTTTCGTCCTCGTGAATCTTCAAAGAAGAAAGGACCAATAATTCCTTTGCTTTAGTTTGCTGCCCATACCGTTACTTTCGGACTATGCAGTGGTTCATTTTTGTATTTTTTTGGTCCAATAACGACAATTCTGTGGGTTACAAACCTATTTAAATGAAAATGAGCCTCATCTGAAAAAAGAATGTTGTCAAAAGTGGAAAATCGATTAAGCATTTCTTCAACAAATTCCAACCTTGCCCCAAAGTCGGTATATTTTAATTCCTGTGTTAACTGGAGCTTATAAGGATGCAGCTTAAGATCCAACTTCAAAATTCGCTGTAAACTTCGTCGCGAAAAATTAAAAGCCGCCGATCGCTTCTGATTAGACACATGCGTATTTTCTCGTACCGACTCCACTCTATCAATATTGTCTGTGGTCCTAGACGTTCTTGGACGATCTTTTGCTGGTGGTTTAAACGTGGAATCGGTCTTTTCAAAAAGCTTAACCCATATATTAATTAAATTTGCACTCGGAGCTTCATTAATGTGTCTTAATCTATGTGCGAACACAAAAAGCGCGACGCCTTCCGTCGAAGCGACTCATGGCTACTAAAACTCCACTGGTGTAATTATCCAACCACGCTAGGCCCCCCCGCTCCACCTCACGAAAAAAGATGATGCAATAAGCACTTTCTGTTGCGCCACCCTGTATAAATAATACAAATATTGAAATCTATATTGATTGCGTGGCATCGTTAACTTTTTTAATATCTTCTATCAAATCAATATCAATAACTTTAGTAAATATATTAACTGAACTATTTTCCATTTTTTTTTTGCAGAAAAACAATCCGACAATTGCTAAAGACGTGAAAATTATTTACTGGCATTTGACAACTCTTCATTCCCCCGTGTTAGATCTGGGATATTTCTTCTACTTGAGTTCCTCCGAGAATATAAACACAAATTACGAAAAATATGTGGAATATTATTATAGCGAATTCGCTGAAGTATTAGTAAGACTTGGTACAGATCCCGCTAAATTTCCTTTTTTAACTTTACTGCACCATTTGGAAAATTACTCTTTAATGCCTTTAGTGATTGCTCTCGGAGGGATACCTTTAATAATTCTCTACGATGAAATGAAAGTTGATGTTGAAGAATACGAAACGATGCAGTATGCAAACCTTCAAGGAAATGTTAAGAATCTTATTAAGAAGAAGTTACTTGGAATCCTGGAGCTACATTATAAATATTATGGAGAATAATACAGCAATTTTTTCAATAACTGCGAATATTTATTCATTTTAACATAATGCCCGAGATACTAGATGCTCAAGCTAGTATTAGTTAGCTAGTAACTAAATACGTGCATACAAAATTGATTTTTTTTAGGCTAGTGTGCAAGGATAGTTTAATAGTACGGCGTTTTATTTTAACAGCTCGTAGCGTACCTTCCCACTGATTTTTATTACCCTGGCTTTGAATACTAGCTTCGTGTGGCTTACAAAGCTAGTATTCGATTAGCTTTTGAACATTTTGTTTTCGTAGCTGTAGATAAAATGTTTAAATTAAGTGAAATTGAATTTATTCGTGAAGAGGAATGTCTGTACGTGATTCAGCACTACCAAAAATACATCGCGAATTGAGAATGGGTATCCGGGAACAAAGCAACTCTCCCGCCAAATCAGGCAAAAATAAGTGGCACTTTTCGAAATGGTTCAGGCTATTTTTGACCGACTTATGACTTAGTTATAGATAAAACTGGAAACCGAGAATTTCAGTAACCAATTTTGTCACTCACTCACTGACTAAGTCTAAGGGGCTAAGCAGACATAGAAGCTTCAAATTTAGAATACAATCAGTGTTCAATGTACAAAATAAAAGAAATTGGAATAATTCGTGATTTCGGTTCAGTTTTGTCGATACATCAACTGCATTAATAATTTTAACTTGTAGAGGAAAAGCTTTCCTGTATCAAGACCATTACAGAAATGATCTCACGAAATTGGTCTACCTCACAACTGAAAACAACTCGACGAGACTCTCTCTCTTACGACTTCGTTTGAAAATGATAGATTGTACACTCATTTTTACCTAAGTAGCTTATTTCACACACATAAATAAATAACAAAAAATAACAAAACATATGTTTTGAAATGCTCCTTTTTTTATGTAATATATGGTCTTGAACAATAGAGGGAATATGCGAATACAATATGACTCTGGCTGGGTGCCGAAAGGCAAAAGGCCAAATTTAGAAAGCCCGAAGAAGTAGACAATTTGAGGTTATATTAGTGTTTACAATAAAAATTGAGGGTTTGTTGTGATTTGTGTTCAAATGGATACTAGTGTTTGCAAGATAATTTAAACGTTAAAATTAAGTGTTATTACCACTACTAGGTAATGTATATAGTAGTTGAATGAAAATTTATTCTCCATAGTGAAGGAAAACATTCTTCATGACTGTCTTCATTTTACTAACAGGTAAATTGAGAGTTTAAAAAAACTTTTCGTTATTACCCTCTCTACTATTACAAAATATAAAACATTTTATAGGATTTTTCAACTTTCCAGCACACGTGTTGAAACACTTTTCAACACATGTGTGATATTGCTTGATTGACTTTCTTATTTTGATTGTTTTTATTTTTTCTTATGTTTCTTATATTGATCGTAGGAAAAATAGTGTATACAACTAGTTGGGAAGTGTACTTCGCATTCGTTACGTTTCAGTATCACATTATCTAATATACTAATACATTGAAGTATTCACATCCAGCCAAGTTTCGAGTGATACAAATCAAAACTGCTTACATCTAATTAATATCGAGTTTGGAAGTATCAAAGGAATGAACAAATTGCGGATACATCAGACAAATAAGCGTTTATGGTCCAGACTTTTTAAACATCGTAATATCAAAGGCTACGAGGAAACCTGTAGAGAGGAAATTAGCACTGAGGTAAACTGTAACTAAAGCTCAAGAAGTATCTAGTTCCGGAAAAGAAAAATATTACATACAAAATAAGAAAAGGACTATACGAAAATAAACGAAATACCACCAAACACATAACTTAAAAAAGTCTCCCAACTAGCAACAACTCTTCTATCATAAAAAATTTGAGACCCAATTTATTCAGTCATTACCTTAGGGTCTCAGTCTTCAATTATGATAGTAATTAGCAAACCTGACAACATTTCTTAGTAACCATATCAATATTGGAAAGCTTTTATATTTTAAATGAATAGATTGGTTTGGAAATGGAATTAATTGTGAGATACATTGTTTTTTTAATAAAGAAAAAGATCATTTGTATTTTCATGCGATGGCCAAGTCATCTGTGAGAATCGAAGCTCCTTAGCTCAAACATTATAAGGATTGTGTACATTTTTTTTACCGAAATACAGTATTTTTTAAAATAGGCTATAAAAAAATATTTTTTATTTTCTAAAAACTATATTTCTTTGCAGTTCTTGCAATTTTTTGTCTGAAATAAAAGAATTAATTATATTTAAAAACTTAGCTATCACATCAAAGTGTAATAGGTGTCAAATACAAAATCCCCAACAAAAATAGAACAGATCAAAAAATTCTTTAAATGTTGAAATTTGATATTGTCAACTTTGACATACTGCCCTACTGCTTCCCCGGTCTGCTACGCCCCACTTCAGTAGATCTAGTCGAATGCTCTGTGATGTGGACCATCCTTAATGCAGATTGACATGGTGTAAGACAACGTGCAAGAAATTGCATGGTCAAAATATTACCTAGATGAATATTGACATTATGCAAGTTTCCCACACATTATGGCTGCATTAACAAAAATTCCATAAGTAAAAGTAAACAAATTCCTAACCTCAGATTTCACATAATATTTTATGACTAGTAAAGAATACAAGGTGTGCTACTGCGCACTAGCTGTGAAGAAGCCAATGAGAATTCGCTACCAAAGAGATGCGCAGAACGAGTCTAAAATGAGCCCTCGGGAAGAACACACTTTTTATAGTAGAAATGAACATAACAAGCTGAGTAAACAAGAAAATAGTTGTCAGTGGATCACTGATATCTGCTACCGCCTTACTTATGAAATTTGATGGACAGTTTGGTTGATAAGCCGAAAGTAATTAGATCCCAAGAATTGTAAATGGCACCAAATCGATAATGTTGCATTTACGAGGACTTTCTTGTATGACTTGCACTGCACGTTGTATTGCATCATGTTTAAGCGGTCTTTAAAGTCATACGCAAGATTTTCAATATTTAACTGCTGCCACCGACTATAATGGACCTATGAACGCATCCCAATAGATTTTTTTACGAAGTCAACCCTTTAATAGTTTTAGAAATCATCATTAAGAGTCGCGATTGGTTATATTTTCTTTTATGGAGTTTTTGAACATTTATAATTCGTAATATTTTCGAATCGAATTTATGCTAAATAAAATCATTTGCAATAAATATGAAATATCAGTAGAAACAATGTTTGTTTGAATGGAAAGGTAAACAGGGTAAGTTTAGGTGGTATAGGCCAGCATACAAGGTACAATCGGCTTTCCCCATGAGGAGTTACACGAACTTGCCTCATAATTTAACATTAATGTGCGTTAACCAATAAGGGATGGAGATACTTGAAGAATTAGAATCAATTTAGAATTAAGTAAGCTTAATAAAGAAAAAGACACAATAAATGTTTCAAAAAATTAACGAATACGGTAGCCTGGACATTTGGGAGAAATTAATAAAGAAAGAACATCATAGAGGAAATAAAAGCTCCAGAAAAAGATCCAAACATCATTTTATTATAGTTAACTATGTTTCTTATTTACACATAATGCCTACCTTAAAATAACCGCTCTAAATGTGATAACAAAAAACGTTTATTCTTCTCGTGAATCGATTTTTTTCGTGTGATGTATCTTGTCAAGGATTTCTGACGAACTCATTAGAATAAATTTAAAATGAATTGTAAACAAAACTACTCTGGTGTCCAGACGACGTTTAATTGTGTCTTGCATTTATTGCATTGTTAATTATGTTAAATATTATTCCAACATGTTTTTTCACTAATAAGATTGAAAATATAAACTATTTTTTTAGTTTTTTGCTTCATACATATTTCAGAGTTAAATCAATTTTTTTAATTACATAGGTTTACTTTTTTAGCATTCGTAATCAGTGTGAAAACATACAAACTTGTCTTTATTTATTTATTGTCGAATAATGTAAGGGGTTTTTCCGAAACTATGATCCCTTGCCGTTCACTCTCGCAATCCTATATAACCTACTGTTACCCCATGGAATTATGGTTTATTAACACAGAAAAACTATAAAATTTTGAGCTTTTTTAGCGATAAAGATCCTGAACTTGTTTTCTCATCATATTCATCATCAGGATTTAAAACCCTTTGTTCGTGGAGCAAGATTTCTAATTCCGAAAGTGTTCTGAATATACATTCTCGGACCTGAGTAAGGATTTTCAATCCGGCGTATGTGCATTCATGTAATTTTGGCGAAATTTATCTTAAACTAACCTCCAACTTATGTGTTTTTCTACGTACTCGATACAATTCAGTTTAAAAAAGTAACAGCAAAGCCTAGAACACAAACCACAATCTAAAGATCAAATCAAACTGTTAACAATAGGTTAATTAGCAGTACCAAATATCACAGAAAGTTTAGATAAGTAACGGAGCATAAGAATATCAAGTTCATAAATCGGAGTAGGAAACTAAAGTCGTAAGAATGAAATGTGTTTGTAGATTGAGTTCTCAGACTCTACGTTTTAGTGAGGGCCGAGAGAGCTCTGAAGATGACCAGCACCCAGGTCGCTCTGTCATAATTTTAACTCCGGAAACGGTGACCCAAAATAACCAAATTGTGGGTGCACATCGTCGAATGAGCAATCCGGATGATTGCCGAGGCTGTAAACGTCGATAAAGAAACGGTTAGAAAAATTTTACACGAGGAATCACACATGACAAAAGTCTGAGCGATGTTGGTGCCAAAAAGTCTCCTAACCAAACGCTCTTGCGTCAACGGGTCTGCTCAGATTTCCTTGAAAGGTTAGAAAAGGATTTGCTTTGAAGGGGACCCGATTTGAGTTGATGGAAGTGGTAAAGCAAAAAACGTCAGAGCCTCTCACCAAAGAAAGAATTCCAGCACGTATGGAAATATTCGGAATACAATAAGAATGAAATGTGTTTGTAGATTGAGTTCTCAGACTACGTTTTAGTGATGGCCGAGAGAGCACTGAAGATGAGCAGCACCCAGGTCGCTCTGTCATAATTTTAACTCCGGAAACGGTGACCCAAAATAACCAAATTGTGGGTGCACATCGTCGAATGAGCAATCCGGATGATTGCCGAGGCTGTAAACGTCGATAAAGAAACGGTTAGAAAAATTTTACACGAGGAATCACACATGACAAAAGTCTGAGCGATGTTGGTGCCAAAAAGTCTCCTAACCAAACGCTCTTGCGTCAACGGGTCTGCTCAGATTTCCTTGGAAGGTTAGAAAAGGATTTGCTTTGAAGGGGACCCGATTTGAGTTGATGGAAGTGGTAAAGCAAAAAACGTCAGAGCCTCTCACCAAAGAAAGAATTCCAGCACGTATGGAAATATTCGGAATACAGTAAGAATGAAATGTGTTTGTAGATTGAGTTCTCAGACTACGTTTTAGTGATGGCCGAGAGAGCACTGAAGATGACCAGCACCCAGGTCGCTCTGTCATAATTTTAACTCCGGAAACGGTGACCCAAAATAACCAAATTGTGGGTGCACATCGTCGAATGAGCATCCGGATGATTGCCGAGGCTGTAAACGCCGATAAAGAAACGGTTAGAAAAATTTTACACGAGGAATCACACATGACAAAAGTCTGAGCGATGTTGGTGCCAAAAAGTCTCCTAACCAAACGCTCTTGCGTCAACGGGTCTGCTCAGATTTCCTTGAAAGGTTAGAAAAGGATTTGCTTTGAAGGGGACCCGATTTGAGTTGATGGAAGTGGTAAAGCAAAAAACGTCAGAGCCTCTCACCAAAGAAAGAATTCCAGCACGTATGGAAATATTCGGAATACAGTAAGAATGAAATGTGTTTGTAGATTGAGTTCTCAGACTACGTTTTAGTGATGGCCGAGAGAGCACTGAAGATGACCAGCACCCAGATCGCTCTGTCATAATTTTAACTCCGGAAACGGTGACCCAAAATAACCAAATTGTGGGTGCACATCGTCGAATGAGCATCCGGATGATTGCCGAGGCTGTAAACGTCGATAAAGAAACGGTTAGAAAAATTTTACACGAGGAATCACACATGACAAAAGTCTGAGCGATGTTGGTGCCAAAAAGTCTCCTAACCAAACGCTCTTGCGTCAACGGGTCTGCTCAGATTTCCTTGAAAGGTTAGAAAAGGATTTGCTTTGAAGGGGACCCGATTTGAGTTGATGGAAGTGGTAAAGCAAAAAACGTCAAAGCCTCTCACCAAAGAAGACTTCCAGCACGTATGGAAAGGTGTGTGGCGGGGAAAGGGGAGTATATTGAAGGGAAGCATTCGAATGTAGAATAATTTTTATAATAGAAACCCCTTTTCGTAACCAGTCTCGTTATTTAATAGCCAGATAGTATAAGATCGTTTTAACGGTAGTCCAATTTTGCCAAACTCTTGGCTAAAGTAGTAGTCGACGTAACCGTATTAATAGTCTAAGGATCAATATTATTTATTTCGGAGCGATAGCAATCAAATTTATTGGACTTTTTGCTCTGTTTTCTTAACAGAAAAAAATATTGGAAGTCGATGGAAAAAAAAACAGTAATTCATGATAATTTGCCGGAATATACTGATCATAAATATCAATGGTAACCCTAGCATTAAACCCTTTCGTAATTTCTATCGGAAATTAAAAATACTTACAAGAAATAAGCCATGATATGGTTAATAAAAAATTCAAATAGCACGAATTTGTCAAATTCGTTTACATTTATATGGATTTAGATACACGTTGTGAAGTAGAGTGAAGTATAACGCAAATAATAAGTGATACTTTTTAACATCTGCTAAATATAACCAAAACAAGCAAGCCAATGGGTCCTTAGGCCGTCCCTGTCCACCTACAATCGAATTTTAAAATTCTGCGAATTCGCGTGGCGCCTTTAATCTGTTTTTTAAATCTCGGACGCGCCTTTGATGAACTTTTTATTGTAGAAGTCGGTTTATTACAGTATTTCTTTTGAATAATTTCTAGGAAAGTCTATTTATTTATTTCTTGTGTTTCTTTTTCCTCTGGAGCTTTGTATAATTCTATTTGTGGTTTATATGTATATAAGTTTATGTAGCGCAGTAAGTTCAGTTTTAAATAAATAGTCGTAGTGAAAAAATTAGTAAAAGTAATCGTAGAAATTAGTTAAGTGATATTTATAAGTAAATTATTAAAGTTAAATGAGTAAATAAATTAAGAACGTTTATTAATTCACCCCACGAATAGAAAGAGTGTAAATAAATACGAAAAACTTTACAATATTATTATATATTATATCATTAGTAGCTTTATAATGAAATTTTATTATCCATCTCCCGTTAAAACCAGTGTCAACATCTTTAGTTTATTTGAAAATTATAAAATTTCCGAAACTTCTTAGATTTCTCAGAAGTGACGTTATTAGGTAAACGTCAATAAAATCCTACCGAAGAAAAACAAGCATTACGTCCGACCGGTGAAACTTGAATGGTTACGTAAATAAAAAAATAAAATTATAACCGACTGTATATTAAAGATTGCGATAAAGAAGTAATTAGCTAACTGGTTATGTAAATTGATAAACTGGTAAATTAACCTCGCGAAGAAAAAAATGTTTCGACACCAAAATCATTCATTATTTTAGGGATACTACAAGGTGTCCAAAAAGGGTATCGGGTATTTGTAAGTTCAACTAAACAAAAAATATTTATAAGCAATAAAAACTTTTATTGGTTTTGGATACCATATGAATTGGAAAAGATGATGTTATCCAAATGATGACCGTTACGTTGCTGGGACTCTTCTAAACTGGAACGAAGATTGGCGATAACACGTCGGCACAAAGTTCTTGATATTGCTGCCGTTTCTTACCTGATGAATTGACCTTCAAACTTCAGTTGAATTAAGTTCGTTGGATTATTTTGATAAACCTTACTTTTAAGGTATTCCCATACAAAATAGTCGAATGGGCTAAGGTCGGGGCTTCTGGGAGGTGAGTTAATGTTACCCCTTCGCGAAATGACTTTATTAGGGAATAATTCATTCACAACTTCCATCGAGGTATGGCAAGTGGCTCCATCTTGCTGGAACCACGTTCTTGAGTTGAAACCTGCAACTCTGGGACCAAAAAATTTCGCAACATATCGCAGTAACAGTCACTATTCACATTGATTGCTCGGCCTCGTTGATCTTCATGAAAATAAGGACTAATAATTCCTTTAGCAGACATAGCGGCCCAAACAACGACCTTTGAGCTGTGCAGGGGTCGTTCATGCTTTCGTCTCGGATTCTCGACTGCCCAGTACCGACAATTCTGCTTATCAACATGACCATTCAGGTGAAAATTTGGTTCGTCGCTGAACAGTAAGTTGTTAAATCGCCGCATCATTTCGTTCGCAAAATTCAGTCGATTAGCATAGTCCGTATCCTTCAATTCTTGAACCAATTGAATTTTATAGGCTTTCAAATGCAAATATTCCTTTAAAATCAAATGTAAGGACGATTTTTTGATGTTTGGATGAATGGACGGTTCAACTTCTGAACGAGGGCGACCAGAGTTTTGAATTTTAAATGTCGCATCTGTATTATCGAACATCCTGATCCATTTCCTAATGCTATCGTTACTTGGCGTGGCGTGGCGTGTACGATATTCCGCACGATACAGACGTCGAGCAGTCACTATTCAATCACCGTTACGATAATACGCTCGTACGCAAAATGCGCGATGCATCCCCGACTACTTTTCCATCGTGACTAAAACTTCACAAAATGGCGGACGCCACGAACTCCTTCCTGTTCCTTTTCGTCGCTCCGTTTCGAATGTCTGTCTACTTAATACTAATAAAAAAAGAACGTGGCTAGGATCGTTACAATGAATTTGAAAATGACGACGTAAATCTGCCATATTATGTGCGAAGAAGATAATTATTTTGGTGTCGAATTAATACTTTGAATCAATTTTTTTAGAGCATCCCAACAGTCAACTGATATCAAGCTTTTAAGTTTTGGTTCGGTTACCAAAGTGCATTGATGTAGGTGGTGATTACTTCCAAAGTAAATCAAATTATATTTCATAGATTAAAAATCATTTTCCCAAAAAGAGAATTTCGATCAGTTAAACCAACAAAAAGAACAAGAACATTGGAGTATACACGCGAAGATTGTCTATAAATGAGAGGAACCTGGTAGATTTAGATGCTCCAATTCGCTCTTCCAACTTCCAAATCTATGAGTTTGCTTGATTTTTTTAAACTAACATATCACTCGTCATCAGGTTTTATTATTTTACAAACGTAAAGACGAAAATTTTCTCGAGTTTTTCCATATACTGAAAGTCAAAGTCACTGACTGAAATGTCATCGTTTGCGGTTGATTCACGTTCAGTTTCATCTTCAGATGTGCGTGACAACACCAACTTAGCATCACTGTTTGGTAAAGAATAAATATCTGACAACAGACAACTGTCTGCTGCATGATTTCTTTCTTTCTCTGTACGGTGCTGTGTACCTATTTACCGCGCACTTCAGAAAATGCTAACGTCATAACCTAAAAAATTCTTCTTCTTCTTCCATGTATTAGACGTAGTCGCCTGTTTTATCTTCGACATCTTTGCCTCAAGGTTGTCGCTCCACCTTTTTCTGGATCGGCCGGTACTCCTTCCTAATGTGCTCATTCCATTCTTTCTTTCTTGATAGAATCCATTCGTTGACGTCATCTATTTTAAACAATCTTCTGATACTCTCACTTCTTTACCTGTCCACTAGGGTTTTTCCGGCTATCCTGCGTAGCATTTTCATCTCTGCTGTTTCCTTCATTCTCTTACTTCGTTCTCTACCTCTCCAAATCCTGAAATCTCTATTCCTAGGTATTTGAATTTCATTATTTAGTGAATTATCTAGTCGTCTACTACACTTTGTTTTCGACGCAGATATTATCATATTGAAAGAATTATCTGTGCAGTTAAACACATGTAAAAGCCTTTGAAGATCATCATCATTTTTTGCGACTAGAACAGCACCATCAGTGTAACATAATATTCGTTGCTGGAAAGTGTTGAGGCTAAAATAATTTGAATAACAATGATAGCTTCACATTTATAGGTTAAGTTTGTGGACATCATGTGAAAACTGTTGAATTTCTCAATGCCAGAACCAATCAGTCAAAAGTACTACCAACAGAACAAAACCAAATAATATTCTTATTCATCATTGTTGATATTATTGTCCTTCCTAGAATTAAATTTCGAATGATGTTACGGGCTGAGGATTCAAATAAAACTGTCCAAGAGTTTTTTAAAATGCTAACGTTTCGATTTTTTATTTGATTTTCAACAATACTCTTGAGCCATATGTGGCATTTTAAAAAACAGCGCCACACCATAAGACTGATGCCAATAAAATCAAAGATATTGGCTTTCATATAACTATAGATTAATATTGAAGATTTTTTTTTGTAGGATTGAAAAATGTTGAATTAAAGAAGACATAATCAGATAGAGGAACAAACTATTTAAATGAAAAGATAAATATTAGTTTAGTACTAGCCAAAAAACATTTTTGACGTCAACTTATTAAATATTCATTTAATAACCTTGTTTAATCACTGATATTCTACATTCAGTTTTAAGAATAGTGAAGCCGGTCAATAATTATCGAAGATGTTTTGATTTTTCATATAATCAATAATATCGAAAAAAAAAACACAGCGATTACATTGTTTTTAATAAATTAAAATAGTGTTCAAGGAGGACAAGCAAAGCTGGACTATATATTTTTCAAAACAATTCATGAGCGACAAACATAAATACATAATGCAGATCAGTACTTCACTGTAAGCCCATGTAAGCTTGTAGAATTGACTCTACATGATTTCAGTGTCACTAGCATGTCAAGAATTTTAAAGTACCAAAAATTGACATCGCAAGCCATATGGACACAACTTGGCAACGTTTTATTTAGACAGATAATTCCCAATGCATCTATGTCCATGTATTGATCACAGTTAATACATGAAAATTTATTGCTAGATGTGAAAACGCTAATAAATTAGCAAATATAAGTAGTTTAACAGATCAATTTGATGAAGTACTTTGTGATAATCGACTATGATCAGGTTAACCATTTGTCTTTTTTGAAATTATTCATTTCACTTCCATGGCGGTCTACTATTAATTCTCATGAACAATATCATTGATACGTTACTCAGGTTTGCGGCATTTCAGCGCAAATTTTTGTCGGAAATTTGATCGCAACGTTCGCAAACTGTGATCGATATCTCGAGATGGGTTAGTACCTGCAATCAGCTGATGGGTGACCTACCCGAAACTGGAATATAGTTTCCGAAAAGTCCTATTTAGATGATCATTTGTATGATACTCGTAGTCCACGTAGAGAATATCTTTACTTGTGGAAGAATTACTCATTCTATTGACAAGTTTTTATAACTCATTTGCTATTTTATCTTTCTCAGGTACTCTGTTATTTTTTACGGCGACTGTACACTCTCGAGCTAATGTTGTCGCGAACCCTCACTGAGCCCTCTCGCCCAAGAGACTCATCCATGATCGCTACCATGTTTACTACCGTCTGTTCAGTTGCGGTTGCGAACGCTGAGAGGATGGATACATTAGAAGTAGATGTAGATTTCAAAGAATTCTGAATTTTTCGTAGGTGTCCTCTGTACGTTACCATTTAAGAACCTTTCTTTTCCCTCAGTTTTCAGTCTGCTCCGATGTCTTAACCCAATCATCAGGCAACTTTCCCAGGCAAACTCGCTGGAGTACGGGAGAGTGTACAGCAATGCTTTCGGTTCCCTCGCGAGACATGCCGAGAAACTTTGACTCTGGTACAAAAAACTGAAGTGAGGCATGTTTCGAGACGTCTTGCAGAAAGTGTACAGCCGCCATTAATGTTTTTAAAACACTACAGATTTCATCATTTGAAAAATATAAATCTTGTTCGGGATGTAAGGTGTTCTGATCTGTTAAATCTATTGTTTGTGTAAAAAAATTTCTGAAATCATGAAGGGTTCCTAGTTTTTTTCTTATGTTGTTTTGGTATACGTATTCTCCATTTTTTGGGTATTTAGGTATAATATTGTTTGGCAATTTGGTACTTGAGACCTGCATTTTCTTAGAATTTTGATTTGATTAGGTTTTTCTTTGTTTTATTTAGACACTCAGTATCTTTTGAAAAATGCTATCATACTATGGTTTTGATCTGGTGTTTTGGTAACCTATTCGATCTAATAGTGTCGTTTAGCTGATTATGTAAATCTTCTGCTTAGTTTGAATGTCGTATTAAAAAATTTTGTTTATGTATCAAAATACCTTGATGGAGTCCCTTTTAACAATTACTTCAGTGTATGTATACATCCCAAATGACAGCAATTTCTGATACTATGTATGTATCCAGGGCCGGATTAAGATTTATAAGGCCCGGGGCTAAAATAATGACGGGGCCCCCTTAAGGAATTCGAAAACCCGGAAAAATTCACAAAATAATATCAATACGTTAGATTCGTGGTATCAACACATCAAAAAATACAGAATGATTCCCAAATGATGGGACCCTCTTGGACCTGGGGCCCGGGGCTATAGCCCCCCCAAGCCCCTAGCTTAATCCGGCCCTGTGTGTATCCTAAACTAACCTAACCTAATCTGGTCATACCTAGGAAAAAGCTCAAGCTTTCAAGGGCTTCCGTGAATGGTGTCACTAGTCTATTTAACCATTCTAAAGATACGAGGCTGTAAGAAAGATACTTTTAAATAGAAGTGTATAATTCTTTGTGTGTGTGTTTCTTTTTTTGGTAATTCAAAATCTATTTTACTTTGATTTTAATGTAAAGAAAAGTACCTATATCTGTTATATTGTTTTTTTAGCAACAATACATATAAAATAACCTTGTTCAAGCTATTTGTAATAAAAATAAAACTTTAATTATTGCTTAATTGTGTTATTTACTATAAACAAGGTTTTCTCATTATGGAAAATCTACTTCCTTTGAAACATTAAAAATACTGATGGATAATATACTGATTCACTATTGTTTTTTTCAATTTGTTTTAACAAACATTATTTCAAGCTTATTTTTAGTATGAAATATTTCATTGTTTAGCAAATAGTAATTATTTAGTAGAATATTTGAATAATTTATATCGAAATAATGCTAAACACTTACTTGCTATGATTTTCTACGTTAGATGGATATTTTTACCGTCAAAGATTGTAAAGGAAGTTGTTGAGGAACATCGTTGGGAGATTAAAAACGAATAATGAGTTTTGGAGAAGAAGAACTGAAGAGTCTTTGTGAATACCCATCAGTAACCAGTTTTGTTAAAGCTCATACGATGAAATGGTTGAGGTATACTAAAAGAACACCAATAGATATGCAGATGGGGTCATTAAAAAAGGGGTAGGAGGCGAAAGAACAAGAGGGGGAACAAAGAAAATATGCAGTTTATATTTTCTTGTTTATTGAAATAATTTCACCTGAACGATTGACCGTTTGGAATAAATTCATGGTGCACCATGTCCACTCGACATTGTTTTTGCAAAAGAATCAGATCTGTTGGTACTAGTCCAAATTGATACGCTTCATACCAAAAACATTGAATGAAATATATTGAATTCAATCATAAGAGATGTTAAGAGCTTCAGCTTCCTCTCGGGTGCCGACACGGCAAGTTTTTGACTGCTTCATTCCCTTCATCGAATACTTCTGCAACATTTCCAACGAATCCGTAGCCGTAATTCCATTGGAAACATAAAAATTTTTGCCAAACTCGTTGCTCAACTTGTTCCCCATAGTCAATATCACCAGACAAACTTTTTGCGTCTTAAATACACGCTATAATTGAAATATGTCAGCATACGACTACAAGTATCACCAAAAAAATAATATTGGTCGAAAATCTTTATTGAGTTTTACCAAAGAAACGTTTTCTAATTACTATATGTTTATATTGGATCATTCTATAGTTTTAACAATACTATAGAATAATATTGAAATCAAATTTCATCAGGCTCAAATTGGAATTACAAATGGCATGGGAAACAAATTAAACACTTCACTACTTCATCATAAAAATCTGTGATTCTTGACCAACGTATGAAAAAAATCTTAACGATCTAATTTATGTTTTATGTTTAATTTTCATTGAAAAAAGCGAGTTTCTTAATAACATATTAAACTTCCAGTTCTAGCCAATACTAAAATATTCCGATACCAAATATGTATTTACAAAGCTATTACGACAAAATCTTTAATTATTATAGTATACAATATGAGTCAGTAATTTATAATAAATAGTTCAAATACTTTTTTGTGGAAAAATACTCGTATTTTAACAAAGTATCCTAGTTTAGAGATATGAAGTCATCGTTTATTTTGTTACCCTGTCTTTTTTACACGGTCGGTAAAGTTGTACATTAATGCAAATAACAAATTCTCATTCATTACCAATTATAACAAAAATGAAATTGGAAAATGTCATGTTTTGATATTTGGACAACTTGTATACCTACATTATCATTAAATAATAATTAAAAAAAATCAAAAAACCTGCCTGCATGGATAACTACAATTAAAAATCAACTGAAAAGTCTGAAACAAGATGAAAATTCAATGATGAGGTATTTTAAAAAAATAATGATTAGGTACCAGAAACATAAATTGAAACAGTACCAAACCAATGTACGGTAATTATACACTTTCACGGTCACCTGGTTTTTTGGCTCTAGAAAATCGAAAAATGGATGGATTTTAATGATCTTGGTCTCAAAATGTTCCATTTATAAAAAAAATTAGTAGAAGTAGCTGGAATAAAAGTTTCTCATAGTTTTACTGTTTTAAATCGTAAAAAATACGGTTTTGCAAAATAATCCTTTACAAAAAATTATGGTAATTATACACTTTCACGGTCACCTGGTTTTTTGGCTCTAGAAAATCGAAAAATGGATGGATTTTAATGATCTTGGTCTCAAAATGTTCCATTTATAAAAAAAATTAGTACAAATAGCTGGAATGAAAATTTCTCATAGTTTTACTGTTTTAAATCGTAAAAAAACGGTTTTGCAAAATAATCCTTTACAAAAAATTATCTCATTATCAGATAAAGTTCTTATATTTTTTTGTATTCTACATAAATTAATAAACAATTTAAAAAAAAATCCAAAAAGAATGATTTTTTCAGTTTTTATAGCTTAAAATGAAATCGATGAAAAACAATCAATTTTCGTGAATAGTTTCGTACTATATTCTTCAATGTTAATAGTTTTTGGACCATTAAAAATCGAAAAATAGATAAATTTTATAATTCTGGTCTTAAAATGTACCATTTTACGACGAATTTATGAAAAACACGGGGGTAGTGGCTGAATTTGCGGTTTTTAATAGTTTTAAACCTTAAATAGTAGAAAAACTTTTTTTTTCTTCAAAATATTCATTTTTTTATGTAAATTGCGAAAAAAATATACGAACTTGATTCCACGACGTCAGAAACAGTTACGAAGGATTATATGTAGAAAGTCATTTTTTTTGCTGTAAAAACTGTAAATAATATTTAATTTTTTTAATTTTCGTATTTTTTTTATAAATCCGCCGTAAAATGGAACATTTTGAGACCAAGATCATTAAAATCCATCCATTTTTCGATTTTCTAGAGCCAAAAAACCAGGTGACCGTGAAAGTGTATAATTACCCAATGCACCTGCATATTGTACACTTAGAAATATCAGCACGGCGGTTTTTTCACTTTTTTGCAGCATTATAAACAGAATTACATTCGAAGGCTTGCACAAAGAGATAATAATTTATCATAGTATTCAATTTCATGCCTCCCACTGCAATTCTGTTTATAATGTTGCAAAAAAGTGAAAAAACTACAGTGCTGATATTTCTAAGTGTACATTGGTTTGGTACTGTTTCAATTTATGTTTCTGGTTTTGAGTACCTAATCATTATTTTTTTAAAATACCTTATCATTGAATTTTCATCTTGTTTCAGTCTTTTCAGTTGATTTTTAATTGTAATTATCCATGCAGGCGGATTTTTTGATTTTTTTTTAATTATTATTTCAATTATGTCTTTTTAGTTAAGATTACGTAACCGGATTAATTCCTTGAATGAGTTTATGTCGTGTGGTTGATTAAGCAATTTGTTAGGGTCAAGAGAACTAATAGCAAGTCCGGAGAGAGTCTTCACTCTGCTCAAAGCAACGTAAGCTCGACCTTTTGCAAATAAATTTCTACATAAATCTACAACTGCTCGGTCTAAAGTTGTGTCCTGTAATTTATGCACCGTCATTCGTCGCTCGATCTTGCCTTTACCACGTAAAGCATCAAATTCTGTAGTACAAGGCTCTATCCGGACTCCAATACCAGGTCGTTTCCCTGTTATATTTGGGTCATCGAACTCCACAAATACTGCTTGTGGCAGTTCTCCCGGCTCCAACTGCTCTCTGCGTAGTGATGGCCAATCTCTTCGTCGGATAACACCCATAGCACCGTTAACCAGCCCATGGTTAACGCTCGAGAGCCTACACCTAATTTGAGTTGGTTTGGTATACCACCTGTTTTATTGGGATCTTCAGGTAAGTATTCCTCTCGTGGTTTTTGACCATATATTTTAGGATCCAATGAGATGTCTACAGCACTAACGGTGTATACTTTTGTGAGCTTTTCTAACTTTTTTGTCATAGTCGCGTTATATGCATCAACCAGTCTGGTTGTTGGGAAAATTCTGACAGCTTCTCCATCGTCAAATGGCCCTATCAACGGTACTCTGCGGTTTTCTATGATAGATAACTGCTGCATTGTAAGTCTCTCCAACGCGAAGACTGTTTAATATGTCCACAAAAGTTGTATCTCCAGCTTGCCTCATATTTTGGGGCAAGTCACAAAAACTGAACAAATTCCAAAGATAACCTTTCCGTCTGACGAAAGCAATAAGATCCCCCAGAAACCTTAGACACTGAAGGCAACTGCATAAGATCTCCAAAAAGTAAAACACTGACTCCGCCGAATATAGCTTCATTTTCTTTATATTGTTGAAGCCGCAAATGTACGTTTCGGAGTCTTAAATATGGCACCATAGATATTTCGTCTATTATTTATCGTTCCATTCAATATTAAAACTGCAAGTTATATACATATTTACAATCAGTGTTTAAATTTCTTCATTTTAATACCCAACTCGATATGCTTGGTAATAAAAAAAATTTTTTAACCTCACAACATGGCGTCCAAAATCCGCCATTTTGATTTTTTTTAAATGTGTCCTATCTAAGAACACTTGGGCTAATGGAACGAATCTAACGATACCTCAAATGTGAAAATCCGTTTAGCGGTTCGGCAGATACAAGGTAATAAAGAATATTAAATACATTCAAGATACGCGTTAAAAACATAACCCTTCCTGGCAGTCGGGTAAAATGCGTTTGCTCAACACAATGGAACAAAATGGGAAAATGGGGATTTATTACTCCACATCCGAAGCAAAAGAACAATCAAAACAATGGACTGAAAAGGCAGAACCGGCTCCAAAGAAGTCAAAAATCGTTCCATTTGTAGATAAGGTCATGGTGTCGGTTTTTTGGAACGCGCGTGGAATAATTTCTATTAACTTCCTCGAAAAAGAAAAAACTCTCAACGATAAGTGTTATGCGAACTTATTACAACGTTTGACCGCCAGATTTAGCATCCTCGGGTTAATAGCAATTTTGAGGAGCTTGACAATTCTTCTCCTTCTTCTTCTCTGACAAATAGCTAACTTGTAGCGTTTGCTCAACACAATGGAACAAAAACATCGTCGTGAAGTTGTTTGGGATAATGGGGATTTATTACTCCACATCCGAAGCAAAAGAACAATCAAAACAATGGACTGAAAAGGCAGAACCGGCTCCAAAGAAGTCAAAAATCGTTCCATTTGTAGATAAGGTCATGGTGTCGGTTTTTTGGAACGCGCGTGGAATAATTTCTATTAACTTCCTCGAAAAAGAAAAAACTCTCAACGATAAGTGTTATGCGAACTTATTACAACGTTTGACCGCCAGATTTAGCATCCTCGGGTTAACAGCAATTTTGAGGAGCTTCACAATTCTTCTTCTTCTTCTCCTCTGACAAATAGCTAGCTTGTAGCGTTTGCTCAACACAATGGAACAAAAACATCGTCATGAAGTTGTTTGGGGTAATGGGGATTTATTACTCCACATCCGAAGCAAAAGAACAATCAAAACAATGGACTGAAAAGGCAGAACCGGCTCCAAAGAAGGCAAAAATCGTTCCATTTGTAGATAAGGTCATGGTGTCGGTTTTTTGGAACGCACGTGGGATAATTTCTATTAACTTCCTCGAAAAAGAAAAAACTCTCAACGATAAGTGTTATGCGAACTTATTACAACGTTTGACCGCCAGATTTAGCATCCTCGGGTTAACAGCAATTTTGAGGAGCTTCACAATTCTTCTTCTTCTTCTTCTCTGACAAATAGCTAACTTGTAGCGTTTGCTCAACACAATGGAACAAAAACATCGTCGTGAAGTTGTTTGGGATAATGGGGATTTATTACTCCACATCCGAAGCAAAAGAACAATCAAAACAATGGACTGAAAAGGCAGAACCGGCTCCAAAGAAGGCAAAAATCGTTCCATTTGTAGATAAGGTCATGGTGTCGGTTTTTTGGAACGCACGTGGGATAATTTCTATTAACTTCCTCGAAAAAGAAAAAACTCTCAACGATAAGTGTTATGCGACATATTACAACGTTTGACCGCCAGATTTAGCACCCTCGGGTTAATAGCAATTTTGAGGAGCTTGACAATTCTTCTTCTCTGACAAATAGCTAACTTGTATCGTTTGCTCAACACAATGGAACAAAATGGGAAAATGGGGATTTATTACTCCACATCCGAAGCAAAAGAACAATCAAAACAATGGACTGAAAAGGCAGAACCGGCTCCAAAGAAGTCAAAAATCGTTCCATTTGTAGATAAGGTCATGGTGTCGGTTTTTTGGAACGCGCGTGGAATAATTTCTATTAACTTCCTCGAAAAAGAAAAAACTCTCAACGATAAGTGTTATGCGAACTTATTACAACGTTTGACCGCCAGATTTAGCATCCTCGGGTTAATAGCAATTTTGAGGAGCTTGACAATTCTTATTATAAAATGAGTATCGAACTTATTGAACATCGCTGAGAAAAATGTAAGGAGATAAAAGGAGATTACGTTGGAAAATAAATTTCTGAGTTTTCTTTCTCGGGCCACGGAGCTTCCTCATATAAAATGAAGTTTGAAAATATAGTTTAATATCAATAACTAACTTGTAATTAAGTGATTGTTTGATACTTCTTTTTACATCTTTGTTATTTTTTATTATCGGTTACGTAGAATTTGACACACCCTATAAAAATAGTCATAGTGAATATAATTGTGTTACTATTTAATATAATCAACAATATATTCCAAATTACAGACTCTTTGTATAGTAAGATACCAAAACATCTAATTATACTGAATATATAGACAAAGATGTATTTATTTTTAATTATAGATACCAGTATAAATATCTACTTATGCTATAACCAGTATTTTCAGTTTCAATAATTTTTTTTTCATTTTTTTCATTAATTGTATGGCTCTATCAAAACAGAAAAAGCTTCAAAATAAAATTATGCTTATTTATTATAATAGACAAGGAATGAATTTTGATTTACAAAGAAATGTATTTAGAAGTATTACAAGATCGAAAGCATGATCTCATCCGAATAAAAAATAATCCGAGTGAGTTAATATGGCGAATATGACGCATGAGGTAGCAATTCAAACCTTGGGTTTATGAATTTTAGACATTGCAATAACGGATGTGTGAGCTGGTGCATTGTCAGATGGAACGGTCTTTGCCTTCCTTGGAGCCGGCTCTCCACATCTTTCTTGTGTCCAAATTTTCAATTAATATGCGATGCTGCACTTCAAAAATGCAGCATCGCATGTCTGCTAGCTGGCGCTAGCATCCTGGACGGCTTGGTGGATTTTCTTCGACATTTCTGGAGTCGTCACCTCATTTGGTCGACCACTGCGATAACGAAGAAGCAATCTCACCCAAAGTAGAATCTAGTTCAGCTTTAATATTGGTTGGGCTTTCAAATAAAACTATTGTATCATACAATTGTATTTGTGTACTTTCTAATACAGTGGTATTTTTCAAGCAACTATTGCCATCTCTACATCAGGCCAAGTACTTCCGGGACCGGTACTCCTCGTACCGTACCGATTGAGTTTGAATTAATCCATAATGATCGACTTTCCTAGGATTAGCAATTCTTGAATGTGAGATAATAGGAATATGTATTCCAACATATATATAATGATATATATTTTAAAGTTTCATACTTTATATAGAAATTTTCATTTTTCATCCAATTTGTTGAAATAAGGTTGAAATTATCTTGAACCGGCACTGAAATATCCTCGATTGCCACAGATATATTTACATACTGTTTGTTTAGTTACAAATTAAATCAAAAAATTGAATGTCCGATACATACACAGACAAAAAATTTCGTTCCACGAAGGTTCCACTCAATTTCAAACTGGTTTAATTTTTTCAATAAAATGTAAATAAAAGTTTACGTCACATTGCGGACCATACTCTTATATAAGATTCTTTTCACTTGAGGTTGATTGTAGATCAAAAAGACATCTCGAAAAAGAAACTTGTATACTTATTACAAAATGAATCGTTGGTGTATATCGGTAGCATGTATGGTATTGGTAATTGTAGCGGTGGTGCATTGTTCTCCAAAGAGTTATGAAGAGAATTTGAAAACAATCAAGAGAATTGATATTGATCAAGTGCTGGGCAATGAAAGAATTATTAGAAACTACGTCGATTGTATCTTAGGAAAGAAACGTTGTACCAGTGAAGGGAATGCTCTAAAAGGTAAAATTAGATTTTATGTACTATAATTATCCATTATTTATAATAATGAAAAGTCTTCTAGAAAATGACGAAATTTTTCTTAAGCTGATCCTTTTTAATCATTATTTATTCTTAATTCTATATTTATATCTTAATTTATTATTAAATAATGCTGTTTTGAAAGTGGAACTGCTTTAAAATTTGAGCCGTCTCTGGTATAACCGAGGACACTTTAGCAAGGCAAATGATCTTGATGTAGCTCAAGGTTGGAAATCTAGTTTACCGAATGTACACATGATCATGTTCTTCATTCCATGGAAAATTTATTTCAAAATAGTCTCACAAGATAAACATATTAATATGACTTCGAATCAGAGACAAATCTTCTTGAAGCAGGTTATATTTTGGTTTTACTTGAACAGTTTTTTGGGAGAAGAGAATTTTTATCCCGTACCCATGAAAGAAATTTCTCCCCGTTCATATAAAAATGGAGGATTGTTCACATAAACTCACAAATGAAATTCAAGTATTAAAAGCGAATCTTTTTCTGTTCAATTATCCAGCAGCATTCACTGTGTGTTTTGATGTCTTTCTAAAAGTATTTTGGGATGTACCAACTTAATGGGGAGAGGACCCATACGTTTTTTATGATGTGCTGCTAGAAAGTTAGTTGTATAATCGAATGCCATTACTTCTAATGGGGCTCAGAGAATTAACACCCAAGTTTTCATCACACAAACCCACGGGATAACTTGTTAGATATATTTGTTTTTCACTATCACACACTTTCTCATATTAAAATAATACTTTTCAATATTAGACTTTCCTTCACAATGCATCGGCAAAGATTTTTCTGGCACGATTTTCATGTTAGAAAGAAATTGGCTAACAACTCAATATTCTTCCAAATAAATAGTACTCCAATCCAACATAAAAGAACTTATAAAACTCATTGAGTGAAATCAAATTCTTGTTTAGAGTTATAGAGGTCGAGGAATCCAGCCACTGAGTGCAGTTATGTTGCTTTGATGTCATTTCTCGTTACTACCCCTTTTGCATATAAAAATCTGGTGAGAAAACATTAGCTTTGCGTAAATAGATTTGAATCAATCGTACCAACTTGAGATATACCGCGTAAAAAAAGAAATTAGAGTATTAAAATCGTGATGATTGTTTTCAATTAGATTTTGGAATTGTCTTTATTCTTTAATTCCATCTCTTTCTCTATACTTAGCTTTATTATTGCAGTTCCAATTTATTTTATATCATTTTTCCATTTGCAGAAAGCTGGAAAGATGGTTTAGACAAAGGATGTGAAGATTGCGACGAAGAAGACAAGAGAAAGGTTAGGAAGATCTTGAAACAC
This sequence comes from Diorhabda sublineata, assembly GCF_026230105.1. Classification (NCBI taxonomy): domain Eukaryota; kingdom Metazoa; phylum Arthropoda; class Insecta; order Coleoptera; family Chrysomelidae; genus Diorhabda; species Diorhabda sublineata. The sequence goes on from NC_079480.1 coordinate 3,110,111, forward strand.
ATGTACACAAAACACCGTGATTTATACGATGAATTAGCTGCCCATCTGGACAAAGATGGCAAATACAGGGACAAATACCAAGCTCAAATTGATGACATTCTCAAGGATCCCACGCTATGAAGAGAATGAGTATTTTCAAAAATAAATCAGATTAATAATCAAACTATGTCATAAAAATTTTCTATAAATCCAATATTTGTTATTGGTATATTTCGTAGAAATTCAAATTAAACTAGAAAACAGAAATGTTTAATTCAAGTTTTTCTATTAAAAATTGTTATTTTCAAATCATTTGAATAAATTTATTATTAAAATGAGCGTTGTATTATTAGAAAAAATTCCATTTTAACGTCAAATATATCAGTTGTTGTGAATTTATTTGTATATCTTGTAGTAAAAGTGAATATTTTTCACACTTAAAAAGCCTACTACAGTTTTCTTTGTGTACGTGAAAGGTTAACGACATTATTCTTTAGTGACGATGACATAAACGAGCTTTCTCTTTTATGTTGGTGACTGAGGATTGGTATACACAGAGAGAGTTTGAAATCAATATATTCAATAGTTCGAATATGTTTTTTCTATAAATGCTCGGACGGTAGATTTTTCACATACAAAAATGTATGTAGAGGGTTGCAATTTAGAAATATCGTTGATTTAATTCAATAGTACCATTATTTTTATAAGATGTACGAAGTTTTACATGACTACCAACTTTTTTTTAGACGACGCCATCAGAAAGTTGTTCGTTCTGTATTCATTTACATAACGACAGTTGCGTTTTGAGTGTTCCATGTAGTGAAAGTGACAGTTCCGTACTGCAAAACACTTTCGGGACGCTTTGGAGTGACAGTTGACAGTTTCACTTCGATGATTTTGCATAACCTTAAAGCTTATATAGATGACTCAATAACAGACAAGATTGAAATTGCTAACAGAATACTTTCTCCCACCACAAATACCAATCAATCAACAAATTCTATCGAAAATACAAAAACATCTACATATTGTATCGAAATCACAAAAATCACAAAATAAATATTAATAATTGTCTACCTGGAGGTACAATCAACATTACTTTTTGCAAATAATTAATAAATTAATGTTGACATTGCAAATATCATTAAGTACATTATATTGTTCAATAAATAAAATGTTTATATAATTCTCTATTATTTATTTTCTTTCCTCGGTGTATTTGAAAAAGTTTTGGATGTTATGCGTCGTCTAAAAAATGTTGTGTACGCCGCGGCTAAAATACTACTACTTTGTTAGACTAGCACTTTGAGTCCTTGGCAACAAACAAAGTTATCGCAAATATCAAATACCGCTCCTTAGCTAAATACATAGCTCAAGTTGAAAATTGGCGGTTTTCATATTTTAATGTCATTGGATGGAGCTAGTGATTGCGCGTCGAACATTTAGTCACAAGATATGGATTTCAGCCAATCAGAAGCTGTAATTATCGGTTGGCCTCTCAACACCGCACGTTGTTGACAAAACTATTGCTCAGTCGGAAGCTTGTCAAGTATTCACACAGTTGAATCAGTAAAATTGGCCCTGACGAAGTATTGTGTTATGGATTCTATAATTAAAATGGCAGGCTTGAATCCTGAAGATTTTGTGTCAAATCTTATTGCAATAGATTTTATATTCCGATGGCGGTTATGCTCAAACTCGCAATGCAACCTTGAGCAATGCTTTATTACGTTTAGGAATAGAAAAAAATATTGTGATTACTAAAAAGTACCTGGAGATTTGTGATTCCTGTAACTAAAACTGCTAGGAGTGATTCTATGCCTTACGAAGCTCGTTTTTTGGACTATATCTTTTTAAACGACGTTTCGAAAGGTGACCCAGTCGTCACAGATTTACGTATGCTAGACCATAGAACAAATGGTACAATTTGGTATAAAATTGGTTTTGATGACGAGCTTCAAACGTTACTACAACGTTCCACGCCAATTAACATAATTGAACAAATAAATTACCGACAGAAATTGTATTGTATACAATATAGAAACTATTAGACTCGAGATTTTGAGTTTTCCAAGGATGATATTGTTTTCATTGGTTCAAAATAATTTTATATCTAGGAAAGGTAGACATCTGTTGGATTCTTTTCTACTGTTGATTGAATATGTTCGTAACCATTGAAGGTTTCAACAACAGTCTCAATCATACCTTCAGGTACCTCTGTGATGATATCGTCTACGTATTTTTTTAGGAAAGGAATATCGAATGGTAATCTTTCTACACACTCCAATAGCAGGTCATCGATTATGTAGCTCTGTTCGCGAAATGTGTAGTAGATCAGTTTGAACATTCGAAATGGGATCTACTGTCGATGAATGATAATTTCGTGGACTGAGTATTCATTTAGAAAAATAAAAAAGCATTCGAACTGTTTTTCAATATATTTCCAATAAATTAACTTTACAAAATATACGTTTTTTAATTATTAAAGGAATTGACTAAACTATATAAAAACGCGTTATAATCTACATATAAGTACTACTTGTTGAAGCATAAATTTTGATTTGAAGCATTTATTCCGAAGATTCCGTGTCACTGGTCTGTTATTTTAGGTTTTGGTAATAGGTTCAACTTTAACTTCCTGTTTCTTAGTCTCGAGATATCTCTGTTTATAAGTTCCTGAAGGGTCGTACTTCTCCTGCAAAGGATTCCAATATTCAGGTTTATTGTCAATTAAAAATCTCATCATATATTCAGACCCATCTTTCTGCTTTTCGCTGCATTTACTGCAATCGGTTGCAATGGCGTCAGGCATATTTTCTACAAAATCACAAACGGTAAACATTTCTCGTATTAATAGCTAATATTAATATTTACTCTTCAATTCCAATCCATCCGGAGTACATTTTCCTTTTTCCAAAAGACAATCTACATAATTTTTTAAAAGTCTATCGTTGTGTACGATTTCTTCTAGATTAACATTATCGTATTTTGTTGTGTACTTGGCTTTTTCGGTTACTGCAGCCAAAGTTAATCCAGCAAGGCATAAATTCATAACCAAAGAAAACATTCTCTGTAAATTAGAGTCTATTAATGATTGAATTGAAAGAAATAGATGGTTAAACCATCATAAAATGATACGCTATCTAATTATCTTTGACTTAATTCAATAATAAGGAAATTTATTGTTAAAGCGGCTTGTAACCAAATTTTATCCTGTCTGTGAGATGTCGGTTTTGAGAATAGTAAAGCATGGAGGATTTTGGCTTAAAAATTGAGAACCAAATTGAGTCAATGCGAATGTAACATTAACAAAACAAAAAAAGTCTGAGTGACGACAAAACGGATTGATGACAACCATGTAGGCAGTTGTGACCGTGCAGTATCCGCTTAAACAATTTTTATGGTGATCTCTAAATTATCAATTATCGAGCTACAAGAAAACGATCGTAGCTTCAAGTTATTCAAACACAACTGCAGTACTGAGTTAGTTAAAATACAAACACTGAACAAATTCAAGACAATCCTCTTTCGTTCCAGTTCAATTTATGCTTCATATGAATGGGATGTGTTAGTGTTGAATACCTCGAACGCAGCATATTTGACAGCTCGAACGCAAGTACGAGGTTGCCGCGAAAAAAAAAAGAAAAAGAAGAAGAACATTGACATCAATAAAAAACTGTAATTGCTAATAGTTCTGTTCATGATTTTTTAAAAAATTATTGTAAAAAATCTGTGCTATCAAATATATTAAATTTGTTACTTTTGAATACGTGAAATTCTCAAAATCTGCACGATCCCACAACAGGATGATATACAAAACAAAGGGAATGAAGCAATGATGACGAAGAAAAGTAAAATAAAATTCACTTCAAATAAAAAAGGTAAACGATGAGAATCCAAACTGAGGAAATGGATATTGAAATTTAATAATGATAACTAATGAATGTTTCGAAACTAAGTTGGAATTTCTGGAACCGTTGGTGGTATTCATACTGAACACACTATTTACACTATAATTACACCAACACTCACAATAACACTGTCTGACGCACGTTTCAATAACCAAGTTATCGTCTTCAGAGACTGAAGCTTTACCAGTTCACCTTCAGACAGTGTAATTGTTAGTGGTGGTTGCAAACAGCGTATTCAGTAGGTTTTGAAACTAAAGAGAACATACAAGAGAACAATAAGGATACAAGGATTAATTCCCGTCGTAAATTACACTCAGCACATGCACATTCCACGTGTAACCTACGTGTGGCGGAACCCATGTAGGTAAATTTTTTTTGTATTGACGACAAGACGACAAATTTTTCAAATTTGACTTTAAAAATGGCAGTCAAAGCGATAAATTATTATGAATATAATGCGAGAATGAAGTAGTAGATGTTATAAATACGATTTAATAAAGATTTCGAGAAAACATCAGAGCCAAGGAAAGCGTTAGGTAAAGAATAAAGTTGAAATGATGAAAAGCGAATAAATAAAACTAAAAAAATTACTACGCGATATTTCGAGGAAAAATTTAACTTCGTATGATTTAAAATACAACATTCAAAATGAAAATACGTATTAATCTTGGTATTTTATTGCAACAATCCCACAACAATCACATTCATTACCTAGTTGGCGATAATGTCGTTCGAATTTATATATTCGGGAGAAAAAAAAATTTAAACCATCACAGAAAAATCAACTTTAGGTTGAGAAACTTACGTTTTATTAAATAGAAATCACGTTAAAAAATTCGCAGAACAACTAAGTTTAATTTGATCCGTTTTACTTTTATATCAAAGAATCCATTCGATTATAATTTTTGTAAACAATGTCAAACGCATTTTTCGCACGAATTCTTCGATAAGTATAGAAAACTACTTTAATTGATTTAATAAAATATTTGTCCATGAACTGAAATAATAAAATATTTGTTTTTAAGCCGATGGAAATTACTTAGGTGAGGGATCAAAGATTATATGCCAAATGGGGAATAACAAATATTAAGATAAATAATAATAAGTTTCTATCGATTTTTTTATTTTCTACTTAAATGTGTCGATAGAAAAATCTAATACTAAATTGCCTTAACGATTCTCCGTAACTCAATTATTTTTTTGTCGTTTTTAAAATAATTTTTCAATTCAAACCCATTATTGATATATATATATATATACAAATGATAATGAAGTATCTATTGAACATATTACGTAAGTACGTTTATTCTAATGACAATTTTTCATAAAATGATCGATCAACTTAATTGTGACATAATTGAAATATTTCTAATTTTGAAAACTATTAAAAATTGAGTCCAAGGTACCATTTTGATATAGTAGTTTTACATTTTTCTTTCCCCATTTTATATTTCTTACGTTTTATATTAATAACTAAACAAGAAATAAGTACTTGAATCGATCTATAATATGAGTACACCATATAAATATACAGGGTGTTCCAGAACATGATAAAATTTTGATAAATTATCATGAATTTGAATTATTTATTGAAAATATTTAGATGAGGTATTAAAACACAATCTAATTAAACTGCATACTATCGAATATCGTGTTACTTACATAAGAAAAAAATTGATATGTAGAAAAATTTTCAACCTCAAATTTTTCAAAATAAAATTTTTTTCACGTCACACTACACCGTACTATTAGCAGAATGCACCTCAAGGTCTTTCCCAAAGTCATCTACCATAGGATTTATAAAAATCTGACTCAGTCATGTCAAAGATACGGCCCACGGGCCACTTCCGGCCCTTGTGGCGTTTCAATAAGGCCCGCGATCGCAATGTATTACAGAAAGGAGAATCATGTTTTTTAGAGCTTCTAGACTTCATTCGATTCCTCTACGACTGTTTTAAATACTCGTACTCTCATGTATGAAGATGTTTATAAGTAATTTCTAGGACAGCGCGTGTCCTAGGAAGACAGTATCGCCACCTCTTAGCAGCAAGCGGAAATATCCAATTAATTTTGTCCAGAACGATAGTATCTTCCGCAGGTTTCGAGTCTGGACTAGACAAAAAAAATTGAGGATGTGGGAAATAAGATAAAAAATCAAACATTTAAAATCATTTAGCACAGAAAACCAAAAAAAATTTGAATTAATCTTCTCAACCTCTGCAAAATTTCATTACGGAATTCAACAATCGTTTTGAAGACTTCCAATCAATTTTGAAGCTTTACAGTCATCAATTCATTCGCAATCGGACAGTATTTTAAAAGAAAAATTTAATGAGATTAACACTGTTACATTTTATACACAATATTTCAAAAGACTTACGAATGAACATCTCCAATCAATTCTTAAAATAACTACAACGAATATGATACCTGTGATCAATGAGCTTGTCAAAAACAAGAAGAGTCAGTGTCTTGTCGATCCAGCGATGTGTAAATGTCAACTTTATTGATTATAATAAGACATTTGATTAAGTGGTATACAAATAGAAGCCCTGAAACGAAAAAAACTTGCGATATACAAATAATAACCAAACGAACACGAATCAATGTACGGATTCAGTTCAAACTGAAGAATGCAAGAGTAAGATATCTTCACCAAAGGTGTCGAAAATTATGCCGGAGAAATAAAAGTTAACGGACTCCACCGAACAATCTGCGCTATGTAAATACAGTACTTAATGCCGAAAATATGCAAAATCTATAAAAATTGTTGAATAAAGTCGAGAATATGATCGTACACGTTAAGAAGATCAAATATTATGATTGCCACCCAAACTTAAACGCCTGATGAACCAGATTGTATGCGAAAGACGAAAGATTGGAAAGAGTCGAGAGGTATGACTCGAATAAATAAAAAATCAAAAACATTTATACATTAAAATATAAATAAAAATGTGCACGAGGTAAATTATATGGAATACTCACTTCTGTAAGTAAATAAACATAAATTTTTCATTAATTTTTTAACACGCGAAAAGAACATTTACAGTTATTGAAATAATACTAAGAAATAAAACGATAATTGATCTATTAAATATATTGTATAAATCCAATTATTATTCAAGAACGATAACAATCATCTCCAAGTGGATATATTAAAGTTTAAAACAATTGAATTGTTCATAGGTGCATGAACAACTGGACTTGGATCGAAATAAACTACCTATTTATTGTAATTATCCTTTATACGGTTTGTAATTGTAATTTATATGAATGGAGATGTTGTATTCCAACTAAATTATCTTGGAATAGTCATATACCATTTCCGTAATATTGGAGAGAAATAGATGTATTCGAAACTTCGATTTGGTCAACACGATCATGAACAATATGATTACTCTCACTCTAGTATATCTTGAGTGAATGTTATCGGCTGAGGGCTCTATCTCTTTTTAATTTAAACTCATAAATTAACCCTATAAGACTATCTATAATTATTTCTTATGAACGGCGTAATTGATATATTCCTGAGCCTTGCTATTCTTGTACATTTTCTGTCTTTATAAAGATAGTATAGAAATTTGTTGTATAACGCGTATTTCCTTGGAATAATTATAATTTATCTTATTTTTCTATGAGGTAGACCATCCAAACGACAAGCTTTTGTGGCCATGGTTATACTTATGTTCGCATTTATTAGAATTATGATGGGCAAATGAAAAGATTATATCGATTAATATCGTATCGATATATTCAAAGAATATCGATGTATGCAGCGTAAGAAATATCGATATATCGATATTTTTATTTCAGAGCGTTGAGTATTCAAAAATAAAAAACATTAATGCATTTTTTATTTTCGTCAGTTCTATTTATTATTTAAATGAAGTTTTATAAATTATATCTATTTATCTATCTACTAATATAGGATCCTTAGTTCCATTTCCAGATTTTAGTGATCTTGAATTTGTTGACATTTGCATTATAATGTTTTGTTTTCGAATGCGTCGCTAAATTTGTCGTATTTCCAAATGTTTTGCATAGGTTGCCACATAAATTGCAAGAAACAGGTTGATTGTTCCCATTTTTAATAAAAATATTCCACACTGTAGATATCTACTATATAAAAAAAAGTCGGGTTTCCACGGTTTTGCATTCGTTGGAAAGGTCTCGGACTCCGTGAGGTTTATAGCAAAGAAAATTCAGGAAAAAGTCGGGTTTTCCCTCCTGACGCTATAACTCCAGAACGCACGAACCGATTTCCACGGTTTGGCATTCGTTGGAAAGGTCTCGGGCTCCGTGAGGTTTATAGCAAAGAAAATTCAGGGAAAAGTCGGGTTTTCCTTCCTGACGCTATAACTCCAGAACGCACGATCCGATTTCCACGGTTTTGCATTCGTTGGAAAGGTCTCGGGCTCCGTGAGGTTTATAGCAAAGAAAATTCAGGGAAAAGTCGGGTTTTCCTTCCTGACGCTATAACTCCAGAACGCACGATCCGATTTCCACGGTTTTGCATTCGTTGGAAAGGTCTCGGGCTCCGTGAGGTTTATAGCAAAGAAAATTCAGGGAAAAGTCGGGTTTTCCTTCCTGACGCTATAACTCCAGAACGCACGATCCGATTTCCACGGTTTTGCATTCGTTGGAAAGGTCTCGGACTCCGTGAGGTTTATAGCAAAGAAAATTCAGGACAAAGTCGGGTTTTCCCTTCTGACGCTATAATTCCAGAACGCACGAACCGATTTCCACGGTTTTGCATTCGTTGGAAAGGTCTCGGACTCCGTGAGGTTTATAGCAAAGAAAATTCAGGAAAAATTTCAACAGAAAAGCGGAAAGCTTGCGCGTTGATGTAAACAATAATTTAATTAAATATGAGGACAGGTAAAATATTACAACAGTAAGTGAAATATGAAGTTAATATATAGTAAAATAAAATAAAGTTTTCTTAAAAAAATATCGAATTTGATACTCAAAAATTAATATCGAAAATCGATATTTCAAGATTTCAAAAATATCGATGATATTTATCGATTAATTTTTGAAGAAATATCGATATTTTGTGCCCTTCCCTATATTAGAGGTTTACTTTACGTTCGAAACTCGCTCAGTCGACTAATGAGAAATATCGGGGGTACGACTACTACCAAGAGGTATAGGAAAAGATAAATCAACCGATTAAAGAATACCTAGAGTGCAACGCAGAGCTGATCTTAGGCTGGCTGCAGTGCTGCAACTATCCGATGCGTCCAACATTTGCGCCAACATTCACCTTCCGACGTTGGTTGAACATAGAACTAAGGCTGGAACCATTCCTAAACTTACCTAAAGGAATGAAAACCTAGAAAGTTATAAACATCATACACCAGTTATACGTTCTTTTAAAATAAACTAGATGATACTAGAACATTTGGTTTTTCATACAACATACAAAAGAACAAGAAGTGTATGTAGTTGTACAACAAGTGTTGGCTCCAACTTCGTTCCAGCGTTGGCCAGTGTGGGAACCATACCAGTACATTTGCTAGCACTGGAACGAAGGAGAATATTCAAGAGAATACGTAGCGCGTAAGGCCGCCAAAATAACCGACAAAGAGTCCTGACTTTGAATTGAGCGCTTCTCAGCACATATCAAAGGTAAATTACAGGAAAGTCACAGGATCGCGGGAAGGTGAACTATCCCTTGTTCCAATTATTTTCTGGACACGGATACTTTGGACCTCACTTATTAAAACGAGGAAAAGTAGCTTCCGAGAAGATCTTTGGGATTATGATCACGGAAGAAGAGAACTTGAATTCCAAAACTGATTACGTAGAAACAATTCTACCAAACCACGTTAAGCAACAGCTGAAGAAGTCACAAAACGACGAATAAATAGATCAAACGCAAAACGAGCAGAGAACTGTTATTATGCGGAAGGTTAATGGGGGTCAAGAATGGAAACAGTGAAGAGTTTTAGCTTGAAGAGGGTTGTAGGGTTTTAGTAGATCGTACTGGCCCACACACCGTTGGTTCTCTCTCACTGATGAGCATTTTCCTTCTCTTTGTATTAAAACCAACAAAAGATGTTTTGAACGAGTGCCAGCAATTTTTGAAACGGAATGGAGCTGGTGGAATTCTGCAGAAAAAATTCAAAATACTTACAAGTGCGGGTATTATATTTCTTTTTCTACTAGTTATAAAAAAGTC